>NC_142040.1:39732733-40041066 GCF_982192425.1 Myodes glareolus | reverse complement strand
TGTACAAAAGTGCACGCAGACACATGCACATATATGTGAAGGCACATGTGGAGAGCAGCATTTAGCATCAGGTGTTTTCATTATCACTCTCCCCTGAGATTTTAAGACAGGTTCCCCACTGGTCCTGGGGCTCACGGGTTTAGTTAGACTGACCAACTAGCAAGTTCCAGGTATCAACCTACCTCAGCCTTTGCAGCCCTTGGTTTATTTGCTGACATTGTGTCAGCTTTATAGGTGGGCTCTAGAGACTAAACTCAGGTCATTGTGCTTGCACAGAGCACTTTACCTATTGAATCATGTCCCCAGCCTCCCTTCCTTCTAAAAGATAAACCATAGCAATATCTGGGATGTTCACTTCACATGGGACTCACTGTGTGAATGTAACTGTTCTTTATTCCATGGGTCTTCTACTGATGAACATTTGGCTTATTTCTAGTCTTTAGTTCCACATAATGTGTCAGTAAATAGGGCATTTATTCTTTTTCTATTTCTTTAGTAAGTTTTTCACATGGGTGAGAGATAAACTCTCTTTGCCTCAATTCTCAACACTTTATGTCCTCATTTTATTTCCCTAAGGTCTGGGACAGAATCTGACACATATTGGATGCTCAATAAATGTTTGTGGAGCAAAGAACTCAGTCATTTGGGCTTGCAGTTAATTGCATGCACAGAAATAGTGAGGGGCCAGGGCCCATGCATAAGTCTGTGACTATTTTGTGTACAAAGACTCACTTAGTTTTTTTTTTCTTTTTTCCTTGTTCTTTTTTCTGGTTTTTCAAGGCAGAGTTTCTCTGTGTAACTCACTTTGTAGGCCAGGCTGGCCTAGAACTCAGAGATTCACCTGCCTCTGCCTGTCTAGTGCAAGAAGGCAACCTAACACACCATGACTCCCAAGCCTGCTCCTTGTTATTTCATTATGAGAGCTTGCCTGTTTTTTGACTTACATAACCCCAAATGACTTGAAGCTCATAAATCTGTTTCCACACCCTCAGTGCACACACCACCAGGCCGGGACAGAATGATTTTTATTTATCTTCTGCTATAGTCTCGTGTGGCTTGAAAGTCTCCCAAGACACCATGGCTAAAGGATTACTCCTAACAGTGGATCTGTTAGATGATAATTAAAGCGCTGGGTGCTGGGACCACGTAGAGGATGAGCTGACTTCTTACCCCTCTGCGAGCCCTGCCCTTGCTCCCTGATGTCACCATCCACCTCACTAGAACGAGGTCAGTGAACACATCACCCACTTGTAAGGTAAGCAAGCCTCTTTTCTTCATACCCACCCTGTCTCAGGCCTTCCTGAGACATCAGAGTGAACGTGACGAGCACCACTGAGGCCTGGGGATGCTGTGGTTTTCCCACCACACTTTCATTGCTCCTCTGCGCTATTACTTACTTTTATGAAATCTAGTCTTCCCTGCTGGAGTGCAAGATCTTCATGGGCAGAGATCCAATCTCTCTCCATCTTGTTCTTAGTTCTAGCCTCCATGCCACACACTGAGTCTGGCACATGGCAGGCATTTTAGAAACATTTGCTGGGGGAAAAAATAGGCTGATCAAGGATTTTAAAAGGAAACCTTATTTATTTATTTGCTTATTTAAAAAAGGGGTCTCATTCTATAATTCAGGCTGGCATGAAACTCTCAGCAATGTTTTGTCCTCAACCTCTCAAGTGCTAGGATTACGGATATGATCCACCATGCCAACTAGGAGAAATCTTTCTATTGCAAACCAAAAACACTATGTAGCAAATCTACTTTTAAATCTCCTTCAGGCAACTTCTTCTGAAGAGCAGGGCTTGGGCTAAGAAAGAGGTGACGCACCCTCATTATGGCCAAGTTGAGGTAGAAACTCAAGTTTACCCTGTAGTCTCCCTCAACAACCACAGAGAAGAGGTCTGTCATCCTTATGGATTATAAGGATGGTTTGGAGTTCAACAGCATTTAGGCTTCCCCAGACACGGAAGGCCTAAATTGTTAGTCCCTCTCTCCACATGCCCTATTAACACCACAAGGAACAGGCTGCTTTCTACCCCTTAGGAGGGATGTTGGCCCCATATCCCAGCAGAGTTTGGGAAGGTTCCCTGTAGTCTGGGCAGAAGGCAAAGGCCGCCATGTGCTTTCTGCTGACCTGGCGAAGGGAAGTGGAGTACCTCGTTTTCGCTGTGTTTGGCTATAGAAGAGCAATTACTGACTATAACTTTCCTGTCTTGCTCAGCTGCTCCTTTCCTGGTCCTTTGATTAAAGATTTTGCTGAGGTTTTGTTTTGTTTTGTTGCTGCGCGTGCATACATTTCTGTGCTAAGGGTGCTGGCTACTTCATCAGCAAGTCCGGAGGCCTACGAAACAGAGGAAACACGAGAGCCTGGGCTCCACGTATCTATGCGGTCTGCCTTACTCTCTCCAACTTTCAGTCCCCTTTGCAAAATTTAAATGTACAGACACAATCAATTCGTGGGATCCTTGTCTCACCACCTGAAGAATGGAGCGGATCGACACGGCAGGGTGAACAAATGAGGAGAACTTTATTCATACAGAAAATAAAAGGAACAGAACTCAGAAAACTCTCAGCAGCAAGAAAGAGACTGCCGGCGAGCATTACAGTTCTTTGTTACAGTTCTGTGCTCTCAGTGGGCCTTGGATGCCAACCAAGATCTACCTTCAGAAGAACAAGCCCGTGGAGAGCATGTTCCTGACAAGAAGTGGCAGGTCTCCAATGAAGGACAGTCTTCCTCTTTTCTGACAAGTGATCAAGGAGTCTGATGATCAAAAACCTATGCTATGCGCCAGGTTTATACAGACCCAGGTGGACCCTGACTGGCAGGGTGTATTGTCTGTATGCAAATGAGGTGAGGAATAAGAACCAAGCAGGAGGGAGAATGTTAAACTCAGAGAAGGGTGGGAGAAGCTGACGAATGGGTTTCCAGTTAGGTGAGCAGCTCTGTTTCCGTTGAGGCCAGTTACAGGGAAGTAGGCTCTGGGCTGTCAGAAAGAGCTAGCTACAAAGCAGGCGGGCCCTGGGGCCGCAGATGTTTTTTCTTCTGTTGATGATTCCGGCAAAGCCAGCTCTTTGTCTCCTGATGCTCCCATAGGTTTGAAGGGGACGCACTAATCACTATCCACAGTAGGAATCAGAAAAAGTATACATGCTCCAAAAGGAATAAAGTTTGCTTACTCCATTTTCTCGGCTGTAGAAATCTGAGGCTGTAACTTTAAATCCCTCTTTGTTAACAATAACATGGGAGGCAATATTTTACTCTTCTGACACTGAGCATAATCTCATTCATGTATTTGCCAATTCAATGATAATTTGTAGCTGTCTTACCCTATCCCCCCAACCCTCACGGCCCACCTCCACAGCGACACACTTCCGCCCAGAAAACCACACCCACTCCAGCAGAGCCACGCCTCCTAATAGTGCCCCTCCCTTGGAGGGCCATTTTCTTTCAGATCACCACACCCAGTCTTGAAAATCTCCAAAACTCAAAAATTAATGTAGAGTTGTATTCCTGGTGGTTAACCGGGAGCATCATTATAAACAAATAAAGAGCCTATAAAAAAGAACAGGCTTTGAAAGAAGGAAATGGCAAGCAAGTCCATGTGGGTGAGGCTGAATAGGAAGAAACAGTGAGACGGGAGGGCAGCGCAGGTATAAGGCAGGTCATGTAAGGTCTGCACAAAAGGCCAGCACTGGGTAGAAAACCACTCACATTTTTTTTTTTGAGCAGTTGAAGAACTATGTCGCCTTCTACAGCTGTTTGTTGAGGATTACTCTTTGTAGGTATTTAGAGTGGTCAAATTCATAGAATCAGAGGGAAGAAAGGTGGGTCCTGTTGGCTGCAGGAAGAATAATGTAGAGCTGGAGAGATAGTTCAGTGGTTAAGAGCATTGCCTGCTCTTCCAAAGGTCCTGAGTTCAATTCCTGGCAACCACATGGTGGCTCACAATCATCTGTAATGAGGTCTGGTGCCCTCTTCTGGTCTGCAGACAGAATATTGTATACATAATAAATAAATATTTTTAAAAAAAAAAAAAAAAAGATGTTTGGACACTCACCTACTGGACCTGGAGGGAGGGGGGAGGAACTTGAACTTCCCACAGGGCAGGAAACCCTGACTGCCCTAAGGGTCGAAGAGGGAGGAGGAGAGGGAGTGGGGGGAGTGGGAGGGGGTTGGGAAGAGGGGCGGAAATGGAAACTTTTATAATTTAATAAAATTTACTTAAAAAAAAAAAGATAATGTAAAGTGCCCAACCAGCTAGCATGAACTGTCCATCCAATGAGTATGCTCTAAAGACCTGCTTCACATGGACCTGCCGCTAACAATAATGCATCATACATGTCATTTATTAAGAGGGTGGGTGTCCATCTCGTGTTAGTGTTCTTATCACGATAATTTATTTTTCAAATTAATACTTTCTTTATCCAGCCAAAGCCCATTTCAGTCAACTGTTTGTCAGTTTCAGGGTCCCGGGGCATTACCACAATCACAATGTAAGAAAGCTAGGCCCACTGCATTTCTCTCAAGCAATTAGTGGTCCGTCTAGATCAGCCAACAACTCAAAGTCCCAGAAACAGTTTGCAAGGAGTTTATTTGTGTTACCGCTGGCCTAAAAATAATAAAGGAGTAAGAAAGTGAGAAAACAAAGAGAGTACTAAAGAAAGCTTCTAAATAAGGCTCAGCCCTTAATCCTATCACAAGTAGGAGACCACATACGAAGGATGTGGCCTGAAATTGATGGGTTTCTGCCAGAACAAGATGGTCATCTGACAAGTCACGGAGGCAACAGCTATAATTGAGGAGAGGATTTGGCCCTCTGATGCCAACCAGTATTGTTGCTGTGGACTCCCTTGGACAGGCTGTGCCCCTGCTGTGAGTAATTTGATGGCCACTTGACCTGAAGGCAGAACCACAAACCCCAGTTTTATTAGATCTACATCAAGGCTCATGCTTTTGGGAGAGGAGACTGGAGCTAACAACAAACACTTCAGCACATTTTCCCAGAGCTACAGGCTAAACCTCTAAGTTATGATGATAGTCATAAAATATTTGAGTGTACAAGCTCATAATTTAGAAGACTCAGGAGGAGGAAATCTCAAGAGAAGCAAAGCATTTTTACGTGTTTTTGTTTATTATGTTCTTTCTTTCTCCCTAGTGTTCCAAGTTTCCTTCTTCCATCCTTTCTGTTCTCTTTAGACAACTTCTTAGTGTGCCCTGTGCTGTTAGGACACTTCTCATGGCCATGATGGCCATGAACTTTCTTGGGTTGGTATTTTTACTAAGATCAAGAAATCTTTACTGACACTTTTTTTTTTCTTCCTAGTACTACTTCTTTCTGGCCCCATGGCTTCTGATGAGAAGTCACCAGTCATTTGAATTGCTTTCCTCTCTTATTGCTTTCAAGACATCTCTATCTTTAATTTTAGATGCAAAGTATGTGTGTACATGTGTGCATGCGTGAGTGTGTGTGTGTGTGTGTGTGTGTATGTGAGTGTGTGTTTCCCTTAATCATGGTGGGAAAAGCATAATGGCAGGAGTGTGAGACAGTTGGTCACATTGCGTTCACAGTCAGGAAACAGAGAGAAGAATGTTAACACTCAATCCCTTTCTCCTTTTTGACTCATCCAGCACCCTAGTCCATGGAATAGTGCTGCTCATGTTTAAGGTGGGTCTTTTCATCTCAGCTACGTCTCTCTAGAAATGTCCTTACAGACACATCCAGATTTGTCTTCTGGGTAGTTCTAAATCCAGTCAACTTGACAATGAACGTTAGCCATCAGGAAGATTGTGTACTAACGGTTTACAAAATGTGTCTGCCCTTTCAGAATAAAGATAGCAACAGGATTGCTTCTTGGCATGCTCCGTTTCCTCCAAAACACTTTAGCAAAAATGAAAGGACAAGATACTTTGGAAGTGTGCTAATATAGGAGTCTGTCCTTAAAGGCGCCCCTCTCACTCCCAGCTAGCAACTGGAGACCTTTATGGTTAGGAGAGGCAGATTTTAATTTGCCAGAGAATGACTAAGCAACCGATTGATGTTATGATGTGGATACAGAGTACACCCCGCCCTCCGCCAAAAGCTTGATCCCTAGCTGGTGGAGCTATCAAGAGGCGGTTGAATGATGAAGTGTCAGAGAGTTAAAGCATCTTAAATTCACACTGAAAGGTTGGTAAGAAAAGGGGCCTGAGTAGAGGAGGCAGATCACCTGAAATACAGCAAAATATGAAACTTGGGAGGCACCAATTGGATACAAGTGGGAACTTCCATACTTGATCTGTGTCAATTCTCAGCCACAATGCAAGCACTACTAAACATATTACACAAGCTAAGTTTAAGTTATATGCATAATGTGTATAAAACACAAATAAAGGTCATACTTAGACTTAAGTCCAAACCTCAGAGATGTCATTATGACTATAGATATTTCAAAATCGGAAAAACATCCAGATTTGAAACACTCCTGGTCCTAACGTGAGTGCTATTTAACCTGTAATTTTTGTACACATTTTTAGAGCTTAAAAATTAATTATGCGCATGTCTATGTGTGGGCAAATACATGTGCAAGTGCAGGTCCCCAAGGAGTCCAGAAGAGGGAGTCAGATTCCTGAAGCCAGATTAATAGTAGTTTATGTCATGTGACATGTGTTCCCTACAATGGCAGTGCTTGATCTTAACTGCTGAGCTTCCTCCAGCCTCAGGTTTGTCTCGCCCAGGCTTAGAAAGGCAAACCTAGTCCATTTCTCTATATATTAAAGGTAAATTTGAAGAAGAAAAAACAGACATGAAAATAGAAGAGAGACTGTTTGAAAAGAGGGTTGGAATCAATGAGAGGGGAAACAAGTGAAAACAATGGAAGGGTAAAAATTATCAATGTATCTTATGTACATTTTGAAAACAGCACAAGAAACTTATTATTTTGTGCAACTAATATATGTCAAGAAAATGAGGAAAAATTAAAAACTTTAAAAAGCAAAACAAGAAAAGAATCTTTTCATTGTTTTAAAAATGCTGATTTTGACTAATTTGATGCTAAGTATTTGTTGAACTGTGACTTCTCTTGTCTATTAAGCTTTCTACTGAATGTGTCAAAGGTTCAACCCTATATTCTACATATTTCTATCATAAGGTATGGGAAATATCAATTTTATAGCTTCATCTCTTTCAAAAATTACTTTAGCACCAGATATCAATGGCTTGCTTATTATCCTGAAATCTCAGGTGCCTAGGAGGATCCCAAGATCAAGGCCAAGGTGGACCACTTAGCAAGAAATCTCAAAATAAAGTGTTAAAAGTAACAATAATGATAACGTTAGTGGAGTCAGAGAGGAGATGAGAGAAGACTGAAGATGGAGAAGACAGACCACTCTCAGAAAACTCCATATTATATTTATTGATATTCCCCAAAATGAAAGCAGCAAAGGGACACATTGAAGTCAGCAAGGTGCACTTGAGGGTATCTGTATCAAAGGTGTAGACAACCCCAGTTCTTAGAGCGTCCTTTCATCACTGTGTCCTCAGTAACCAATAGAGCACTCAGAACAATAGAGAGACATAGGCACTCGTCCACTGGCCAAGGGTTCCCCCAACCTTCTGCAGACAGAATAATTCCTCCCGATGCAAGAAGGTCCATTTAAAGAGTGACTGCTCTATAAAGTGAATTTACCCCATAGAAAAAAGTCAGCACTGCTATAGAAATCATGTCCTCCTTCCCAGGATGCTAAGCGAGAGCTCCCTCAGGGATATTCATCCTACAGGACAACTCACAAATTTCTAAATAATACACCTCACCTCCAAACGTGAATGGATTATAAAAATACATCAGTTACTGGCCTTGTTCTATGATAAAATACCTGGACCAAAGCAATTTAAAGAAAGAAGGATTGATGTTGGGTCACAGATCCATGCTAAACAGTCCATCATGGTGGGAAGTCATGACAGAACTATTTTGAGGCAGCTAGTCACATTGCATCTACTATCAGAAACCAGAGGGATGGGGGTTCTCACTCTGGAGTTAATGTTCTCAGTCTTATACATCACAGTAGCTGAGCTGACAGAATGGTCCTGCCCGTATGTATGTGTCTTCCCACCTCAACTAATCTAACGTAGGTAATCCTCCCACATACTCCAGAGGCTAACCTGATCTAGGTAATCCTCCTACATACTCCAGAGGCTAACCTGATCTCGGTAATCCTCACAGATACTCCAGAGTCTAGCCTAATCTAAACAGTCTCTCACAGGCATGCCCAAAGAAGTTGACAACCAGTATGAACCATTGCAGAAGGTCAATGTACCACCTTATATTTTATAACAACTAAATGAACAACAACATTAAGAGTCATTTCTCCTCAGCCCCAGCAACAAGGAATCTGCTTTTCCTGAGGGAATACTACAGCTGTTTACATGATTGTTGGTCACCAGCTAAGGTCAGCCAATTCCTGGCCCTTACAACAGTAAGAAAAATAGAATCTTCAGCTCCTCAAGGTTTAGCCTTTCTGCTCCAGCCAGAATGGGCTCCTTTTCATGTGCTCCTGGGTATAAATTTCATTAGCTTTAATCTTTTTTTAGTAAAGCTTCCCTGAAATGCGGATATCGCCCACAGTTTCAGAACTGAAGACAGGTCTTGGGCTGCAAACATGTAGTGCTCCACGGGCCCCACGGGCTCCACGGCCTCCATAGGCTTGCTTTCTTAAGGGACCCAGAGGGACCAACACTTCCCACTCAGTGTCCACAGCTCTACCCTCAGCAGTTTTTTACCCATAGTCAACAGTGCTGAGAAAATATTAAATGGAAATTTCCAGAGAGAAGAAGAAACCACTCTCACTTAACCATTACTGAAGTATACTTTTACATTATTCTACTTCATTATTAATTTTCCTAATCTCTTACTGTGCCTAACTCTCAAATTAGTATTTATTGTAAGTATGTATAGAGCGTGCACTCTACAGTCTCCGGCTGGGGAAGGTCATAGAATGTATCCTTCACAGGTAAGTCTAGAGATGACTGTATGGAACCAGCAATCATGTTCTTACCATTTTAGAGATGACTTGTCCAGAAATCTTTCAACCACCATTCTCCCACTGTTTAAAGTAACATTTGAGAATAGGAAATTTGGAGGAATGATCGGGCACAAGGGAACTAGAAAATTGTTCTGGACATGGAAAGACAGAGATGCAGGTTAGGGACATATTCTGAGAAGATGAAAAATAAAGGACCATTCTAATGCTGATTTTCATGTCAGCATAATTTTAATTTATACAGAATCCTTTTTAGTGTAATGTTTTTTAAATTCCTTACTAAGTGCGCTGCAAAGACAGCTCAGTGGACAAGGTATTTGCTGCTTACGCATGAGGGTTGAGTATGGATCCCCAGCACCCAGGCATGGCAGCATGGGTCTATGACCCCAGTACTGAGCAGGGCAGAAGTGGCCAAGACAGGTGCCTCTTCAGCACACGCACACACAAGATCATACACATGCATACAACACACACACTCAAAAGACAATACACATGAATACAGCACACACACACACTTTAATACCGCACAATAACAAAGTACATGAAGTCATTACAACAACAGAAGACACGAGATCAAAAAGATCCTCTAAAAGAAAATCCCAATAAGTACTAGAAGAAAATTCAGAGAGTGCATTAGGAAAGAGGAGGAAGCCTCATGAACTCATTGTCACTGTGGGCTAAGACCGAGAGACAGTAGAAAACCCAACATGAGTGAATCAGCCAGAGTATAAGCAGCTACTATCCTACTGTCAGTGAGTAGCTGAAGGGTGTCTCTAGGGGTTTTGACCCCCAACACTTTAAGGCTACGAAGGATTTGCAAACAAGGAACACAGAGGTGGGAAGTTGTAAGATTTTTTTGTCAAGGGCAGAAGAGCTCAGGCCGAATAACTATGGTAGATCATCAATTACCAAACTATTGTTTGTCTATTTTCTATGAGAATAGACTTAAAATATTCAAGTTTTAAGGTGGGAAAAGTCAGTTAGTAAAATACTCATGTAAAACTTAGACTATATACTTGATAAAGATATGAGTTAAATTTTTCTCATAAATCCTATGACACAAAATACATTATTATTGTTCATAAAGGTATTTGTTCAGGCTGAGAGATGGCTCAGAAGTTAAGAGCACTGACTGCTCTTCCAGAGATCCTGAGTTCAATTCCCAGCAACCACAAGGTGGCTTGTAACCATCTATAGTGAGATCTGGTGCCCTCTTCTGGTATGCTTAATAAATAAATGATTTTTTTTAAAAGGTATTCATTCATTTCACATCTATTAAGATGACTATAAGGAGAGAAAGCTTCAAAACATTAAGAAGGATGAACATGTCTTTTCAGTCTGAAGATTTCCTAGAGTTTTAAGTAGTGGATACAAGTCCTGAGTGGATAATATGGGACTGTGGAAAGCGAGGAGCCTCTTAAACAATAAGAGCAATGATCAGCACCAACCTTCCTTCCTTCTCTGAATTAGAGGACCAAGAAAACTTCAATGATTCACTCAACGCTCTTAAGGGGCATTGCTTGCTTTGAGTCTCACAGTTCATTATTGAAGAAGTCTGGATAGAAACTCAAGGCAGGAGAGGGCTGAGCAACCAGGAGCGTCAGAGGGCCGAGTGACCATGGAGAACTCCAGAGGGCCAAGCAACCCCTGGGAGCATCAGAGGGCCAAATAACCCCCATGAGGGTCAGAGGCGAGTGACCACAGGGAGCAGCAACGACCACCAGGAGCAACTATGGAAGACGCTTACAGCAGCAGCTTCCAGAAACTACCTTAAGAAGTTCCTCTGGGAGAAAGCACCTGTGTTCCAGCCAGCATTCAGTGTCATTCTCTGTATGAGATACCTCGTTACTACAGCGACCACTAGAACTCAGCACCGCCTGCATCTAAAGAAATGATCACTGAAACTGTGGCCCTACCTGCACCTGGAGGAGTGACTACTGGAGCTGTGATCCCATCTGTAACTCGAAAACCTACCATCTGAGCCCGTCTGCACCTGGTGGAGCTATCACTGGAGGCTCTGCTCTGCCTACACATGAAGGAACATTCAAGGGAGCCACAGTCCCCATCTAGGCAAACTGGAAGAATAGGGACCCTCTGAAGCACAGGCTCCACCTATACCAGCTGGAGGAAGGGATATGGAGATGACAAGGTAAGAATACACTCAATGGCATAAGAAGCAACATGGCATCACCAGAAGCTAGTGGTTCTACAACAGCACGACCTGAACATCCCAACACAGATGAAGCAGAAGAAAATGACCTTAAAAATAACTTTATGAAGATGATTGAGGCTCTTAAAGAGGAAATGAAAAATTCCCTTAAAGAAGTGGAAGAAAAGACAAACAAAAAATTGGAAGAAATCAACAGATCCTTTAAAGAAAACCAAGAAACAACAATCAAACAGGTGAAGAAAATGGTTCAGAACTTGAAAACTAAAATAGAAGCAATAAAGAAAACACAAAGTGAGGGAATTCTGGAAATGAAAATTTTGGGTCTACAATCAGGAAGCACAAGTGCAAGCATAAACAACAGAATACAAGGTATGGAAGAGAGAATCTCATGCGTTTAAGATACAATAAAGGAAATATAGATTAATTGATCAAAGAAAATGTTAAATCCAACAAATTCTTAACCCAAAACATCCAGAAAATCTGGGACACCATTAGAAGACCAAACATAAGATTAATAGGGATAGAAGAAGGAGAACTCCAACTCAAAGGCACAGAAATATATGTAAAAATGTGATAGAAGAAAACTTTCCCAATGTAAAGAAGGACATACCTACGAAAGTGCAAGAAGCTTAAAGAGCACCAAATAGACTGAACCAAAATTAAGTTCCCTTGACACATAATAATTAAAACACTAAACATACAGAATAAATAAAAAATATTAAAAGCCAAAAAGGAAAAAGGTCAAGTAATATATAAAAACAGACCTGTCAGAATTATACTCAACTTCTCAATAGAAGCATTAAAAGCTAGAATATCCTGGACAGGCATTATGCAGACACTAGGAAACCACGGATGCCAGCCAAGACTACTATTCCTAGCAAACCTTTCAATCACCATAGACAGAAAAAACAAGATATTCCGTATAAAACCAGATTTAAACAATACCTATACACAAATCCAGCCCTACAGAAAGTACTGGAAGGAAAACTCCAAACCAAAGAAGTCAGCTACACCCACAGAAACAGACAATAGATGATCTCACAGAAGCAAATCCCAAAGAATGAAAACACACACAATGCCACCAACAAAAACAAAAATAACAGGAACTAGCAATCACTGGTCATTAATATCCCTTAATATAAATGGACTCAATTCACCTATAAAAAGACACAGACTAACAGATTGGATATACAAACAGAATACACCCTTCTGCTTCATACAAAAAACACACCTCAACCTCAAAGACAGACATTACCTCAGAGTAAAGGGTTAGGAAAAGATTTTCCAATCGAATGGGCCTAAGAAACAAGCCAGTGTAGCTATCCTAATATCTGACAAAATAGATTTCAAACTAAAATTAGTCAAAAGAGATGAAGAAGAACATTTCATATTCATTACAAGAAAAATCATTCAAGAGGAAGTCTCAATTCTGAACATCTATGCCCCGAGTAAAAGAGCACCCACATTTGTAAAAGAAACATTACTAAAGTTTAAATCACACTTTAAATCCCACACACTAAGAGTGGGAGATTCAGCACCCCACTCTCACCACTGGATAGGTCTACCAGACATAAACTTAACAGAAAAAGAAAAGAACTCGCAGATGTTATGACTCAAATGGACTTAACAGACATCTTCAAAACATTCCACCCAAACACAAAAAAATATACCTTCTTTTCAGCACCTCGTGGAACCTTAAAATTTGCCACATACTCAGTAACAAAACAAACTTCAACAGATACAAAAAAAATGGAATAACCCTATGTATCTTATCAGATCACCATGGTTTTAAGTTAGACTTCAACAACACTAATTTCAGAAAAATCATTAGCACATGGAAACTGAACAATGCTCAACTGAATCACCACTGGGTCAAGGAAGAAATAAAGAAACAAATTAATAAAATTCAATAAAAGTGAGCATATAACATACCCAAACTTATAGAACACAATGAAAGCAGTGCTAAGAGGAAAGTTCATAGCGCTAAATGCCTACATAAAGAAGCTGGGAAAATTTCACACTAGCAAATTAACAGAACACCTGAAAGTTCTAGAACAAAAAGAAGCAAACTCACCCAGGAGGAGTAGATTACAGGAAATAATCAAATTGGGGGCTGAAATCCATAAAATAGAAACAAAGAAAACAATACAAAGAATCAATGAGACAAAGAGTTGGTTCTTCCAGAAAATCAACAAGATTGACAAACCTTTATCCAAACTAACCAAAGGCAGAGAGAGAATATTCAAATTAACAAAATCAGAAATGAAAAGGGGAACAGAAAGGAAATAAAAGAAATCCAGGTCCAAGGAGAGGTCTCCAGATTGTTCCTTGGGCAGCAGAGGAGAGGGTGCCTGAACTGGCCTTGTCCCATAGCCGCACTGATGAATATCTTACATATCACCATAGAACCTTCATCTGGCGATGGATGGAGATAGAGACAGAGACCCACATTGGAGCACTGGACTTAGCTCCCAAGGTCCAAATGAGGAGCAGAAGGAGGGAGAACATGGGCAAGGAAGTCAGGACCACGAGGGGTGTGTCCACCCACTGAGACAGTGGGACTGATCTAATGGGAGCTCACCAAGGCCAGCTGGACTGGGAGTGATGGAGCATGCGATCAAAATGGACACTCTGAATGTGGCTGGCAATGAAGGCTGACTGAGAAGCCAAGGACAATGGCACTGGGTTTTGATTCTACTCCATGGACTGACTTTGTGGGAGCCTGGTTTGTTTGGATGCCCACCTTTAAATACCTGGATGGAGGGGGGAGGACCTTGAACTTTCCACGGGCAGGGAACCTTGACTGCTCTTCGGACTAGAGAGGGAGGGAGAGGTGGGAAGGGGGAGGGAAAAAGGAGGCAGGGAGGAGGTGGAAATTTTTAATAAATAAATTTTTAAAAATGCAATCATTGATGAAGAAAAGAAATCCAGAGAATTATCAGGTCATACTTTAAAAACCTGTACTTCACAGAATTGGAAAATTTAAAGGAAACGAACAATTTTCTGGGTAACTACCACATACCAAAATTAAATCAAGACCAGAAAAACAAATTAAATAGACCTATAACCCATAAGGAAATAGAACAGTCATCAAAAGCCTCCCAACCAAAAGAAAAGCCCGGGGCCAGATGGTTTCAGCACCGAATTATACTAGAATTTCAAAAAAGAGTTACTACCGACACTTCTCAAACTGTTCCACACAACAGAAGCAGAAGGAACACTGCCAAACTCTTTTTACAAGGCTACAGTTACCTTGTTACCCAAACCACACAAATATGCAACTAAGAAATAGAATTACAGAGCAATCTCACTCATGAACACTGACACAAAAGTACTCAATAGAATACTGGCAAACCACATCCAAGAACACATCAGAAACATCATCCACCGTGATCAAGTAGGCTTCATCCCAGAGATTCAGGGATGGTTCAACATACAAAAATCCAACAATGTAACCCACCATATAAACAAACTGAAGGAAAAAAAAAAACCACATGATCATCTCATTAGATGTGGAAAGTCTTCAGCAAAATTCAACAACCCTTCACGATAAAGGTCTTGGAGAGAACATGGATACAAAAAAAAAACCCACCTAAACATAATAAAAGCAATATACATCAAGCCAAGAGTCAACATTAAACTAAATGGAGAGAAACTTAAAGCGATTCCACTAAAATCAGGAACAAGGCAAAGTTGTCCACTCTCTCCATATCTATTCAATATAGTACTCAAAGTTCTAGCTAGAGTAATAAGAAAACAAAAGGAGATCAAGAGGATATAATTTAGAAAGGAAGAAGTCAAACTTTATTGGCTGATGATATGATGATATACATAAGTGACCCCAAAAATTCTACCGGGAAACTCCAACAGTTGATAAATGCCTTCAGTAATGTGGCAGAATACAAGATTAGCTAAAAAAAAAAAATCAGTAGCCCTTCTATATACAGATGATAAAGGGGCTGAGAAAGAATTCAGAGAAACATTACTCTTTATAATAGTCACAAACAGCATAAAATATCTTGGGATAACTCTAAACAAAGAAGTGAAAGACTCATATAGCAAGAACTTTAAGCCTTTAAAAAAAGAAATTGAAGAAGATATCAGAAAATGGAAAGATCTCCCATGCTCTTGGAAGGGTAGGATCAGCATAGTAAAAATGACAATCTTACCAAAAGCAATCTACAGATTCGATGCAATCCCCCATCAAAATCCCAACACAATTCTTCACAGACCTTGAAAGAGCAATACTAAAATTTCATGTGGAAAAAAAAAAACACAGGATAGGCAAAACAACTCTGTACAATAAAGGAACATCAGAGACATCACCATTCCTATACCACCAGCTCATTCTACTATAGAGCTTTAGTAATGAAAACAGCTTGGTGTTGGCATAAAAACAGACAGGTGGACCAATGGAATAGAACCAAAGACCTGATATTAACCCACACACCTATGAACATCTGATTTTTGACAAGGAAACAAAAAACATACAATGGGAAAAAGAAAGCATCTTTAACAAATGGTGCTGGCATAACTGGATGTCATCATGTAAAAGAATGCAAATAGATCCACATCTATTGCCATACACAAAACTCAAGTCCAAATGGATCAAAGACTTCAACATAAATCAATCAACACTGAACCTCATAGAAAAGAAAGTGTAAAGTACCCTGAACACATTGGCACAAGAGACCACTTCCTACATATAACCCCAGTAGCACAGACACTGAGAGCAACAATTAATAAATGGGACCTCCTGAAACTGAGAAGCTTCTATAAAGCAAAGGACATGGTCAAGAAGACAAAACGGCAGCCTACAGAATGGGAAAAGATCTTCAACAACTCCACACCTGACAAAGCGCTGATCTCCAAAATCTCCAAAGAACTCAAGAAACTAGACATCAAACTACCAAATAATCCAATTAAAAAATAGCATACAGATCTTTACAGAAAATTCTCAACAGAAGAATCTTAGATGACTGAAAGGCTCTTAAGGAAATGCTCAACATCCTTAGCCAGAGAAATGCAAATCAAAACAAATCTGAGATACCATCTTTCACCGGTCAGAATAGATAAGATCAAAAACAATGATGATAGCTTATGCTGGAGAGGATGTGCAGTAAGGAGAACATTCCTCCATTGTTGGTGGAAGTGCAAACTTGTACATCCTCTGTGGAAATCAGTATGGCCATTTGTCAGAAAATTAGGAATCAAGCTACCTCAAGACCCGACAATACCACTTCGGAGTATATACCCAAAGGAGGTACACTCACACCTCTCAATCAAAGAATGGATAAAGAAAATGTGCTACATTTACACAAAGGAATACTGCTCAGTGGAAAAAAAAAAACAATGACATCTTGAAATTTGCAGGCAAATGGATGGAGCTAGAAAAAAAATCATGCTGAGTGAGGTAACCCAGACCCAGAAAGACAAATATAGTATGTGCTATTATATGTCAGGCATAAGGCAAAGGATAACCAGCCTTCAGTCCACAACCCCGAAAACCCTCATCCAGAAAGAGATGGAAGCAGATGTAGAGATCCACAACTAACCACTAGACTGAGATCCAGGAGTACAATCAAAGAGAGAGAGGAGTGATAATATGAACAAAGAGGTCAAGACCGTAATGGGGAAATGCACAGAATTGACTGACCCGAGCTAGTGTGAGCTTACCAACTCCAGACTGACAACTGGCGAACCTGCATAGGACTGAACTAGGCCTCCTGAATGCAGGCGTCAGTGGTGTGGCTTGGGCAGTATGTGGAGCTACTGTCAAGTGTGACCAGGATCTAACCCTAATGCATGAACCGACTTTGTGGAGCCCATTCTCTATGGAGAGATACCTTACTCAGGCTAGGTATGGGGTGGCGGCCTTGGTCCTGCCTCAACGAGGTGATAGGACAAACTTAGTTGACTTCCCAGTCTCTGAGGAGTGGATGGGTGACAGGGTGAAGAAAAGGTGGGGGAGCGGGAGAAGAGGAGGAAGGGAGAACTGGGATTGGTATGTAAAATAAATAGATAGATAGATAGATAGATAGATAGATAGATAGATAGATAGATAGATAGATAGATAGATAGATAGATAAATGTATGTTTTTAAAAAAAAGGATGAGCAACATCTGGAAGCCTCAAGTGTTGCAGGTGGAAATGTAAAATGTGCAGCCTCTGTAAAAGACACCATGACAGATCAACAAGAATAACAATAAAAAATAGAATTTCCGCACAATCTTACATCTCCATTGTGGAGTATACACCCAAAAGGATTAAAACAAAAGGCTTAAATAGCCATTTGTATACCCACATTTCACTCAGCATAACTGATGATAACTATAAGTCAGAAGCCAACTAAATGCCCATAGCCTTATGAATCGGTGAGCAAACCATGGTATATATTTATAGTGGAATGTTTTTCAGTATTAAAAGAGTCTGGTAAGATGCCTCAGCAGATAAAGACGTTTGCTGCCAAGCTGAGGACCTGAGTTCAATCCCCAGGACTCAGAGTGGAAAGAGAGAACCAACAAGCTGCCCTCTAGCGTGAAGAGACCTTGAGGACATGGGCACAAAGGACAAATACTACAGGATTCCACTTATATACGGTACTTAGAGTAATCACATTTGTGGTGGAAAAAGAAATATGTTTGCCAGGGTCATGAGAGGAATGGAAACTAGTGTTTAATTGGTGTAGAATTTCAGTTAGAAAGGTAAAAATATTGTATGAGAACCAAAGATGGCTATGACTGTATTTAATGCCCTTGAACTAGCCCCTTGCAGATTGCTAAAATGATAAAATTCGTTTTACATATTTGTGTGCATATGGAGTATGTCTATAATCACCACATTTAAAATCCTGCAAAAATAAAATAATTAAAAGAAATGACTGAGTTTAATACCCAATACCACAGTAAATCATCACAAAACAACCATTGCCTGCAACAGCATGGACTTTTAAAGGCATACATTCAGTTTCTCAACGTCTGCTATCACGTGCCTACTTAGTGTCTATAGATAGTGTCTAGAGCTCATGAAACTACCTCAGCCATCCTGTGACTCCCTGATGCTCTTCCCTATCTGGTCTAGACTCATCCCACACACACCCAGGTCTTCTTCATGGAATAGAATTATATCACAGCCTAAGTGTGCCTGGTTCATGTTTGCTTTCTCCAAAGCACATTTCACCTACAGGAGTGTGCTTCTGTGTTTGCGAAGAAGAGTCAGATCAAGGAACCAGGCAATCTGGCATTGTACGTTTGCCACTGTCTGCATTGGGACAGTTTCTCTGAGTGTATTACTTCTGCCTCTTGAGGGCAGCCGTGAGAAGGCCAATGCAGTTTCACATCGGTCTACTGCACACTCCTGTCCTTTGTAGGGTCACAGAAGACACCAGGACACAGATGACTTCCACTCGTCTTACCACCATAGTAACTAAAGCAAGATTTGATCCTTACGCTTTCTTCCACATGATGTCGAACTCTTGAAGGGTACAGAATAAGGGAGAGAAACCTCATAATGGCATTTTGTTACCTGCATTCCTGCCTAGCAAAGTTGTGTGTTGAATCTTAGACATTCTCCCTGCTCCCAGCATTTGGGGTGTGCCTTTCTTCTTCAGGAGGGGCGTCTGTGCATTTTCCCATGTCTGTATGCTTCTGTGAACCCCATTCTGCATTCCTTTTCATTATTTCTTGCTGAGTGTCGACTGAGAAGTAATTTCTTCTTCCTCTTCCAGAAACCGCAGTGCCTTTGTGTAACTCTACATTCAGCATTTATTAATTCTAACTTGTATTTTATACACTGATGTTTTTTTCATCCCTCTTGATTTAAAACAAAGTCTTTGATTTGGTGAGTTCCTTCTCTGAGCTTTGTTTTCTTATTTTCAAGCAAAAAGACTGACCTAGAAGACTCTATTACAGTATTACACAGTAAGTCTCTTTGAGGAAATAGAAGTGTTCTGTGTCTGTGCTGTCCAGCATGGAAGCCCCCATTCCAAAGTTACCACTGAGCACATAAAATGTGGCTACTGTGAGACAGAATGGGGTCTTTAATTCTAATTATCTCATTTTAATTGCTCCCGCGAGTAGCAGGGTGTAGTTTTAAAAGATCATTTCTAAATGCCCTAGGGCTATGACATTCTAACATTCTAGAACTTTCTAAATTACTTCAGTCTCATTCCTCCTACCAAACTTTGGTATATTCCCCACTATCATAACACATACACATACACACACACAGAGAGAGAGAGAGACACAGAGAGAGAGAGAGAGAGAGAGAGAGAGAGAGAGAGATTCAAAGGACTAAAATGTGACTTCCTCAAAATAAACAGTAGGTGTCTCTATTGCCCAAAATATCAACTATACAAAGGGTGTTTAAACAGCCTGCAGATAGGCCCTCTGAATGTGGGTGACAGTTGTGTGGCTCTGGCAGTCTGTGAGGACATTGGAAGTGGAGCCAGGATTTACCCCTAATGCTTGAACTGGCTTTTTGAAGCCCATTCTCTTTGGAAGAATACCTTGTTCAGTCTAGATATAGGTAGGAGGGTCTTGTTTCTGCCTCAAAATGATGTGCCAGACTTTGTTGACTCCCCATGAGAAGTCTTACCTCTCTAAGGAGTGGACCGGGGAGGGAATGGGAACTGGGATTAGTATGTAAAATGAGAAAAAAAAGTTGTTTTGTTTTGTTTTAAATAGCCTGTGTTGCCAGGTAGTGGTGGCTCATGCCTTTAATCCCAGCACTCAGGAGGCAGAGGCAGGGTGATCTCCATGAGTTCAAGGTCAGCCTGGTCTACAAAAGCTAGTTTCGGGATAGGATTCAAAGCTACAGAGAAACCCTGTCTCAGAAAACCAAATAAATAAATAGCCTATGGATAAACAGACATCAGCCTAGCCAGTGTGTTGTCTCTGGACAGTAAATGAAACCTGGAATCGAGTTGCTTTCATGCCAGAACACTGGACTAAAGCACAAGAAGTAACTCTGTGAGTGTGTGACTGGACTCACCAAACTAGGACTCTGTAAATTGCTACTTCTTGTCTAATGCCACCAAGACACTTCTGAACTCAGCTCATGCCACTGTGTTGGGTATTTGGGGATGGCCGGGCAGTCCCAGTGCCCCACTTCTGAAGAACATGGCCATGTGACATATGGCTAGTGATTTTCAATGACACCAAGGTGGGTGGCTGCCCAGTAGTCACTTTGAGTGGTCCTCCTAGGATCCCTCGGCCCCCTCTGCAATTCCTCAGAGGTTCCACATCGTGCCAAGACAAAAACACAACAAAACGAAGACACAGAACTGCATTCCATCAAGTAATTTTGTAAGACATTCCCCTAGAATGGCTTTATGTCTGACCATCTTCCTATGAAGAGGCAAACTACAGCTGCAAAGTCAGACATGGCTTGAACCCAGGGCAGGTAGCAGCACAGAGATGTCCAGGATTGAACTCCAGATTGGCCCATCAGTTGCCCAGCTCCCTGTGTTAGAAAGATGGGTTCAGATATTACTGTCTGTACTACACTTTCTTTTTTATTTTTTTTATTTATTATGTATACAATATTCTGTCTGTGTTTATGCCTGCAGGTCAGAAGAGGGCACCAGACCCCATAACAGATGGTTGTGAGCCGCCATGTGGTTTCTAGGAATTGAACTCAGGACCTTTGAAAAAGCAGGCAATGCCCTTAACCTCTGAGCCATCTCTCCTGTATTACACTTTCTATTGCTGTGATAAAGCACTGTGACCAAAAGCAACTGAGGAGGAAGGAGTTTGTTTGGCTTACACACCCTGGGTCACACAGTGCACGGAGGGAAGCCAAGGCAAGAACCTGGAGGCAGGAAGACCATGGAGGAACCTGCTTACCGGCTTGTTCTCCAATGGTTTGCTTAGCCTGCTTTCTTTTACGGTCTTTTATTTTTCCAGGGGTGGCACTGCCCACAGTGGACTGAATCCTCCCACATCAATCATTAATTTAAAAAAAAAATTCCCCCATAGACTAGGTGTGCTGGCTGGTTTATGTCAACTAACACAAGCTATAGTCATCAGAGAGGAAGTCACCTCAATTGAGAAAATGCCTCCATAAGCTCTGGCTATAAGGCATTTTTTAATTAGTGATTGATGGGGGAGATCCCAGCCCATGGTGGGTGGTGCCTTCCTGCAGGCCCTGGGTTCTATAAGAAAGCAGGCTGAACAAGCTTCTGGGGTGCCAGTCAGCGAGCAGCACCCCTCCATGGCCTCTGCATCAGCTCCTGCCTCCAGGATTGTAGCTAACAAAGTTTCTTCCCTTCTCTCCTGGCGATTCGCAGGGCCGTGTGACCTCCGGCTTCCTGGAGTCTCTGCACCAGCTCTGGCTTGAGGGGATAATTTAGCAAGAACCTGGTTCTCTTTGTTATGGTGATTCCACTTGTATTCGAGGTCTTAGCAGTGGGCCCAGGCCTGCCTCCCCTAGCTGACCCTGCCCGAGGGGCCGGGAAGGCTTTAATCTTCTCATCCTGCTCCTGGCTGGGAGAAGGACTTGCAGTTTCGTTTCTTCTAGCCCACTGATATAAATACCTGTCTGGAGTTTAATAAAGTTGCCATTTGCCACTTGCTCTTGGCAGATGAGCCGGTCTCTTTGTGTGTGTGTGTCGTCTGTTCAAACCCCTAGAACATGCGTCCGTTCTCGTGGGCTCGAGTCAGGAAAGCGCGCGCCTGTTTCGAGGTTCGGGTGTCCACAGAAAAGTGCGGAAGCTTACACAGGATCCCGCCCTGCTTGATGGTATGTTGTATGAACTGGACATGCAGGACCAACAAAAAAGTGATTGCTGAAATTTCCAAAAGACAGAATGGTCCTTTAGGGTTCCTGCTTCACAGAAGAAAAAAAAACTGCCAGACATTCTGCAGGATACAGAAGAAAGCAACTGGAGGACTTTGCCAAACAAGGCAGAATAGATCTTCAAATATCCTGCTTCATCAGATATACTAGGCTAATAGGCCAAAGAGAGATGCACCAACACTACAAAAGAACTTTGGGTGACTGTCCAGGGAGCAAGATGTCTTTGTCAGTTCTAGAGTTTTGGAAGTTGCTTACAATGCACTTCCTGTTTGCTTAGGTAATAGTATTTCCTTCTGCTGTCTTTGAATTGTTGAAGACAGATAGTTAGTTTTTCTTAGTTATGATAAAAATAAATCAGATATGAAACTTTAGGCTTGCAAAACTAGGATAGATGATAGATTATTCTTACTGTTTTGTATATGCAATTTTACTTTGTTAAAGTTAATGCCTTCCTTTTTATCTAAACAGAAAATGGGAGATGATGTGAGGATCCCCTCTGTATGCTGTGAATATGTTTTATTTCCATTGGTTAATAAAGAAGCTGTTTGACCAATGGCTTAACAGAGAAAAGCCAGGTGAGGAATCTGAACGGGGGGAGGAGGGAGAGAAGGAGAATCACAGAGATGCCATGTAGCTGCCTTAGGAGACTGGTGCCCAGAACCTCATGGCGATACACAGATTAATAGAAATAGGCTAATTCAAGATATAAGTGCTAGCTAGGAATATGCCTGAGTCATTGGCTAAACAGTGTTGTAATTAACTTAGTTTCTGTGTGATTATTCAGGTCTGGGAGGTCGGAAAACAAAACTTAGTCTCTGTTTACATGTAACCAAAAGAAAATCTTAAGTAACCACCTTTAATTCAATGGTGAAGATCCTGAACATACTGTCTCTGATGTCCTTTGGCATAGGATACCAGGGCCCCAAGCTCAAGAACTCTGTGTACAGATAATTAGCATCATGCAGTTCTTGTACCCTCTAGAGTGGAGGCCTAAGTCACACCCTGGTCTCCTTGAGCTGCAACTAGGAAAGCCAAAGAAATGGGTGGTTTACAAGAAACAGCCTCAGCCAGCTGCAGTTCTGGAGATCTCCAGGTCCCAAGGTCAAGGGAGCAGAGTCCCAAGGCAGCCCTGAGTGTCTACTGTAAAGGATATAGGGGTGCTTCTGTGGCAGCCTTGATCTAAAGCCCTGCTCTAGACCAGTGGCCACAAAGGCAGCCTGGAAGACCTCCAATGACCTTTAGAGTGCCCCACACCTGTGGCCTCTTCTACCCATGATTATCTTTTAGCCAATGGTCCCTCGGGCAAGCTTTAGTTTGTTCTCCCAAACATCTTCGCCCTCTTTATAAGGTCAGGGTGAAGTTTTTCGATTATTTTACTTTCTTCTTTTAATGAAAAATTATATCTCTAAATTATTTCTCTCATTTTACTGCAAGTGACCAAAAGAAGTTACACTGCACCCTGAATCCTTTACTGCTTAGATAATTTTTATGCCGAATATCATACTTCATCACTGTCACATTCTGCCTTATTCTAAGACCTAGGACCTGCTCGTAATGCTACCAAATCCTTCATCACTATATAACAGCAGGATCTTTACTCTACTTTCTAGTTCATCAGCTTCCTCTGAGGCCTTGGAGTAATGATCTGACCGTCCACTATCATGTCTGGTCACTATCACCGTCTCTGAGAAGGTCCAGGTTTTTTTTTTTTCTACATTCTCTTTTTCTCTGCCCCCACCAGTGTTGCCCTGAACACTGTTTGCAGCGATTCAGGCTTCTCTACCCTCATCCTCTAAATCAATGGTTGCTGCGGAATGTTATTTTAACTAGGCAAAGATGTGTAACATTTGTTTATACTGCGCAGCATTACTTTAACTGTATAAAGATGTGTTACTTTTGTTTATGCTGCCTTTGTTTAGCATTGCATTTGTTTCACCTGGCCTGCCTAAGGCACCTGATGGGTCTAATAAAAAGCTGAAGAGCCAATAGCTAGGCAGGAGAAGAAAGGATAGGCAGGGCAGAGAGAATAAATAGGAGGAGGACTCTAAGGAGAAGAGAGAATAAAAGAGAAGGAAGAGGAGAGAATACCCCCAGGGCAGGAATCCAGGCAGACACCAACCAGACATAGAGAAGCAGTGAAAGTTAGATATACAGAAGGAAGGTAATAAGCCCCAAGGCAAAAGGTAGATAAAGAAAAACAGGTTAACTTAAAGGAGCTAGGCAGAAACATATCTAAGCTAGACCAGGCATTCGAAACTAATAACTCTCTGTGTCATAACTGGGGAGCTGGTTTATGGCCCCAAAAGAAAAAAGCCTGGTCCAAGTGGTTCTCTACCTGTAAGTTGCAACTTTTTGGAGCCAAACAACCTTTTCACCGGGGTCTCGTAAGACCATCAGAAAGCACAGATATTTACATTAGGACTCATAACAGTAGTAAGATTACAGTTATGAAGTGGCAATGGAAACAGTTTTATGGGGGAGGGGTCACCCCGACATGAAGAGCTGTATTAAAGGGTCTGAGCGTTAGGAAGGTTGAGAACCACTGCTGTTAGTTCTCCCTACCTTCCATTCAGGACTCAGTCACGCCGCTTCACCCTTTCCGGGTATTGGTTATAATAACGTTACAATTCTACATCATTTTCTGTCCCAGTCCGTTCTGTACTGCTGCAATAGCTCGGAGTCTAAAGTCAAGGAGTCCTCATCTGGTGATGGCCTATCATCCACAGCAGAAGGCAGAAGGACCAGTGAGCACACACAGGATAAAGGGAGAAGGGAGTGGTGGCGTTCAGCCTTTTACCAGGAACCCACTCCCAACTAACGGTTACTCCTGCTAGACCAGCCTTAATTCCTTTCAGCCTCCTCGAAGGTGTTCCACTTCTCAGCACGGTTGCCTTGAGAATCGAGTTTCCAACACACAGCCTTGCATAAATCATTCAAACTGTAGTACTATCAGATACCATCCTTGAAAATTAATCAGATATAACCTATTAAAATGAATCTATTCAAAGATTTATGAAAATGATCAACTGGGCAAAGACATCAATCCAAGTTGCCTAATGCCCGTGGGAGCCCACTAGCAATTAACCTTATCCCCCTGTAAGGTGGGTGTGTGAGTTTCAGCTCTGAGCATTTACTGTTGCCAGATGTGATGTATCAAATTGAAACAGCTTTGCAGCTATGACTTCCTGCCCAGCAGCTGGCCGTTCAAATGACTCAATATATGACCGCAAAGCTGTACCTATATTGCTCGATATAAAGACTCTAAAAAGCCAAATACACTCATTTATTTCTTTAAGCTCAGTTAGAGCAGAAAGATTAGCTATCCCAGCTATTAAAAAGTCTAAAAACTAACAGAATGTACACTCAAAATTCAATAAATTAGACATATGATTCTACCCTGTAACTCATGCAATTTCTTTGGATATTTATTGAACTGGCCACGACCAACAATATTTCTCAGTATGAATGACAAATGCACATTTTAAGTCTGTTTTGCCAGATGTTCAATTGATGTATAAGATATAAAAAACCATCATGGGCTCTATGTTTTAATTGTAGGATTGCTATATATCCACCACCTAGGCTATATTGCCACTTAGTTATCAAATTTTACCAATTCAGAAACTTGTGGTAGGTAGAGATGTCATATCCTATAAGCTGAATAATATGTTTATATATACAAAATAATAAGACAAACACATAGTTGTTTTGGGGTAGAGAAGACATTAAGCTAAGAGAAAAGAAAGGAAGGCACTGTCCCCTTCCTTCTAGTGGGGCCTCAAGAGGTGTGTCACATTGGATTACAGACCCTGGTCTCTGAGTACTGAGGAAGGATGGGAAGGAGGAATTCCAAAGCTGTACTCCCTTGTAATCCCTGGGAAAAAGGCTTCCATCACCCTAGATTGCACTCGCTTGATGCTTCAGACAACATCCACCTTGGTCACAGTAAGAGAGAAGTCAGTTTTGCCCCTGAGGGGACATCTGGCAAAGAATTGGAAGTGATTCCAGGAGGTATTTGTGTACGGGATGGGTACCACTTGCCTAGTATTATATGTCAGGCAGTACTCTATGACAAGTGTTTGGTAATCACCCGAGAAGCAGGGAGAAATACCCAAGATCTCCCTAGACCAAGCAGGTCAAGGTCATAACCGTTGCTTACTATAATTCTCTTCACGGCCCAATGAGGCAGGTTCAGCTGTGGTCATGCGTGATAGTGATGTTAAATCATGAGCTACCAGAGGCAGCATTTCTTAATATAATAAGGACAACATTATTGTTATGACAAGAGCCTTGATGTTAGTGATGCTGATCTCCACATAGACCATGAGATTCATGGGGCAGTAACTCCCAAAATGTCCCCAGTAAATTCTTCAAGAGGAACTTAGCAGAATATTCTAGAAATTGGCTTAGAGCGTTAAGATTTCTCAAGTACATCCACAAAGGCTCCAACTGCAGGTGTAAGCCCTGGCTAACAAAGAAAGTAAAGAATCCTTCCAATCTTCTTCTAAGGATGAAACATTCTATTATTAATCATATTATTTATTTGTTTGCTTGTTTATTGGTTTCTCGAGACAAGTTTTCTCTGTGTAGCTCTGGCTGTCCTGGAATTTCCTCTGTAGAACAGGCTGGCCTTGAACTCACAGAGATCCACCTGCCTCGGCTTCTCGAATGCTGGGACTAAAGGTGATAATCATATTTTCAAGTATTCCTTCTACCCTACCCATTGCCCGCTTTCTTAAGACTAATTATGTGATATTAGTTCGGTCTGTCTGCTCCACGGCTCCTGCGCTGACTTCTAGGACTTATTCGTGCTCAATCGATTTTTGCTTTCGGTCTTTTTCCCCCTTCTTGCACTTCAGAGGAGGTGATTTATCCTGACGTGTCTTCAATTCCTCTACTTCCTCAGCCAAGAGGATTCCCTTCTTGCGGTTTCTGTCAACCTGCTGATAACCTTTGAGTATCTATGTGGATTACACTTCTCTTCTACTAGTGATTTCAACATCATAATCGTCACTATTTAAGTTCCCTGGAACTTCCAATCCCTGAATCTTCTCTGACTCTCATTCTGTGATTCTCATGTCACCCGGCTGTGACGTGCATCTTTATTTCCGTGTTGTGGGATTTGTTGCTGAGGTAAATAGCTTCGTGTCTCAGACTGTGCATAACTCACCTCGGTCTCTGTCCTTTCTGTGAGTCACTCTGGTCAGTTCGTTTTGCTTTGTGCTGACTCTCTCCGCGCTTACCCTCCATACGGGCTTTCTCTTCCTGCAGCATGTCCTTTGGCCTGCAGTGGCCTGGCCTATCTGACAGTTTTCCTTGGCTTTCTCTTCCACCTCAGCCTTAGGCTTCTCTCTGAGTCTGAACCTCAAACAGATTTCATGCTTTTGCACACTCCTTTACCAGGCATCTGCTCTCACTAACCTGGGAATCTCATTCAGTGCTCCTGGCCCAACCTGGTTGGTCTCTCATGAGAGACAACTTCTGTGATCCTATCTTTCCCCTCACGACTGAAAACAACATGCGTCCTGAGGTTGAGCATCTTTACATGTGTCCTGAGGTTGAGCGTCTTCACATGTGTCCTGGGGTTGAGCGTATTTGCTGCCCTTTCTCCACAGGTTAGAGCAGTGCTTTGTGAAGAGAACAAGGGTGGGGTTGTGAGCTCCACTGGCTGGATGTTTGCCTAACACACGTGAAGCCCTGAACCATGCACCCAACACCAGATAAAACGGATGGGGTGACACATGCGTGTAATCCCAGTAGAAGAGGTGGATCAGAAATTCAAGGCCATCCCCTATACAGTGAGAATGAGGCCAGACTAGGATAAGAGACCAGAGAGATGCAGTGGGAGTGGGGAGGGGGAGGGTACAAGGGAGGACATCACCCTGTAAAGTACCATTCCGCTCCTGAAGTGGGAGCTGCTCTTCCCTCTGCCCACCAAAGAAACCCTCTCCAACTCTTTGCCTCGTCCCTGGCTGTGATGAAAAGTTTCTGGTAGGCGAGAATTCTTCTTGTAGACACAAGAAGAATTGTTGTGGTCAATGGTCAACTATATTCTCACGCAAACCCACACACGGTACTTAGAAAACCACGATTTCTTGTAACCAGCCTTGGTGATGTCCAGCATCATTTCCCATCTTATTGTTTGCGGCAGAGCAGAAAGACATCTCTCCTGGAGCCACTTCACTTTTCCCGTCTTCAGGCTCCACAGTTGACCTAAACCTCCAATTTTTAGAGAACTTTAAGAAGTTATAATTTTACAGATTATTGAGATGTTTTCTTTCTTGTAAGGGTGAGACCAACACTCTTTCCAACTTTCTAAATGCCAAACACAAATCAAGTCTGATTTATGTTTTAACCTATTTTACATTTCTCTCTCTCTCTCCCTCCCTCTCTCTCTCTCTCTCTCTCTCCCTCCCTCTCTCTCTCTCTCTCTCTCTCTCTCTCTCTCTCTCTGTGTGAGTGTACGGTGTGTGTGTATACGTGTACATAACAGCATACGTGTAGTTGTTTCTTTCCCTTTACCACATGGGTCCTAGGGACAGAACTCAGGTCATCAGGCTGACAGCAGGTTCCTTGACCCACTGAGCAGTCTCATCAGCCTTGATTTTTAAATGATCAAAAGCATCATGGTCATTAATGGCCAGGACAGGAGCAGAAGAACCTGAATGCACACAAAGGAAATAATGGCAGGGACCAAAACAGATTTCTGTCAAGTATTAGCTATATCCAGAAGGTGAGGACAACCCAACACCATTAGCAGGTGACTGGACACACAGTGGAGCGTTATTCAACCATAAGAGAAAGCGACATTCTCATACATGCTGTGACAAGGATGAGCCTTCAAGAGATTGCGCCAGGTGGAAGAAATCAGTCAAAGGGAAAAGTATATGATTCGGCTTATTTGAAATATTTAAATATGAAAACTCACTGGGACAGATAGATTGGAGGCTACCAGGTGCTGAGGGGAAGATAGAATAGGAAGGCGTTGCCTAACCATTATAGGGTTGCTTCTATGAAGTAATAAAAAAGATTTTGAAACGTAGTAGTGAGAATTTAAAACATTATACATCTTTTTAATATTATTGAATTATATTGCTAATACGCCTAAAATGACATTTTTATAAAACATCCAGTATTTAAATTAGTGATGCGATATACCTAAAATCCTTGAATAACACGTTAAATGGGTGAATTGTTTGGTCTACGTCTTCACACAGTGACTAAACAAATTTAGAAATGCATGACTGTCCCAGCGTGCAAGGCAGCCAGTGGTTTAGGGGGTGACTTGAAGAGACACACTGCGGTGTGCTGGGAACCCGGGGAGGGCAGTCCATTACCTAGAAAACCCACCTCACAGACACTTTGGGCCTAGACCACATCTAACCAAACTCTAACCAGATGAATTTGGTGAGAACCCCATCAAAGTCTGTTCTCATGTCAGGGTTCAATCTGAAACCCCAGTTCAGAAGGTCAATGAATTACAGTGGACTCTTTTCCCCACACCATCCTTTATTGAAGGGCAGAAAAGAACAGCTCTAACCTACAGCCCTCAAGCCCTCCTTCCCTACTTTACGAAAAGCCATCATCAATAAGTAAATGTACTCTAACATCTGTAATATAGTCCTTCCTGCTCTATACTCAGGCACTCTGTAAATTCAGACCCAACCAATACTTTCCTAGCTGATTAGGTCTGTAGCTGGGAAGTTTCCAGCCTCTCCCCTAATGTGAGTTGCTGCCCTCCATTTCAACAACCATCTATCCTTAGCAAGTTTTCACTGTAGGTTAGAATTGGGTATTGTTATGAACATGCTACTCTGAGATCATGTCTAACCTCCCTCCCACCTTGAAGCAGATTTCTGTCCCTTAAGTCTTATATATGCAGACACTCTGGAGTTGCCCCTGCCTCTATATTGGTACAAGAAGAAATTCCTCTTTATCAAATACAGATCCTTTGCCTGTGAAAAACCTTAACTGACTGGTATTGATGATTACCTTTCTCCTCTGGGAGTATGCAGAATACCTTCCAGCACTACGAATGCTAGCCAGTAGGGGTGAGGCTTCTAGCTGGGCACCTGCTCAGTTTTTCCATGTTCAATTACAGAAGTGACATCTTCAGCAATAGGGCCTAACCTTCAGGTTGTGGAGGGTAACCAAAGCCTTTGCAATAGCTTGTGATGTTTAGGGAGTCTATAGGACCCATTTGGCCAATGACTCAACAAGATTTCTAGCATTGGGCGCGGAGGGTGGAGTGTACTTGGTTGCATTAGATATCTAGTTAGGGCATTGTCTCCTGCATTATATGATGACTCCACTTAAATTCGTTTTTAATATGTATATATTTGTGAAGTGTCTGTTATAGTAGGCTTCCATACAGATTTTCAAAAGGCCTTTGGTGTTAGTTGTTCCTCCACATGTTCTTACCTTTAACCTGTCTTCCAATTTAATCCTCCTATTCTAGTTTCTCCTTTATTTATCTTAAAATATTCTATCTCCTACTGGAGAAGGAAAGTAATCAACAAGATATATTGGTACAGTAGTGGCATAAATGTTAGGGAGTAAACAATTACTTTTTAAAAATTGGATTTAAAGTCTACTTTATGAAATGGAACCCATATAACACTGCTGAAGTGGCCAAGAACCTGAGTTGGATATATCATGGGACCTAGGGGGGCACCTAATACTATTATTCTGCTAAAATAGCAAAGCAATAAGATTATTCCTAAAGATATATTGCTATATTCATAAATCAGCACATTGCTTGACCCTCATCAGAGAAACTTCCTGTAGTAGATGATAATTAACACAGGGACCCAAAACTATACAACCTGCAGAAAGTGAGAAATTTTGGAGCACTCAGCTCTAAATGGGATTTCTTTATCAAACGCCTCCCCTCAAAGTTTGGAGGTCTTTGTGGAAGGGGAATCAAAAAGATTGTAAAAGTCAGACGTAGGTGACTCCAAAGAAATAGCATCTTCCAGAAACAACAGGGCTGATACACATAATGATACAGAGACTTGACTGCATGTGCAGGACTGGTACAAGTTCAAACCAGACAGAATCCCAGGATGGAGGGGGGGAAATAGACGCAAAGTGCCAGCTCTGACCAAGAAGCTCTTTGAAATTGTTACCTGCTGGGGAAGGGAAAAGTCAGTTTTCTACAGTGCAGTGTCAGTGGGTAATCAGCCACACTCCAGGGCCGTCCCCACACCCAGGAATAACATGTCAGGATAACACAAATTAACTCCATGGTTCTTTTTGTACTTTTTGCTTTGTTTTTACTTTTGTCTTAGTTTTTGGAAAAATAGAAAGAAGATAAAGTTGGGTATGTAGGGAGGCAAGGGGGATTTATTGAGGGAGGGTAAAGATTATGATCAAAATATATTATATGAAAAAAATTAAGTTTTTCTTTTTCTAAGCCATGGTCTCATTATCCTTGGCTAGCCTGGATATGTACAGCAGCCTGGACTTGAACTCACAAAGATCTACCTGCCTCTGCCTCTCAAGTACTAGGATTAAAGATGTTCACCAAAACACCTGGATGATGCCTATATTCTCAAAGAAAGACTGACAAAATAGAATAAATACTATTTAAGAAAAAATAGTCATTAATGTTTGGTTTAAACAATTTTTTATTTTAATAATAATTCTGTCCTTAACAATTCACTACAAAATATTAAAAATATAATTTTGTAAATAATAAAATCATTCATCTTCTGTAATCACCACCCAGCAAAAGCTCTTTTTACTATCCGGAATTAAAATACATTCTTTTCTTTGTACATTTAGGTTTATTTTTGTTTGTTCTGTGTGTATATGTGTGTGTCACGCACACACACACACATGCATGCATGCATGCCACAATGCACACATGAAGGTCAGATGTCACACAAGAGTTAACTCTCTTCTTCCCCCATGTATGTCCCAGGGAACTGAACTTGTCACCAGGTTTGGAAACAAAGGGCTTAACCTGCTGAACCATCTCCCCAGTCCTAAAATATATTCTTATATTGTCATTGCTTGCATGTATTGCCTAACACAGATAAAACGAGAATACTGGAAAATCTTATTTTGGCAATGGCCTCTGAAAAAAAAAAGGGTCGCAGAAAAATCTCAGCTGCTACTGTGTTATTAGGTGGGGTGAGCCAGAGCAGCAAGGTGGAAATTCAAAGGAGTGAGGGCCAGTCTCTGCGGGATTCACTGCCACCTCAGTCACCTCCAGAGCCGGGGGAGCTACTTTCTAGGTTCCTTTGCAAATCAGTTTTGCTTAATATATCCGGGACAAGCAAAGGAGAAGTCTTACACTGGATCTGTGTACCTTATGATCTTGTGTTTCCTCAGCAGGCATTTCCTGGCCTTATCTCTAGTTCTGGATCTTCCAAGAAAATCTTTCAACATCTCACATCCAATGGCAATGGGAGTGGTCAGAAATGCAAGATGAGAAATACATTGTGAGGGATTAGGTTAAAGGAATGTTGGGTGGATCTATGCAAAACTGCTTTCAGCCCTTGCAGAACTGGTTGCCTTGGTAACAGCTGGTGTATAGGAGACATAAGCACATGAGGCAGAGATTACCTGAGGAATCTCACTGATGTATGATACAGGTTCTTAGTCAGGCCTCCTGTGATAAAGGGCCTCTACGATGCACATGGCTCCTCCATTTTTGTGTGTGAGAGAGATGAATCTCCTCACAGGCGGCTCGAGGTACATATCTATTTAGTCAGGGTCCTCTCCAGGTTTGTGGGTGAACAATCTCTAAAAAGACTTGAGTAGGAAAAGTTACAGTCTCAACCATCACCAATCTCACATTGAAATGTTTTCTCAGCTACACATTCCAGGGTTTTCCCAACATTGGTTGTCTTAGTTTATGGCTGGAGTTGCCAGGACTTTGAGTCTAAGTCCGTCATTGCCTTGCGATTGTCAGGCCACGGTTACCGCAACTGCTCCAAAACCTCTGTCCTTAGGTACAAGGACCGACGATTCCAAGGCACCCCTGGGATCCACATATTCTCCCTCCCTCATCACCTCATGCTCCTCTAATTTCTTTGTAGCATGTGGACCAATTACTCTCATCCTGCCCTGTGCAGTAAATCTGTTCTTTGATTACTGGCTAAAAGGACTAAATAGACCCCATTCCCTCAACCTGCCCATTCATTGCAGTTCTTGCTATTTTACTTCTTAGAGACAAACCCGCCCTCTCCCATCCTAAACCCTCCAGACCTACTAGCATAAGGATATGAAAAACAAATTGTGCAAACCAGTCATGAGGAGTCTTCGTGGGAGGTACCATTGATCCATTGATGAGCAATCCAGGTTGATTCCCGATCGTAACATGTATGACTAGTGCTACCATAAGAATGGACATGTAACTATCGCTGGTTTTTTTTTAAGACTTTGATTTTTTTTATTTATAAGTATATGTTTGTATGTTCATGTGCATATGCCCACATGTATGTGCACATGCATTTGGGTATCCAAGGAAGCCAGGAAGAAGACATCAGATCCCCTGGAGCTGGAGTTACAGGCAGTCATAAGCTGCCCCACATGGGCACTAGGAATTGAAATAGGATCCTATGTAAGAGCAGCAAACGCTCTTAAACACTAAGCCATCTCTTTGACCCTGGTAAGTATCTCTTTGATAGAATAATTTCATCTCCTTTGGACATACACACTCAGCAGTGGGACTGTGGGATCCAGTAATAGATCTGTTTTTAGTTTTAAGAAATCCCATACTGTTTCCACGAAGCCTGTACTAATCTGCATTCCCATCAACAGAATACAAAAGTGAATCTAACACGTTATTCTTGATGACAGTCATTCTAATTAATTTACACTTTCCTGGTGATTCCTGCATCTGCTGCTTGGCCTCCACAGACTTCTCTGAAGAAGTGTCTATTCAGATTTGGCCCATTTTTTTATTGGATTACTTCCTTTTCAGCATAATTTTCTTTCTAATGTTTTTCTTAATTAGCATAGTCCCATGACTTCACATTTGCCCTTTTGGATAGGAAACACCTAACCCCAAAGGAAATAAATGCAGCTTATGAAACAAGTAAGTGCCCACACCACAGATGAAATAAGACTTAACTTTCCAGTAATAAAATACCAGTAGCTTCTGCATAGCACAAGAGAGAGAGAGTCGGCGAGAGGGCAGGAGGCAGGGCAGAGAGCTCTGGGTCTCCTATTGTACTGAAGCCTGCTCCTAGAAAAGCACTCTCCAGATGCAGATGGACACTGGAAGCAGCAGGATGTCTCCTGCCTCCTCTCTCCCCACGGTCATCATTTTCCTTCTCGTTTCTGGAGGTAAGAACTACTTCTGTATGCTTTTGTCCTTTTGCTCGTGAGAAAATAGAACTCTATATTGGTTAAAATTATGTTAAATGTTATATGAAAGGGAAAAGAAAATAATAATGCCCCAATCATTTTTAATGCACCCTTTGTCTTTGCTATCTAAAAGGCACAGCTTTAGATAGACAGACAGACAGACAGACAGACAGATAGATGTGTCATAAGTGTCTGAGGCCATAATATCAAAGCACCAGCCACATCTAGTGACTCTTACGAATCCAGACCTCTACCAAGTAAGGTGTTTAATTGAAAAACTGCCATTAAAGTAGGAATGTACAGACTGCATTAACTGACCTGCCAATTATGTAAGTACAACTGAATGCTCTCAGGTAGGTCTTACAACGTTTAGGTTCAAGATTTTGCTTGTAGCTACATTCATGCCCAGTAGTGAGATGATGAAGAAAATAACAGTATTAGTTTAAAATAATCTTAACTTCATATACACATGTATGCACACATGCACACACACATGCATACATATGAATACACATGAACAAATGCCTGTCCTTAATAAAACTCATAAAAAATAACAGTATATTAACTGGCTCACAGACACTGGCTCATGAACACTAAGATTGAGCATCTTCGTGTCTGTGATGTCATCATCTCCGTTTCACACTTGGGAAACCAAGACCAGAAAGGTTCCCAAATGACCTGAACACACAGCTGGTTAGTAGAAGTGCTGGGCTTAAGCTTTGATTTCAGGTTCGATCACACCTTCAGAACTGGAACACTGGCACAGGATCTGAGCACCTGTTCAAGGCCGTGCTTAGACAACAGAAAGTCCGTGGCTGTCCTAAAGTTATATGTAAAAATTTAAATTGCATGTGTATGTCTTGTTCTATTAGATTCTCATAGCTCGGTAAGAAAAATGTTAAAAGAAAGAAAAGACTATGTAAGAAGCCCAGACTGGAGGGGACTGTGCTTCTCAACGGGAAAATATGGCCTGCACTGTATGGGACTGTGTTAGGACAATGCTTTGACATTGTTGTTGGTGTGAACTTGGGTGTTTAAACTTCATTCTTATCGACCTGGGAAAATAACCCCATCTTCCATTGTAATTAACATTATGAGTCAGTTACGAGTGGGTGCCTGAGAGTCATGGATGCCCCATTATTACTGTCACTATAGCTTCTGAATGTTTTCTTTACTTTTAATATGTTTACTAAAACTGCCACTACAGATAATAAACTTGTTATAGTGTGAGTTTTTAAAGGCCAATACCCCAGTGTCCCTTCTGTAGGGGGCGCCAATGCCCAGAAAAGAGACTTCCTCCCCACTCTAACCTCCCTGCACCCTGAGCTTTATAAAATCGCCTGACATTTCCCACCTACATTTTGAATAGGTGATTTGAACTCTGCTAGGGAAGAATTCAAGATGCAGTTATGCAGAGAGATCAGGAAAAACTGCAGAAGCTGGGGTAAACGCAACCAGAACAATGAAAAGAATAGCAACAGGCTAAGTTGGACTTTGGAGAAAAAAAAAAAATATATATATATATATATATATATATAATATATATTATAATATATATATATATATATATATATAATAGGTATATATATATATACCTATTAAAATGTTAAAGTCTGAAAGCATATTAAAGTTGGGCCTCAAAAGCGTTTAAATGAAGATGACCAACAAGCCCAATTAGACATCACTCCGTGGGTGCCCATTTCCTTCTCAAGATCCCCAGCTCTCTGCCTTTTGCTTAGCTGATTTGAAACCTCCTTTAGCCTCACCTGAAATCTTATGTACCTTTAAACCTCCTTCAAGAAGACTTAGCAGCTCCTGTCTCTGAGACCCTGCAGCTCCTCGCTGATACCGGGGCCAGACACTCCCGAGTTCTGTCACCCTTTGTGGATGGCACACAGCACCAGCCTTGCCTGTCCTCCTTCCTAGTGCTATGGTCTTGGGTGGAGAGAATTGTGTTCCATTCACTTCTGTTTTAATAGCAGATGCTTAAAAAACAGTTGTGAAAAGATTAAATGATTGTACATTGATTAGAAATTAATTCTAATCCTCAGTTAGTGCAACAATGAAGACTGGGAACCGTTGAGAGAGCTTGCACAGTTAAGTCCTGCACAGGACCCAGGTTCAGTTCCCACCACCCACATGGTGGTTCACTACCATTAAAACTTCAGTTCCTGGGGATCCAGTGCTTCCTCCTGGCCTCCACAGACATACATGCAGGCTAAACACTCATACACATAAAGAAGTCTAACATGAGACTCAGAAAACCAAATCTGAACTTCTTTATAGGCAGATTAACACAACAAATACCTTTTCCTGTCCAAGCATTAAAATGCTACAGGGTTTTTTTTATTTATTTATTTGTTTGTTTTTACTTACATGGGTTCGTATTTTACTAATAATAGATTTTTTTAAATCTGTGACAATTCAAGAAGGCTCTCAGTATCTTTGCTTCTGCACAAGAGAGTAGAGAATTAGTTTCCATGGAAACTGTGTAGCAGAAAGTTTGTTTGAGGCTAGAGCCAAGTCCTGGGAGGTTCAATCAAGGATGCTGCCGATCAGTCTTCCTTACTCCCTTCCAGCTCTCCAGCTTCTGGCCACTTGGTGATCTGGGATGTCTACCATGTATCAAATGACTCTCTGTGAGATGCCATCTGCTGGTGATGACAGGCCACAGTGTCACAGCGTCACAATTAGGATCAATCTCCTCTTTCCTAGACAAATCCACAGTCCTCTGCTGCTCAGAGGACCACCTGCATCACAATCAAGATGCTCATTTAACACATTAGTTTCCTGGTCCCAAACCATCCCCTCAATTGGGTATATGGATTATATCATTTAGATATGGGCTATAAGTTATTACTGTGACAATAAAGTCTGAGACCTATCACGCAGAAAGAAACACATTCTACATATTTGTCATTTAATCATAATGAGAAAAAAAGGATAATAAAAGAAGTGGCAAGAAGAGAAGGGTAAAAAGAATAAACACGTACCAAGAAGTGGAAAGAAGAGAAAACAGGGTAGGGAGAAACAGGAAAGAGAGGGGGGAAAGAGACAGAGAGCATCAATTTAGGCACCTGGCATAAAAGGTCAAAGTAGGAATGTTTGCTTATAATAAAATTTAAAGCTAAACTCAAGTCTGACATGGTACATGACTGCAATCCTAGCATTTGGGAGGCAGAGGTAGGAGACAACCTACCAAGTTTGAGGTAACCTGGGCTACATGAGACCAAAACAAACAAACAAAACAAAACCAAAAGCCAAGGACTCAGCTGAGTTGGAGCCAGTGCTGTGAAGAGTGTGTGTGTGTGTGTGTGTGTGTGTGTGTGTGTGTGTGTGTGTGTGTGTGGCTGGGAACACAGCCATGGGGCAAATGCTCCAACAGCAAGCACTAGCCAGAGCCTGGGAGCTTGATCTACTCTGTTCCCTGGCATGGGACACACAGCTAAGAATTTGCAGTGTAATTTTTTTTTCAGCCAAATTTTCCTGGGGTAAAGGATGATTACATAAGTAAGGATTTCACTCTCTATCAATCTCTTAGCTTTTCCAGAATCCTGTAAGGGGATTATAGGAGGAAATGAGGTCCCATCCCACGCCAGACGCTACATGGCTCTCATCAAAGGGCTGGAAATCTGTGCGGGGGCTTTGATCAACGAAAAGTGGGTCCTGACTGCTGCTCACTGTGACCTGTAAGTCTTCCCAGCTCCGCTCACTCCCAGTGCTGACTCAGAGCTACCCAGTCCAAGGCCACAATTAGTGTGGAATGGAGAAAAAAGTGGGTACACAGAAGCAACATCATATCCTGTTGTGATATTCGCCTCACAAACAAGGGCCAGATAGTATAAGACTAAAATGCACAATACTAATATAAATAACAGTGTTAGAACTGGAAAAGGCAGGGACACAGCAGCACCCAGTTAACTCACCCGATCTGATCACTTGCACACAATCTCTGTCAGCATTCAGCTCCCTGTCGGTTCATAGGCATCTATACACAATCAATGTCAATCACAGTGAGTGTGTCCTATGGTGACAGCTCATTTGTTCCCTGTCACTGGTCTTTTCCACCTTAATAGGGCATTTTAGAGTGATCCTAGGAAATTACTACTCCTTGATATGTGAAGAAAATACTAGTGCCCTATAACTTTCACTAACGGTTTGAGTCATTATTTTCAAGACAGAGTCATATTTATCATGAGGAACTACTGTTCTTTTACTGATTCCTGTTGCTGATAAGCACTTCCTGATATTCCCTGTTCACTCTAGCACAAATTGCCTGAAGCAAAGATTCAGCTTAAAGTTATATATGAAGTTGTGCTGTGGTATGAGATAAAATTTGTCAAGTAAAAGCATCAGCATAATTTATGCAAACAAGAAAGCTAGACACTGACAAATTCATTAACTGACAGGACTAAATGATAACAAGTTGACCCAACAAGTTGGGATACAGTTTTTCTCATCTTTCATTGGTTCATGAACTAGATTAGGAGTTAGCTCCAGTTCTGTTTGCTTCTGTGTTTGTGTTTGGTTGGAGGAGGTGAGTCTCTGTGTGGGTCTATGTACGTGTCCATACGTGAGGCAGTAGGGTTGGGTGGGGTGAGAAGAGTGGGGTGTGTGTGTGTGTGTGTGTGTGTGTGTGTGTGTGTGTGTGTATAGGAGGGATGTCCATGTTCGTCTGCATGTGGGTATGAAATTCTTAGTTCCACAGTTTCACTGAAAAAGCATCTCTTCCTTCAGGCTCCTAAAAGCAAGCCTTGGGCCACCTTTCCTATTTTGAATACAACAGTAAGGTTCACTATTTTTCTGGAGAACACAAAGGCCAGCCCACGCTATGCCTTTGGGTTGGCTCTTTCCACTGGGTGTCATCCACCCAGAAGGCCATTACAGACTTTGCTGCACAAATCCGAAGCAGCTGAAGTCATGGGAAGTTCCTCCGTTACTCCAGCAGAGCCCAGGTCCTCCAGCCCAGCCATCCAGGGCCACAGTGCCTGTCCAGAGATGCCCTGCTCCCTACCTCTCCAGGTTGTCCCAACTCAATTTTTTTTTCCTAAGTCAGGGACTCCCTGGTTGCTTTCTCCTTGAAAAGACGTGAGCAACCAGACTACATCCTAACACATGTGGGAGTCTTAGGTAGAAGACACCAAAACACCAAAAAGAGTTCTATAAGCTCTGGCCCCATTTTGTGCCAGCTGCAAACAGAGGACATTAAACCCGGAGCTGAGCTGACTCTATTCTCTCACTTAAATGTTGCATGATTTTCTTTTCAGGAGAGGCAAGCCTCAAGTTATCCTTGGTGCCCACTCTGTAGCTCAGAAAGAGAAACTTGAACAGACATTTTCCATTAAAAGGGCAATTTCCTACCCATGCTATGACCCTGAGACATTTCAAGGAGATCTTCAACTCCTTCAGGTAAATATGCTTGGATTTTTTTTTTTGTCTTTCTCTTATAACTTGTAGTAAACAGACAGTGGAACCTGAAACCAACTGCTACATGAGTAAGTGTGAGCAGGCACACACACCACAAACCAGTCCTCACGAACTGGATTCCAAATGTGAGGCTCCTCAGGATCCAGCACTTGGCCACTGGTGTTCCTTCAACTCAGCAGTTTCTCACAAATTGTTACCATTGCAGCACCAGGCTGTCTACAGTGTTGATGTTCATCCACCAAAGGCCACCAGGAGTCCCCCACAGTGAGACAGGTCTATGCTGACACTCAACAGGGGAGATGGCTTCTCTGGGAAACCACTGGGGTAGACTCCGTGAGAGGACAAGCAGGCGGCCCTCCAGCTTGGCCTGGCAACCTGGTAGAGATCTGAGGAGCTGAGAGTCTGCTCTGAATGGAGTGTTGTCAGCAAGTAGGCTAGCTCCAGGATGAAGCTTCTTTACAGTCTCACCTAGGAAGCAGAAGGGAAAAAGCCAGTGTTGTGATTGTAAGGACACCACCGCTGTGAATTTTAACCAGTGGTCTTTGATTATTTTGGGGATGGGACAATGACATCAGTTTTGTCCCGACCTCAAACTTGACTACAGAGCCACCCTGTGGTTGTTCCCTTCATTGGGCCCGCCTTATCTGGTACTGACCGTCTGTGAGGAAGCTGAGAGCTACCAGGAGGGTGGAGGCCCCCGCTCAGTGGTGAGTGCTGTCTGCCTACCTCTTTTACAGAAGACATGTTGTAAGTGGGACTTCCCCTGAAGGTATTCAGTCCCCAGAGAGGCAGACAGATAAAGTACTGGCTCTGAGCTGACAGTGTTCTGTTTATCCACAACCAAGATAACATGGGAGCACCAGGGAAGAGCAGAAGGTCAGGGAATCCTGCTGGGGTGCCAGGAATAGCTTGGAGGAAGAGGAAAGAAGAGGAGTCAGGATGAGATTTGAAATTGAGGGGGAAAGCGGGACGCAGACTACAAAGGTGGGCTTTGTGCACCTTGGCTAGAATTCGAACATTTAGGGAAGTGATTTAAGCAGGATGTGGCCAGGCTCATTAAGGGTGATGTAGAATGTAGGATGGAGCAAGACAGGACCAGAAGAGTGTGACTGGAAAAAGGGCTCACAGTTTCTCACAAAACTACAAGCATTGATGGTGAACTTCATAGCAAGAATAAGACTGAGCTCAGGAGTTCTGAATCTTTCCCCCTGGGGTAACGAGAGAGAGTCACAAGCCTCTGACAGGACCTTCACCTTCCTTGTCCCCATTCTTCCAGCATAATTCCTCTCACTATTTTCCTAGAGATCACCAGCCCTGGCTTTCCCTGGGTCGCCTCTCAGCCCAATGCTAATTCCTGCCTTGCTTCCTGGATGGTGAAAAGTCGCTCCATCCCCACCCCTTGGTACTCCCTTGGTTACACTTCAGGTTGTGTTTCTTCTTCTGCCTGCTGATGTTCACGAGGCCATAAGCAACTCTGTGTTTTCAGCTGGATGGTAAAGCAGCTATCACCAAAGCGGTGGGAATCCTTCACCTCCCGAAAAGAGGCGAGGATGTGAAACCCCACACCAAGTGTCATGTGGCTGGATGGGGGAGTACCAAAAGAGATTCTTGCAAGGTTTCCAACATCTTGAGAGAAGCCAATGTCACCGTGATCGACCGAAGAGTCTGCAACGACCCAAAGCATTACGCTTTCCAACAGTTGGTGGACAACAGCATGCTCTGTGCAGGCGGCAGGAAAGGGGAAGATGATTCGTGCAGTGTACGTAAATTAAACTATCTAACTGTCCTTTGACTCTGGGGAATGAAAGGTGTAGAGGGATCTTCTAGAAAGACCATGGTGAACAGTGTCTTTCCTTTTTATGTCTAAGGACCCCTGCTTGTCCCTTGGGTGGTGGCACCATTCTGCATTCCTCGATAGACCCCCTCGGGGAGTGGTCTCTATTTTCTAATGGTCATTTTCAGTAAATGGCCAGAAATAAGGTGAAATGAGAACTTACAAATTTCTGCAAAAAAAAAAATAACCTAAACATTGTTTGAGATATCAAAAACTGCCCTTCTGTCTAAGATGATTTAGTGTCCTCCTTAGAAAAGGGCATATTTGGGACCCCAGAGCAAGCTTTCTAATTGTTCCTACATGTGACTTCCTCTGACATACTGGTCAAGAGAGAAAACATATAATTTTTAAAAAAATTTTTTAAAAGGGACAACAATGTAAATCAGTGGGTAAAGGTGCTTGCTGCCACGTCTGAATTTGATCCCCAGATTCCACATAGAAGAGAGAATCAGCTCACACGAGTTGTCCTCTGACCTCCACACTGTGGCATAGGAACATATATGCATATATACAGAGAGACGGGGACAGGGAGCGAGAGATGGATATAATGATAATTGTTGATTATCATTAATTATTAATATCAATAATTATTATTATTTCATTTTAGAAGAGGGCACAAGTCAATGAAAGGAGACTTGCATTCTCTTCTTGTCTTACTGATAGAAGTGGTTCTGCACTGTTGCAGAGCCGCTCTTGAGAAAGGCGAGCGACTGGAAAACATAGATGCCCATGAACCAAAAAGTCCACGCATGGAGGCTAAGGGCTGACAAGCGAGGGAGAAGACTTTTGTTTTGTTTTTCAATTTGAGAATGTCTTCTACTTGATTTTTTTTCTCATTCTGCTGTGAAGAATAATGGGTTTCATCAAGAAATTTTCGTTCACACACAGACCCACACATGCACACGCGCGCGCACACACACACGTACCTTGTACTGGTCATACATACTGTGTTGCCCTCTCTGTTCTCCCCCACCTGCCTGCCATTCCCCCTCCTCTTTCAAACTCTCCTCTCCTAACCATCATGCTATCCCATTCCTTTGATTTAGTTTTTGTTTCTGAGACAGGGACTTACATTATAGCCCAGGCTAGCCTGAAACTCACAATAATCCTCCTGCCTCAGCCTCTCATTCTCAATTTTAATCTAGTTTCTACATATAAGAAAAAATGTACTATTTGTCTTTCTGAGTTTTGTTTATCATCCCATGATTATTTCTAGTTAAAGGAAATTTAAAATTTGCTTTTAAATCAGGAAAGAGAAATAAAAGGGATGGATGGATGGATGGATGGATGGATGGATGGATGGATGGATGGATAACGTTATTAGTAAGTATCTTGGAAAAGCACCATATTTAAAACACATGCCTTTGTGTTCCAGGGGGATTCTGGAAGCCCTCTGATATGTGATAACATTTTCAGGGGTGTCACTTCCTTTGGGAAATGTGGTGACCCCAAGAAGCCTGGTGTCTACATTCTTCTCACAAACAAATATCTCAACTGGATACAGAAAACCATTGCAGGAGTTATGTAACACCGTTCCTTCAAAGCAGACCCCCGAGGTTACAACTGGAAGAGATCAAGCAAAGCGGTCTGAAACTTGACTTATCCCAAGAAGCACTTCTTCCTAACTGTGCCAGCCATGGCCTGTCTGGCATGATCACCAGTCACCAGCTTGCACTGCCCTGCTGGTCACTAAGACTGCAGCTTAGCATTTAACTCTTTCTGTGGGAAGAGAGAGCTGTAAAAAGAGGGTCAGGCTGATGCTTTCTGTGTGTCAATTAAAAAAAAACCAGTAGTCCTGGGGAAAACTAAAATATTCTTCACTCTCCCAAATATAACTCTCAAATACCTATGGCACTTAGAGTGTGGTGTGTGTGTGTGTGTGTGTGTGTGTGTGTGTGTGTGTGTGTATACGTGTGTGTGTGAACTTTTATTGAAAATAGATTCTTCTCTCATACAATAGACCCAACCAGAGTATCCCCTCCCTCCACCCCTCCTAGCTCCTCCCCACCTCCCCTCTCCCCGGACCCATACCTCCCTCCACATCCTCTTCAGAAGAGAGCTGGCTTCCAAGAGACAACAGCTACAGAGGACAACACAAGATACAATAAGACAAGCCAAGAGCCCTCATATTTGGGCTGGACAAGGCAACTCAATAGGAGGAAAAGAGTCTCAAGAGCAGGCAAAAGAGTTAGACACACCCATTTCCAGTGTTAGAAGCTCCACAAGAATACCAAGCTAGCAGCCACAGCATACGCACAGAAGACCTGGTGTAGACCCACACAGCCCCTGTCCTTGCCTTTTCAGTCTCTGTGAGCCTAAATGCACTCTGCTTAGTTGATTCAGTGGGCCGTGTTCTCCTCGTGGCTTCCATCCCTCTGACTCCTACAGTTTTTCCTCACCCTCTTCTGTGGAGTTCCCCAATCTCCAGGGGCAGGAACGCAATGGAATCTACCAATTTAGACTTTCTCTCTACATAATGGGTCTCTGCACCCACTCCTATCTGCCAGATCAAGCCTCTCTGATGATGAATGGACAAGGCCCTGATCTATGAGTATAGCAGAATATCATTAGAAATAATCTCATTGATTTTATATTTCATTTCATTTCATTACCTGTCGTGTTTGGCCCTATCCTAGGTCTCTGGACTATTCAGTCTCCAGTTTCTTGCCATCCAGACAGTGTAGGGCATGGGCTCCCTCTAGTGGGGTGAGCCTCAAATTAAACCAAAACATTGGTTGTCCACGCCCACATATTCTGGGACACCTTAGCCCCAGCACATCTTGCAGGAAGGACAGACTGTAGGTGGAGAGTTTTGAGCCTGGGTTGGTGTCGGGTTTCTCTTTCCATAACCTGCACAGTACCTTATCATACCAAAGAGACTAGAATGTAGGAGTGAGGGCTCCATGCCTGCACCAGCTCAAACTCTCTGTGGTCAATGACCTAGGTGAAAGTTGTGGACAATGCACTCCCCTCCCCCATCAGTTTTCAGAGGGCAATCGTCTGTCCTAGCACCAGCCTGGGTTGTTTAGAGATCTCCACGGGACCTCCTCAGTCAGCAACTTAATCAAATATATCCCAGACCCACCACTGGAAGCCTTACCAGCTACAAAAGAGGGCCAGTTTCAGACTCTGTATCTGCCATTACTAGAAGTCCTGACTCTGGTCACCCTCACAGATTCCTGGAACTTTCCACTGAACTTGGTCTTCACACTGCTCCCAAAAGCCCTCCAATTCCAGATGTCTCTCTCCCCACCCCCCAAAATCCAGCCACTTCCCAACCTCACTTGAACATCAAGCAGCCCCCTCCCCTGGCCCCCAGATCTTCCCTCTTAAACCTGTTTCAACCCTGGGTTTTCCATTTCTAGAAAACTCCCCTAGATAGCTAACGTCAGCCTCCTTCAAAATACTCTGTGATGTCAGAGTAAACCTCACCCCTCAGACAAGTTTGCTGCCCCCTTACCTTGACCTGTATATGTATGTGTATGTTCTGTATATGTATATATACATATATACTTTCTCCTAGCCTGTTATCTTGGTAATAATGTCTCTCCCCACTAGTGTATAAGTTCCATGAAGACAGGACAGGAACTGGCGTATTTTTCAGCAGCAATATGTTCAATACATGAGTGAAATGAAGCTTAACTGCTGTCCTATTAACAAAGGACTACCTACCAAACTCTCTGAATATCTAATCATCTTTATCCAAAAAATAATCCTGACCCCCAACTTCTAACATCAGAGTAGAGATTTTCCTAGTGATGGTTGCTTTTGTATAACCACCCCGCCATGCATGCCGTTGCCTTTATATAACCGCCCCGCCATGCATCTGTTGTCTTTGTATAACCGCCCTGCCACGCATGTTTTTGTGTGAATTGATTCATTTGTGAGATTCATCCATGGTGTGACTATGCCACCACATGCCTGTCCTGTCTGTGTCTGCCAGGATTCAGAAGGTTTCTGCATGGCATTGTTTCAGATTGGGGCTCCAGAATCGAACCCTTGCAGAAACAGTCTTCATTCCCTAAGAAGGTCCCTCCAGGGTAACTGGGGATAAACTAGCAGTGCAGTTGGGAAAGTGAGACACAAAAGGGCACAATTTCACCTACAGCCCAAACAATGCCCCCTCAGGGAGCTGTGAAGTGTAAATGCAGAGTGAATGAGCCTTCATTCTCACCAGCTGAAGGACTTTCCTTAGTTCTTGTCTCCTAGAAGGCACAGATTCAGCCAAGATACACAAAGGCAAAAGCAGAAGCTAGTTTAAAAAATTAAAGTGGAAAACACGCTCCAGACTCTCTTGAAAGGACTTTGGCTCTCTCAATCAATCAATATATCTCCCTCTCTCTTTTCCCCATCTCCACTCTCCCTATCCCATCTGTATTTATTCAAAATATGACCATTGGTTTGGGTATCAGGGTAACTGTAGTAACCTCACAAAAAGAGTTTGGCAATGTGCTGTTTCTAAAGAATTACACACCAATCTCACTCATGAACATTGATGCAAAAATACTCAATAAAATACTGACAAATAGAATCCAAGAACACACCAAAAAATTATCCGCCATGATAATGTAGGCTTCATCCCAGAGATGCAGGAGTGGTTTAACATAAGAAAATCTGTCAACGTAATTCACCACATAAACAAACTGAAAAATAAAAACCACATGATCATCTCATTAGATACTGAAAAAGCTTTCGACAAAATACAACATCCCTTCATGATAAAGGTCTTGGGGAGAGGAGGGACACAAGGAACATATCTTAACATAATAAAGGCAATAAACAGCAAGCCAACGTCAAACTAAATGGAAAGAAACTCAAAGCGATCCCACTGAAATTAAGAATAGGATAAAGTTGTCCAGTCTCTCCATATCTATTCACTATAGTTCTTGAGGTCCTAGCAAGAACAATAAGACAACAAAAGGAGATCAAGGGGATACAAATTGGGAAAGAAGAACTCAAACTCTCACTATTTCCTTATGATATGATAGTTTACATAAGTGACCCCAAAAAATTCTACAACTCATAAACACTTTCAGTAATGTAGCAGGATATAAGATTAACTCAAAAATATCAGTAGCCCTCCTTTACACAGATGATAAATGGGCCAAAAAAAATCAGAGAAACATCATCCTTCACAATAGCCACAAACAACATAAAATATCTCAGAGTAACTCTAACCAAACAAGTGGAAGAGTTGTATGACAAGAACTTTAAATCTTTGAAGAAAGAAATTGAAGAAGACACAAGAAAGTGGAAAAATCTTCCATGCTCTTGGGTAGGTAGAATTAACATAGTAAACATGGCAGTCTTACCAAAAGCAATCTACAGATTAAATACAAAGCCCATCAAAATCCCAGCAAAATTCTTCACAGACCTTGAAAGAATGGTACTCAACTACATATGGAAAAGAAAAAACTCAGGATGGCCAAAACAATTCTGTTCAATAAAAGAACTTCTGAAGGCATCACAATCCCTGACTTCGACCCTACTACAGAGCTACAGTACTGAAAAAAGCCTGATATTGGCAAAAGAACAGACAGGAGGGCCAATGGAACCGAATCGAAGAGCTGGATATCAATTCACACACCTATGGAACCCGATTTTCAACATAAAACCAAAAATTATCAAATGGAAAAAAGCATATTTGACAAATGGTGCTGACATAATTGGATATCAACATGTAGAAGAATGAAAATAGACCCATATATATCACCATGTATAAAACTCCAAGCCCAAATGGATCAAAGACTTCAACATAAAGCCAACCACACTGAACATCACAGAAGAGAAAGTGGGAAGTATATTTGAACGCATTGATACAGAAGACCACTTCTTAAATATAACCCCAGTAGCACAGACACTGAGAGAAACAATTAATAAATGGGACCTCCTGAAACTGAAAAGCTTCTGTAAAGTAAAGGACATGGTCAACAAGACAAAAAAAAAAAAGCAGCCTACAGAATGGGAAAAGATCTTCACCAACCCCACATCAGTCAGAGGTCTGATCTCCAAAATGAGAACTCAAAAAATTGGTCATCAGAAGAACAAATAATCCAATTTAAAAAATTGGTACAAACCTAAGCAGAGAACTCTCAACAGAGGAATCTAAAATGGCTGAAAGACACTTAAGGAAATGCTCAACATCCTTAGCCATCAGGAAAATGCAAATCAAAACAACTCTGAGATTTCATCTTATACCTATAAGAATGGCCAAGATCAAAAACACTGACAACTTATGTTGGAGAGATTGTGGGGTAAAGCGAACACTCCTGTATTGCTGATGGGGGTGCAAAATGGTACAGCCCGTTTGGATATCAGTATGGGGATTTCTCAGAAAATTAGGAAACAACCTTTCTCAAGACCCAGAAATACCACTTTTGGGTATCTATCCAAAGGATGCTCAATCGTGCCACAAGGGCATGTGCTCAACGCTGTTCATAGCAGCATTATTTGTCATAGCAGAATCTGGAAACAACCTAAATGCCCCTTGACCGAAGAATGAATAAGGAAAATGTGGTACGTTTACACAATGGAGTACTACACCACAGAAAAAGTAATGACATCTTGAAATTTGCAGGCAAATGGATGGAGCTAGAAAACATCATATTGATTGAGGTAACCAAGACCCAGAAAGACAATTATCATATATACTCACTCATAAGTGGTTTTTAAACATAAAGCAGAGAAAAGCAGCCTACAAATTCCAGAGAACCTAGACAACAATGAGGCCCTAAGAGAGACATACATGGATCTAATCTACATGGGAAGTAGAAAAAGACAAGATCTGAGTAAATTAGGAGCATGGGGACCATGGGAAAGGGTTGAAAGGGAAGGAAGAGGTTGTTCCATTTACTCCTGAACTCTGAACCTTCAAAAACTGAATTAAATAAAACTTTTTGCTGGGCAGTGGTGGTGCATGCCTTTAATCCTAGCACCTGGGGGTTTGGAGGTAGAGACAGGTGGATCTCTGTCAGTTCAAGGCCAGCCTGGTCTACAGAGTGAGTTCCAGGATAGGTTCCAAAGCTACAGAGAAACCCTGTCTCCAAAACAGAAACAAACAAACAAAAAAAAAACTTTTCTTTTTATAAAGTAAATTGACTTGCGTCTTTTTCTGTAGTAATATAAATCTGAGTCATATATCCACATATATCTACATCACTTACTTATCAATATTTAATTTCTTCTTTCCAATTTTTTATTTCACCCACTCTGTAGAGGAATGCTATTTATTATACATTTCACCTGCATTTTCCTAATGAGTTTGTTTTTCTGGGGATGCCGTAACAAAAGACCACAGACTGTAAGTCTTATCTGCAAAAAAACTAATTTCCTTACTATTCTGAAAATTTACAAATTTAAGTTCAAAGTACATCAGAGCTGTCCTGACTCCTAGGACCTATCTTCTTGTAGTATCTTTACCTGATCATCCTTCTCTGTCTTAATCCCTTCTTAGAAGAACAATAATGACATTGGATTAGAACCCACCCATACAATCCCATTTTAAATGCATTACTTCTCTAAAGACCTTATGTTCAGGTATAGTTGTGTTCCAGGTACTAAGGATTAGATCAACAATATCTAAAATTTTAGGAGTCACAATTCAACCCATAATGCCTAGTAACAAACAAACCAACTTTACGGTAGCCAAGCAATTTACATATTCTCCTTTACAGTTCAAATTTCTTACCCATTTTTATTGTGTTATTTGCTTTTTCTCTATAGTTTATGGGCATTTCATTTGGGTGTCTCTGACCTCCATGGCCAGCAAAGTACTGACCCATGGGAAACAGGAAGGCAGTTCAGGTCGGCATGACTAAGTTGCTGATGTTTAAACTTTAGGAGTCTGACCCTGAGTAGTTTATTTTAGGGATTTTTTAAGCACAGCACAACTTGGTGAAAACTTTCCTGGCGATAATTAACTCAATCCCGTGTGCACAGTAAAGCAACCAGAAATCTCCTTGAGGAACAAGGTAAACTAAGTAAAGATCAAATGTGACTACCTCAAAACTTTTTGTAAAGCACTTGTGACGCATTCCAGGAAGATGGGTTTGATGGACTGGCTAGAAAAAACCAGGCTTATAATAAGGGTCTCAGGGAGGATCCAATGCGGTGTCTGGCCACACAAATAGCACAATAGGGCAGAGCCCATCAGGCTAGAGTGCACATCTGCTCCCAGTCTTCTGGAGAGATAGCAGGTATATTGTTCCTTCCCTTGAAAGAACAGTCCTGTGTGCTAACATTCCACATTCCCCTGGTGCATGTCTGTGGGCACAAGGACCTCCATACCTCCTATAGTGCCATGTCTCTGGTTGACATTTTAATTAAATAGAACTAGTAAAAATGCTCATTTTTTTATTAGTTGATGAATAAAAAAGTTAAACTGAAATGAAAACAGCCATTGATTGAAAATAGATGAGATGCGGAGGAAACGTGAAAATATATTTTGTAACTGCCTGACTCAGAGTTGACATGGAAGACACGGGCTGTATTCAGTCTCTCTCCAGAGGACAGACTGGGCTCTGATCTGAAAGGGGCAGATCTTGAGCACAGTATCTCCTCACACTGAAGAGCATCTCTTCACTGTCTAGAGGACAGAATAACCTTCACTGACAGAAACACAGCAGCTTGCAAAAGCCCATACCAAAGGATGGCAGCTTCAGAACATCCCCAGAAAGCCGGTGGTTTAGCTCCCTCACTACATGGGGAATGCTGACGACTGAAAAACTTCAGAAGCCTCAATTATCTGAAAATGGCCCCATCCCTTGAGAGCACTTGTGTAGTCAAACTGTAAATGATAGAGGAGGAAATGCCCTGCAGCCCAGTCAAAGATACTTCATTTGCTGAGTGTGTGTGTCAGACTCTGTGCCGGGTGGGCATGGGCACCTGCTGTCATGTGACCCTGTAACAAAGAGGTTATCAGTTTCCCCCTCAGGATTTTGGAAAAGATGGAAAGGTGACAAAAGCAAGGGTGGCAATAACAGCTTTTTTCTAGTGTTCTCTGAAACTCTATAAGAGATAATCCTTAAAAGAGACCTAGTAACTGCCATTTCCTTCTCTTTCCCTTCTTGGGTAAAATTCCTTCTTAGGTAAAGAGAGCATAGACCTCCCTGTGAACGTGCAATGAGTTCATGTCACAGGAAGGCAAGTTATGTGCACAGCCCCTTGGTCTGATTGCGGTTCCTGGTAAGCTGGAAGGGCAGAGTGTGAGATTTTTCTGTACTCTATCCAACAGAAACTAGCTAAAGACACACCTTGTCTCTGCAGCCTGGGATGGAAGAGTGAGAAGCCACAGACTGGGCCTCCACTCCCTGACTCTCTGTGGAACTCAGATGAGGCTGTCCAAGTTTCCTGGGCCCCATTGCCAAGTTCGCACAAGTTGTCAGTGAGAGCATAAAGAGGAGTATCATTCAATTTTAATCATCCGCCAAATAGACCAGGTAGTCATTCCTGTTACCTACACACACACACACACACACACACACACACACACACACACACCAGGCTCCACCCCAGTGTGGGCTTTTGCACTCCCACACACATCCACCACACACATATGCACACATGCATTCTCAGCCCCACAGGTATACAGTCGCCCACAAATTAGGGGCTTCTTTACATCCTGCAGGCAATTGCTCAGGAAATCCTGTTCTGGTCACCCTTTACCTCACATACCACTATTATTTTCCATTCTAGCACCCAACTGCTTTCTTTTATGATATTTAACAACTTAAAATTCTTACACATATATAAAATTTCTTCCTCACTAGGAGCTGGGAGCCACAATGGTAATGCTAAGTTTAATACCTTCGTTTCTTGTCCTTGACATCTAACATCATATCTGACACATACACACATTCAGTCAATACTTGTGTGACTGTTTAATCATTATGATTTTAATAACTTTCCCCAATAGTCAATTCACTGCTCTGCTACATGGGAGTAGATCTGCACATTCAAACACATATAGAAACATGCACTGACATTGTGGAAAACATCAATTCACCGAGCTCTACATATTTCCCAAAGGATTCCCTACAGGAAATTAAATTAAAATTATTAATACCTCTACCATTCTATCAGGAGTCTTTGAGGGTTACAAAGATGTCAAAGTCCTGAATCACAGGCATGAGCTTTCCAGTCTTTCACATAGAAGGTCTAGTTTTATCACTGGCTACGAAAACGGGCGAAACTGTTCTCTTTATGAAGGCAGGCTGCTCCACTCACTCTGTGCAATGCCCCCCTTGCATATTGTACTAAACAGGCATTCGCTACAGGTTTATCCCTGAAGTTAACAAATCTTAGTGTTTCTACTGCTGAGCAAGGACATTCCAGAGAGAATTTGTTTGTAGTCATTTGTGTTTCCTGAGAGTTCCTGGCAGTGAAGAACGTGGTAACCGGAGCGGTTTGGTTAACTACACTGGTGCATTCTAAAGCCCTGGAATTTTGAGCCATCAGGGATTTTGTCAATCAGTACAGATGTCAAAGTAAGAGCCAAAGGACAACACCCTAGTATTATTATGGAAATAATTTGGAGAGATTGCTCGGTGGTTATGGAGTTTGTAGCACAGGCATGAGGACCCAAGTTCAGGTCCCAGAAATTCCCATAAATGCTAGGTGGGTAACATGGCCCACTTGTAAGTCCAGCTTCAAAAGATGGAAACAGGGGTTCCCTAGAGCAAACTGGTTTGTAGTCGGAGGTTACTCATTTGTTTCCTGGCTGCCAAGACCCGAAATAATCACACACACACACAAAAAAACTGTATTAATTGCAATACTGTTTGACCAATAGCTTAAGCTTATTTCTAGCTAGCTCTTATATCTTAAATTAACCCATTTCTATTATTTTATAGTTGACCATGAGGCTCATGACCTACTGGTAAGGTTCTGGCTGGCAGTCTCCTTCCACTGCTACATGGCATCTCTCTGATTCTGTCCACTCTCTCTGTACGTCTTTGTTTGGATTTTCTGCCTGACTTTACTCTGTCAAGCCATCAGCCTAAAGCAGCTTCTTTTTTAACCAATGGCAGAGGGGAATCTTACATCACTAGTTAGCAACACTATCCATATCAGAGACTTCCTGATTTCAATGAGAGACCCTACCTCAATGACAAAAGTGGAAGAATAGTCGAAGAAAATGCCTAACATCTGTCAGACCTGAGTGAGTGCTTACACATAAACACACACACACACACACACACACACACACACACACACACACACACCCTGAAAAAGCAAGAAAATAGTTTGACCTCACAGACCCCTGAAAGGGATTCAGGATACCATACAAGTTTACAAATCACACATTTGAGGTCTACTGACTTGTAATTTTACAGTAGACTCACTCATAGAAGAATACATTTAAATGTTCATAGAATGGAAAGAAAATTTGCACACAAAAGTTTTGAAATTTGTATCTCATTGTGAAAACCATATGGGAAAGAATTATTAGAACAAAGTTAATGAATTCACATTTTTTTCTTTTCTTTCTTTTTTTTGTTTTTGGGGTTTTGTTTGTTTGTTTATTTTTTTTCGAGCAGGGTTTCTCTGTAGCTTTGGAGCTTGTCCTGGGACAAGTTCTATAGACCAGGCTGGCCTTGAACTCACAGAGATCTGCCTGCCTCTGCCTCCCGAGTGCTGAGATTAAAGGCATGTGCCACCACCACATGGCCTTTTTCTTTCTTTCTTTTCTTTCTTTCTTCTTTGTTTTTTTTTTGTTTTGTTTTGTTTTGTTTTTTGAGACAGAATTTCTCTATGTAGCTCTAACTGTCCTGGAACTCACTCTGTAGACCAGGCTGGCCTCAAAGTCACAGAGATTCATCTGCCTCTCCCTCCTGAGTGCTGGGATTAAAGGCGTCCACTGCCCTGCCCAGTTTGAATTCACAATTTTCTGTTTCAGATGAGATCAATGTGTTCAGGATAATACATAAATGACACTTTTCAACTTCAAAGTTTTTACAAAGCTATAGTAACCAAGACAAGTGGGACTAACATAAGAAAAGACCTACACATTCATCTTGTAGAACTGAGACCTTAGAAATAAACCCTAACCTTTATTGTCAAATGATATTCAACAAGAGTAATATCAACTCTTTCAGGAAAAAATAGTCTCTTGAACAAACTAATGCTGGGATAACTGAACAATCACACACACACACATGAAAATGATCCCCCCCTCAACCGTGCACCCAATGTCACTCAAGCCAGGAGCTGGAGAAACGGCACAGCAGTTAGCAGCACACACTGCTCTTACAGAGGACCTGAATTCAGCGCTCAGCCTCTCACAACTGCCTCCAGTTCCAGAAGACCCAATGTCCTCTTTTAGATACACAGACATACACGTATACATACAATTATAAAGCTAATATAAATATTGTAAGAAAAATTCAAACTATAACAAAAACATTAACAATGGGTTTAAATATTAGAACAAAGCAGATGACAACACTCAAGAAAATGTAGATGGGGAAGCACAGTCGCGGCACGCCTTTGATCTCGGCACTCGGGAGGGATGCACAGTCGCGGCACGCCTTTGATCTCGGCACTCGGGAGGCAGAGGCAGGCGGATCTCTGGAGAGTTCCAGGACAGCTATGGCTACATAGAGAAGCCTTATCTTGAAGGAAGGGAAGGAAAGAAGGAAGGAAGGAAGGGAGGAAGGAAGGAAGGAAGGGAGGGAGAGAGGAAGGAAGGAAGGGGAAAAAAAGAAGGAGGGAGGGAGAAAGGGAGGAGGGGAAGAAAGGGAGGAATAGAGGAAGGGAGGGGGGAGAGAGAGAGAGAGAAAGAAAGAAAGAAAGAAAGAAAGAAAGAAAGAAAGAAAGAAAGAAAGAAAGAAAGAAAGAGAAAGAAAGGTAAATGGAAGCCACTACAATCTTGGGTTAGTGGATGACTCTCTAATATGACATCCAAGGCACAAGTCTGATTGGTGGAGCTTCACCACAAAGTAAGAACTTTACACTTCAAAGTGGAGCCGTGAGAAAGAGAAGAGACAGTCACAAATGTGGAGAAAATATTCACAAATCCTACTGACTATGAGGGACTTGTATTTGGAATATTTGAAGAATGCTTCCTTCATTAATAAAAAGTAATTTTAAAACAGGCAAAGGATGTAAATCAACATTTCGGCAAAGACATATGAATGACACATGAGAAGCTCAACAACACTAGTCAAAGGAGAAATGCAAATCAAAACCACAACGAGATGCTATTTCACACTCACTACAAAAGAAATTATCAAAACAGTAACAATATTAGCAAAGGCGCAGATAAGTTAGAGCCCTTGTTATTTACTGGGGAAAGTCTAGTGTGGTGCCTTCACTTCAGAAAAATCACTTTAAAGTTCCTAAAAAGCTAAACACTCAGTTACTATGCAATTACTCAGTTACTTAGTAATGCGCTAATGACGCAGACCCTCAAAAAGTGAAAACAGAAGTTCATATTTAAAAACTATCCACATGTTCACAGTCACTCAAGAGTAAGAAGAGCCAAGTACCCATCAATTAATGAATGAATAAACAAAACCTGGTTTATCTATACAGTGAAATATTATTGGCAATAAAATACTGGCAGGCATTACAATATGAATTCTCAAAAGCATTGTACTAAGTGACAACAATTAGTTGCAACAACAACAACAACAAAAAAAAACTCCTTTATGTTACATTATGACTCTTACCTGAAATGCCCAGAACAGACAACTCTATGGAGACAGGAAGTAGATTAGAGGGCACCTGATGGAGCATAAAGGGTTCTTGAGGAAATAAAAATGTCTTACAGTCAGATTATAATGCTGACTATACAACTCTGGAAGGATGCATTAAATGAGGGGGCGTAACAGTGCATGAATTACACCTTATCAGGCAATTAAAAGTCAAACTAAATGGAGAAACCGTGACCACAGTTATTTAGAGTCAGGGACCAGCCCAGTCATAAACCATTTCTCGTACCGAAGTGGAGGTGTGGGAATGAAAACACAACTCACACGACTGTATCAGGAGGGAGTTTCAGTAATCCTTTAAAAAAATCCTGAATTCACTTCCTGAAAATCACCCAGTTTATTCTCCAAACAGCTTTTATATCAAAACATAAACTGAGAGGGGAGTTCATTAGCGTTCTCTTTCCTAGGTAGCAGGTGGGAGGGATTACTTTAGATCATGTCTTGCCTATCTATGACTAGTTTGTCACATAGACTGAAAAACACCTCCTAAATTACAATAAAAGGAGCAGAATGACATTAGCATATCCTAACCACTTGCTTCGGGTGGTAGCAGACTGTCTCACTATCAAAAGGCTAGGTGACCAACCACCTTCTGTGTGGCAGGTGCAAATTGTGCCTTGAAGGTCACTCAGAATTCTGAGCACCAGACAATGTAGGAATATGGGCCTGTATAATTCTGCCCCTACAATTTAGAAACAAAATTTACAATGTCTCCTTTATCCCTTGGTGCAAGTGTGACTTTGAAAAAAAAAAAAAGTGAGAAGAGAATGCGTCGCCAAAACCAGAAACATGGTGTCTCACTGCTGTTACTGAAAATGATAAAGCCTGGTGCACTCTGAGAACTGGGAGAAAGAACCGCAGGTGTCTCAGCAGGGGTCCCTTCTAACGCCACTCACTGGGTCTGAAGTCACGAGGGTGTTAACTGTGGGGCTGTGTGGTTTAACACCAGTTGTCCTAGTGAAACATGTGGCCATGGGCCTCACTGTCAAGACCACTTCCTCGGCTCAGACAGAGAGCTCAAGGCATCCTTCTAGAAACCAAGCCAGCACTGTCCTCCCAAGACTGGACTTGTGTTCTGTCTGTTTTAGGAAAGCAACATATCCCCGTGTTGGGACAAAACAACCTAGCTTCTGCTTTCCTTTGAAAGGGAGGCAGGAACTTCTGTTCGAAAATCTTCCTCTGCACCTCCACTTAGGTTTTTCTTATCAACCCTTAAAACCCAAGAAAATAGCTAAAAAGAAATATGTCTGGTGACCAATTTTAGGACATTTTTCAAAAGCTCCAAGTTTGTGGGGTGTGTGTGTGTGTCTGTGTGTGTGTGTGTGTATACACATGTGTATGCATATATGTCAAGAGACAGGAGGTTGAAGCTGGACTCAACCTTCCTCAAGCACTTCCCACTATTCTTTGAGACAGGGTCTCTCACTAAACCTACAGCTAGATCTCCCTGTCTTAACTTTCCAGTTCTGGGATTACGGGCACCCACTGTTGCACCCAGATTGTTAAGCACATTCTGTGAGTCCATGCTTGAGTCCTCGAGTTTATATGACAAGAACTTGACCATCTGGTGCACCTCCCTGATACCTAAAACTCAACCACAGTCTCCTCCCCACCATGCTTCCCTTCCAGCTCCTCTTACCCATTCTCCTCCTCCCAGCCTGCATTCCCTTCCATCCAGAAAAGGACAGGTCTCCTATGAGTGTCAATAACACTCATAGTTAACTTAGTCAAGTTGCACTAAGACTAAGCACCTCCCCGTGTGTTAAGGCTGGACAAGGAGATCCAGTGTGAGAAGAAGGGTCCCAAAAGCCAGCAAAAGAGTCAGAGACAGCCCCTGTTCCTACAATTAGGAGTCCCACAAGAGGACCAAGCTCCACAGCTGTAGTATATATACAGAGTGCCTAGGTCAGTCTCATGCACACTCCCTGGTTGTGGTTCGGTCTCTGAGCACCTATGAGCCCAGGTTAGTTGATTGTATGTGAGCCTTACCGTGGTGTCCTTGACCCATCTGGATGCTACACTCCCTCCTCCTCTTCCTCCTCCTCTTCCTCCTCCTTATCCTCCTCCTCATATTCTTCCTCCTCCTCCTCTTCCTCCTCCTCCACAGGATTCCTGAAGTCCACCTAATGTTTGCCTGTAGGTCTCTGTACCTGCCTCCATCAGTTAGTAGATGATGACAATCTGATGACAATCTGGTCACAGGAGAGGCTAGTTCAGGCTACTTATCCACTATTGCTAGGTGTCTAAACTGGGGTCCTCCCCCATAGACTCCTGAAAGATTCCCCTGAGCCAGGCTTCTGCCCAACCCCAAAATGCCCCCTCATTCTGTCCCCCCAACCCTAAGCCTCTTGATGAGGGAACACATATCCTTTCCTCTTGTTTAGTTTCATTTTCCAACTCTACACCTAGAAATTTGAAAGAGAAGACATGAAACCACATCCTTTGTACTCTCATATATATAGTGGAAAGAAACAAACACAGAGTTCCCTGTTGATTGATGTGGGAAGAGCCACAATGAAGACCTTCTGTGCTCCCTGGGTGTCTTCTCTTGCCGCTGTCGTTTTCCTTCTGCTAATTCCTGAAGGTAAGACAGGCTCATGTCATTTCCATCATAACCATAATAATAATAGAGTGGGTTTTGGTGATGTTTTAACAATGGTGCCTTATTTATAATATTATTATAATAATTGTTTATAGAATACCCAAAGCCTGGGGGGTGGTTAGCATTCGCTTTATAATCAAATTCATTTTAGAAGAAAAAGTGTTTAATTGTAATTTCTTTCCAAAGATTAGCAAAACCACCAATTGGTGGTGGCTGCCAATTTGTAGCTTTAATTCTGCTTTAAAAGACAATGAGAAAATGAGCAAACAAATGAATGACATGCCCTTGAGTCAGGAAATCAAGCTCTAACTTTCAAAAAAAGAGGTAGTAGTGGTTGGTGTTCTTTCTCCAATATTATACAGACAGCTTTGAAAAGCTAAGCTGAGTCAGAGCTACACATTCACATTCAGAAGCCAATGAGGACTGGTAGGTGCTTCTCGCTAGTTCTCTTTGTTAGTGTTTGCCTGACAAGTCTTCCGGACTCTGAGGAAGACCTCTCACTGATTCCTCCGGAGAACTGTAGTATTTTCTCTTTGGCTGCTCCTTCCACCTAGTAGACGCACCATGCACCCACGGGGACGCCATCGCATCTCTTCCCTGACACTGGGGAGCTTCTCCAGGTTCCCTAAAGAACCCACTAGGAGAAAATGGGGGGAGAGAGGGGGGGAATGTCTGGCAAACACAGAGGCAGCCATGATTTCTCCTAGGACCCATAAGCTTTTAGAGGTAGAAGTGGTGGGCAGGAATTCCAAAAGACGTTCCAGAGGCAGCCTTATACCCGGCAATGCAGAGAATTTTAAAACAAGGTTGAAGATGTTTGGGAACAAAACTGGGCACCAGACCAGCACAGCCCAGCCCAGCACAGCACAGCACAGCACAGCACAGCACAGCCCAGCACAGCACAGCCCAGCCCAGCCCAGCACAGCACAGCACAGCACAGCACAGCACAGCACAGCCCAGCCCAGCACAGCCCAGCCCAGCACAGCACAGCACAGCCCAGCCCAGCCCAGCACAGCACAGCACAGCACAGCACAGCCCAGCACACAGTCAGGGCACTCAGTCATCTCAAATCCCCCAAACCATGAGATTAGAGCAGATTTTCTTTTTTTTTCTTTCTAATCAAGTTTTCTCTTTTTAAATCCAATTATATATATTTTTCAAGGGAAAGCATAAAAGCAGCTTTTTTCCTATTATACTTTGTTTTCTGTGTTCAGAAAGAGCTGTGTGGACCCAAAAAGGAAAGAAACAAGAAATCAATGCTTCTTATTTGGGATTAGTCAGAATAATCTGGAAGACTTTTTAAACACAGAGTCTGAACATTACAGAACTCCTGCCTCAGGCATTCTCCTAAATCTGATTCTAAATGGAGGTGCTTTGGTAGTCTTTAAACTCTTCCCCCTGCTCTCACCCTTACCACAAACCTTTTCAAGTCTGGTTAGTGGCAGACCTGGCCTTGTACTCAGGCACAGAGCTTTACCAAAGAGAATGCTCTCGAATTCACGATCTCTGGTGTCCACAAACACTCCTTTGTAGTCTAACTTTGTAAGAGTCACCCCAAGGAAACTTGGGATGAAGCCAAAACTCTTTTGGTTCTGTACAAGTCTATTTCTAGAGCCTAAAATTCTGCCTTCCCTATTCCCTTACGGAAAGTGGATCGTGTACCTTCTTTCCCTGACTCTCGCCCTCCTCAACCTGTAAGAAGCGCCACTGATACTAGTAAATTTGGCAATTAGTTTGACTTATTTGTAGAATAAGAAATATTGATTCCTACTCAAGAAACCATAACTCTTGGCCAACAGTCAGAAGGGTTTTAAGAGAATCCACTAACATCTTTTGTAGAATTTGAAAAAACAGAAACTCTGTCGCAAGGACACAAGAGCCTCTCTGCTGTCATGCGCACTCACCTTGTGCCTATGTGTGTCTCTGTCTTCTAACCATGTCTACCATCCTGGTCCAGCTCATGCAAGTTTGAATAAGGTAGATTATATAGCTATAGCACCTCTACTCCTTTTCTCTCTATTCATGATAGCTCGTTTGGGAAGGGTTTAAACTAAAGTATGTTTTGTCCGAGGATGGAAGCAGAACCTCAGGTGTGACCGGTGTTGCTCTCTCCACTGGTGAATAAGAGTAGTGCTCTTCATACCTGAAATCTCACCAAATGACCCAAGTCTTCACTGATACAAGGGGTCACAGATACAAGGCGGGAGCATCAATTTGTATAATGTGTTTTTGCAAGGCCTCTGAGTGGGAAGGGAAAGTGGCAGGCTTCTACAATCCAGCCCCATTCCTCTTCTCCAATTAATACTCATCCAGAAGGGAGTAGGGACAGTGAGGGCTACATCGACGCCAGCAGCTCCCCCAGAACAGCCAGCGCTCCTGACCGCTGCACAGCTCTCTGCCTTGGCAAAGCCTGAGCTCTCAAGCTACGACTATAAGAGATTTCCAGCAGAATAGTTTCTGGAACAGTGATGGACCTCTATGGATATGACAGCAGGGACTTCTCAGGAGCCCCAAAGGGCCAAGACATAGGGTCAGACATCGGAAGGTCTGCATAGAGGAAAAGAGGAGGGTAAACATGGGTGATATCAAATTTCCACGAAATTCAAAAGACATGCCTTGTCCCAGAAAGTTGGCTTTCCTGAGGAGCTATATGAAGTGGGCACTGACCTGAGTTGCCTTTTCCTATTGAACAGGTGGCTGTGTAAGAATCATTGGAGGAGATACAGTGGTTCCTCATTCAAGACCTTACATGGCCCTACTTAAAGTTGGTAAAAGAAGCATCTGTGGTGGCGCTTTGGTTGCAAAAGACTGGGTGCTGACTGCTGCCCATTGTACCATGTAAGTTTCCTGGGTTAAAGTTTTGTAGAAATATTCTAATGAAGAGAAACAATAACAATAAAAAGACCACATCTCGCTAATATATGGGAGAGGCATTAATTTTTTCATATATAAGTGAAGTCTTTGGCAAGTTGCATTGATCTGAAAGGAAGTGAAGCCCAGATTTGTCGCAAGGAGCCAAGTCAATGAGAACATAGTGTCTGAGAGCTCTGTCTGAAGATCCCCACTAAAAAGAAAAAAGAAAAACAGAGATCATAGGCTTGGAGGGCAGAGGAAGGTAGAAGTGGACCTGGGAGGAAGTAGGGGGAGGAACGGGAATGAATGCATGTGATCAAAATATATCACATAAGAGATATTTTTAAAGAAAAGAAAGATAATAAATGGGTTTTTTAAGTGGAACTAAAATCACTTTGACTATTTTATAAAGGGAGGAGTACTCCCAAGAATTAATAAGCTAGTGAACTGGGATAAGGCAAAAATACCAGTGGGCCTCTAGACCCCTGGCCCTAGGTGGGTCATTACACAGCGCCCACCTCTCCCATTTCCCTGGAACATATTCCATTTTCTGGGTGCAGTCCATGTGGAGAAGGGTTTCCGGTCCTTCTCTGCCCAATGGCTTCTTTCATCTGTCATCGTGATGGCATTTTCTCCAGTGCCTATGCCCCTGTCACAACACTATATGGGCAACATGAGTTCCATCTAATTGAAGCTAACTAAAATTACAAATTTACTTCTTTGGTCATGCACCAAAGTCCGGATCCGGCTACATGTGGCTTGTGGCTATTGGTCATGAAATTTATAGTGCATGTATTATCAGAGCATGCTCTGGAATGTACAATCATGATGTCTTACATGAGACCAGCCGCAGCTGGTATGGTGGAGAAAAGGCGATGTGAGGATTGCTTGGTTTGTGTGTATTCTTGTGTGAGAATGACAAGAACCATAAGCATAAACACATTGGGAAATACCTGCACCCTGTGTGGCATGCACGTGGGATCCCTGGCTAAGCCCTCTGCTTCTGGAAGCTTTCCTATCTGAGACTGCTCTCTTACAAAGAGATCTGCCAGGAGCTGCTTCCCAGCCACCAGCTGCCTTTGTTTCCTGCCTCTGAATCTCCTGGGAGCTTTGATTTTCAGGGATTTTCAGCCTAACCCTCTACTACAGCTAATCGGGGAGAAGAAAGAGTGGAAACAAACCCAAGATTTGGATTTGCTGCCATGAACTTCTCTCATTTGATTTTTCCATAAACCTCAGATATCTTGTTATAAATAAGCTGATGGAAATAACAAGTGTGATGGTTCAAACGTCATTTGTCCCCTCAAAAGTTCATTTGCTGGTCCTTAGGGTAACCACACTGAGAGGTGGTTGGAACCCTTCATAGATCATGGGGGCTCCATTTTGGTAACAGGGTGAATGCAGGCTTCAGAGTTGGTCAGTTGCCATTAAGGGTAGCTTGGTATAAATCAAGCTCAGTTTCTGGTCACCCTTGCTTCCTCTGTCACCCAGATGATCCTCTTCACACATCCTCATCCCCCCCAATTTTCCCCCAGGAGCTGACATGTCCTAAGTCCCTCATGAGAAGCCCAACAGATGCTGACACCGAGCTCTTGAACTCCGAAACTATGAGCCAAAGGCAATGACACATCCAGCCCCGGATGTTTTGTTAAAGCTTCATAAATATAAGACAGAAATGATAACAGATTCATAAACATCTTACCCTACAAGGCAGGCATATTCTTCCAAGCTACAAAATTTCTCCAAAATCAGCATTTACATCAATGGCATATTGAAACTGTTCAACACATATTACAACCAGTTCCTGATTAAACTAATAACTAATATTGTATCTATTACAGGAAAAAGAGTTACCAGGTCATTCTTGGAGCTCACTCAAAAGACAAGAATGAGCCAGAAAAACAGATATTATGCGTCAAGGAAGCATTTCCGTATCCATGCTTTGACAACCATACACATGAGGGTGATCTGCAGCTTCTGTGGGTATGTACCTTCGGGGGTCTGTTTCAGTCCCAGAACCTTCGAAAGTCTCACCACTTACATGAACGTATGCTCCTAGTCCCCCACCTGGTACAAACAAGGGAGTCCCACAGGGAGAGGTAAGAAGTTCAAACATTAATATTCACTGCAGCCGGTATTTTCATTGAGCCATTAACCAGTTCCCAAATAAAGACAGGGAGACTTATTATTAATTATGAACACTCAGCCTTAGCTTATGCTTGTCTCGCTAGCTCTTCTGTTAATTTAACCTGTTTCTCTTCATCTACATTTTGCCTCGGGGCTTTTTACCTTTCTTTCATTCTGTTTCATTTCATTCATGTCTTTCTTTCCTGCTTCCTCTATGTCTGTGTGGCTGACCTCTGGCATCTCCCTGGTGTCTCTTTCTTGTTCACTAGAGCCCCAATTCCTCCTCCTCCTTACTCTCTCTTCCCAGAAGTCCCACCTATACCTCCTCCCTCGCTATTGGCTGTTCAACTGTTTATTAGACCAATCGGGTGTGTTAGGCAGGCAAGGTAAAACAGCAACACATCTTTGCATAGCTAAACAAATATTCTGCAACCACTTACCTCATACTCTTAACTGTTTATGTTTGTCTTCCTACAGCTAAACAAAAAAGCAACCATTAACAAAAATGTGGCTATCCTTGCCCTGCCTGAAAGGGGGGATGACGTGAAACCAGGAACCAGATGCCAAGTTGCCGGATGGGGGAAAGTTAATAACAAATCACCTCCCTCTGAAACTCTGAGAGAAGTCAACATTACTGTCATAGACAGAAAAATCTGCAATGATAAAAAGCACTATAATTTTAACCCTGTAATTGGACTAAATATGATTTGTGCAGGAAACCTCCATGGTGGAAAGGACTCATGCGAAGTAAGTGAGAGTGTGTTAGCTATTGGAGCAAGGCACATGAGTGTAAGCGGTGTGAGGCTAAGCTTGGTCTCGTCAGGGCATTGGCTTCTACAGTTTCCTACTCTGTTTGCTGAGACAGGGAGTCTCACTATATAGCTGGAAGTCACTATGTCCTGAAACTCACTACATAGATCAGGCTGGACTGGATCGTGCAGAGATCTGCCTGCCTCTTTCTCCCAAGTGCTGGAATTAAAGGCCTGCAGCACCACATCCAGCCTTCTACTGTGCTTTCTGAAACTGGATAAGATTTAGGTGAATACAATCCCACAGAACCTAGACAACAATGAGAACCCTAAGATCCATGGATCTAATCTACATGGGAAGTAGAAAAAGACAAGATCTCCTGAGTAAATTGGGAGCATGGGGACCATGGGAGCGGGTTGAAGGGGAGGGGAGAGACAGGGAGGGGCGAGAGAAAAATGAAGAGCTCAATAAAATCAATTAAAAAAAATCTAGGTGAATAAAATAATACACTCAACTCCAAAAGAGTCAGTAAAAGTAATAATCCACTACTAGAAAAGGACCATGGGTGACCTACTACATTGACTTTGTTTCATAGATTAGGAAACAAAACATATAAAACACTTAGAAGAAATGGTGGGAGTATTTCTCAGTCTTCATATAACTCTGTATATAGTTACCATATACAGAGACTAACAAGATACATAAAATTCTAAAGAGCTGTCTTTCTTACTTAACCACAACCCCAAAAAAACTCAACTACCTTTGATGTGGTCATGTTTAAAATGTCAACCACTTCCAAACCTGGCCAAGAACCTGGGACTAGAGTAAACAATTCCAGGCATGACCCTCACTAGAGACTGGATAAGTCTTCCTCCCAGTGTCCCCAAAAACATTAGGGACAGGGCCTGATTAAATACAAGAATTAAAAAGAATACTTTGCAAATTTTTAAACCCACAGTTCTAACTTGTTGGTTCTCGCCTTTCCCCAAGACTCCAAAGAATCTCCCGAGGTGAGGACAGTGTGTCTATCATCAGGGTAGGAGTCAGAGAAACTAAGCCTTGTCTTCAGGACTGTGGTTGGCCAAATGCCAAGAAGACATGGCATCTGTCCTTAACACCTTTCTTCTTTTTACTTGACCCTTCCTTACTCATTGCCTCTCACGTCCTCCACTTAAGGCACCCAGGAACCTGACTTTTCCTCTTGGGGAATCTCATACAACACCCTGTGGCCACAGCAGCATCCCAGGATGCACCTCCTCTGGGATCAGGCCCTGTACCCACAGAGGCTCAGCAATGTTTCCCTGGTTTCTCAGTGTCCTAGGCTGGCTGCTGAGGAATCCAGTCTACCGGGCTGAATCTACACATTCCAGGTGCTATAACAGGGAATGTATCTCAGCAGAGATGGCCACAGTTCTCATGGGATCCATTATGTCATACAGATATCAAACCAGCCTTTCTTGAAAGGAGGAATTCAGTCTTCTTTCTTTGGGAAAATAGTTATCTGTGAGAGGAACCAGAAAACATGACAGTTACTCTTTACCTAAATGTATCATCTGGGTTTGCCTGTTTCACGCTTTGTTGAAAAATTGATCAAGAGGTATGGTTTTCTGGAAAAAAGGCAACTAATCTTAAAATCAGTAGCTGAAATATATAATACAATTTTCCTTTCAGTTTTCAATAATCTATAAATATTAAAATATTACTAAGTGTCCTGGTGTTTTAAGCAATAATTTTCAGTGACGTCTGGGCTTTTCATACTAAGCGCTACAGAACTTCTTCATAACCAAAAGCTAATCTCACCTCATTCCGCCCTCTTCTTTCCCCAGGGAGATTCTGGAAGCCCTCTGCTGTGTGGCGGTATTTTCCGAGGCATCACAGCCTTTGGCCTTAGTGGGAAATGTGGAGCTCGCCAAGGACCTGGCATCTATACATCTCTCTCCGAGAAGCATCTCTCGTGGATAAAGAAGACTATGAAGGGCACAATTTAGACACATGAATTTCATTTCATCTTCTGTCACTTCTGCATCTAGTCACAAATAAAATCAATTGAATGACTGTGTGCTCTTCTCTCTTACAGTGTTCTTGGTCAGCTCTCCATCCTCAAAACCAAGAGTCGGAAGGCAATGACATAGATAATGCAGGAGGGAGATTAGAAAACAAGGGCCACTGGAGTTCTCTGTGTGTCCAGGGACAGGGTAATTTCTCCCTGGATAATGCACTTTGCTCTCAGCAGATCTGTCTGGCAGCAAGCATAGTGAAGGAAGGGTTCAGGCATTCTGAACTGCTCCAGCATGTGGGAATGAAGAAGGAAAAAGCCTAACTCCCACCGCTACACCTCCACACCACTATTCTTGTTTATATGCGAGAACCGCGGGGACAGATACCAGAAAGGACTCAAGGGTGGATTCCCTAGGCAGATGTGCTTTGCCTTTTGGCCTTTGAGCTAAGATGAAACATAGCACCAAAGGCTGAAGTTGAACAGAATTAGAGTTCTGGGTGATATAAATGAAATGCCTGCCCAGCCAAGAAAAGGACAAAGCAGAAAGCCAGCTTGCTCCTTGGTAGTTTTCATTTCAGCCTTGGATTATCTACGTGATCTCTTGATTCCCCTTGTCTGTGAGTCTTGTCTGTCACCAACATGGTGGTCACAGTGTTTGCCATGCTCTCATAGGTACAGAGTAGTGAACTGTGATCAAAACATTTTCTTGAAAAACAAAATGCCCAATGTTTGCTCAGCATTTTTAATTTAGTGGACAGTCATCATCCCAGCGGCCATATTGAGGTGGGATCATGGGAACAAATTCCTTCAGTTTCCACTAGAAATATTTATCTGTATGTAATTATGCAAGTATGTGTGTATGCAGATACATACACAGTTCCTGTCCAATCCAAAAACATGTGCCAAGAGTCAACTCTTGAAGCCAACGAAGAAGCAAAACCCAGGCTAATTAAAACACTAGTCACAGGCTTTCAGGGACAGCTGCCCAGCAGACCCACCAGCCTATCCAGAATCACCATTGCCCAGGACCCCGCCTCTAGAGAGTCAATTAATATTGCTGAAACCCAGAACATGGGGTTCCTCATATTAGCACCCCAATAAGGTTGATAACACCCAAGGATCAGATTTCCTGAACTACAAAGTGAGGTTTCTAGGAGAGGAGTTCTGAGCTGATACTTTAGACATGTCATAATCTCTAACATGGATTTAGGATTTTAATTACAAATAAATAGACTATTCTCTATTGAACTCCATTTTATTGAAACCAGACCATTTATTTTATGACTGCTTGAAGTCCCTAAGATGAATTTGATGCTGTAACAGCTGCCCTCTTGGGCTAGCTGTTTGTTAATCTTTATAGAATCCGTGTCTGAATCTTCAATAGGCAATCTTTAGGTGCCTCATCCACCCAGTGCCAATAGTGTTTCTTCTCTTAGCCTGGGATAGCGTGCCAGCTATACTTTCTGTTGCTCTTGGCAGGGTAGCCACAGTTGCCACAGGTAGACTTCTGAAGGTGGTAGGCCTTAGAGCCACAGCGGCGGCGGAGTGTGTGCATCTTATTGAGACACTTTCCAAAGGATGGCGTTCCTTTCATTGTCTTGCTTCTGCTGCCGAGGCCAAACAGACAGGAAAACCTATGTTCCATTTTTTAAATTGTTGACTCAAACTCTCATGCATTGCTAGTTGAAGAACAGATGTACCTTTCTTCTTGGAAAAGTTGCTGGTGTCTATTGGAGATGAATCTGTTTATATTTTATAACCTAGCAATTCCACTCAAGTATATACCAAACTAAAATGAGTGTTTTATTCACCCAAGATATATTCAGTAATGTATATACTAGATTAAGTCTAAAACCCAAAACTGTAAATAATGTAAATATCCATTTCTGATAAGATAAATAAGTTTGTATTCATACGGTAAGCTAGACAGCAGTGAAAAGAACACTGTAGTCTCATGTAACACACATGTTATTGCATGATTCCACCTAGCTGAAGATAGGCACAAGGAAAAACCATTCCATCATGACATAAATCAGAATATAGAGGCTGTTCACTGGCAGTAGGCAGCCAGGAATGTTCATGCCTTAAACTGGATGGAGCTTACTGCTATCTATTCATGAACTAAAAAATTTATCCAGCTATCCAACAAGGACTGATATATATGAAGCTTTGTGTTACAAAAACCATTTGTAATCAAAGCTTCTCTTTTGTGTGTTATATAGACTTTTTCTAATTTCTTTATAAAAAAAATCGTATCCCAAAATTTCTGCTAAAATTAATATAGATATACATTGACATTTTTCTCAAATGAGGCCCCTTTGCTCACATACCAATATTAATTGTAGAAATGGCCTTCGATCATGGCAATGTCATGAGACAGTTAAAACAGAAAACCTGAAATAGAATTGACAGAGGATACTTGAAACTGTTTAATATGTATATGAGAGAGAGAGAGAGAGAGAGAGAGAGAGAGAGAGAGAGAGAGAGAGACTGACTTGACTTGAAGTTTTAGGTGCCCTAAATTTTTGTAAAGTAAGAAATACTAACCTTTCTAAGTTAAAGGAACGAGGTGAGAAAAGTAATTGGTAAATTAACGTGAATTTGGCAAGAAAAAACATGATTTCTCTTATATATATGCTACCCTGCTCTGCAATAGTTGAGGTTTTTGTTTTGTTTTATGAGGGGAATGAAGGAGAGGGCATTTTTTTTCTTCAAGAGCCGGGTGTGGTGGCTCACACCTGTAACTCCAGCATTCAGGATGTGGATGCAGAAAGATTGTGAGTTTGGGGCCTGCCTGAACTATATACTGATGTCAAGAATAGCCTGAGCTAAATGCGCACACACACACACACACACTCACAAAAGTCGTTGTGCTGGGTTTGTGTGTGTGTGTGTGTGTGTGCATATGTGTGCCAGAAAAGAAAAGTAAAAACAACAATGGAAATGAAATAAAATCAACCAATATTTATTGTCTGGGATTTGTTCCCTCGTTACCCTATTTTATTGTCCATGAGGGAAAGAATGTGTTGAAACCAAAATAATCAAAGATTCACACAGAAAAATTAAGAAAACAACTACAATCATACAGATTAATATCATGTAACAAGCACGGGTAACAAATATTTTGTGCAGCCGGGCAGTGGTAGTACACGTCTTTAATCCCAGCACTTGGGAGGCAGAGACAGGCTGATTTCCATGAGTTCGAGGCCAGTCTGGTCTACAGTGAGTTCCAGGAGAGTCAAGGCTACACAGAGAAACCCTGTCTTTCTTGAAGAGAGAGAGAGAGAGAGAGAGAGAGAGAGAGAGAGAGAGAGAGAGAGAGAGGAAAACAAACATTATGTGCAGAAAAAAAAAATCGGAAGAAAAGATCAAGAATTCCAAACGACCAGCAAAGCTCCAGCACCAGAGCCATACAGCAGATGTGCAGAGGTTGCCAGAGGCTGCTTACTGGCTTGCTGCCTCTCTTGCTCAGTCTGCTTTCTATTAAAACCAGGCCCAGAGGAGATGACATCACAGTGAGCTGGTCCCCCCACAACAGTCATCAATCAAGACAATGCCCTACAGGCTTGCCCACAGGACAATCTCCTCAAATGAGGCTCCCTCTCCTCAAGATGACTCTAGCTTGTGTAAGTTCACACACACACACACACACACACACACACACACACACACACAAACCCAGCACAACGACTTGCTATAAGTGACTTCCTGTTTCTGTCTTGGCCTCTTGTGTCTCCTGCCCTTCTGTCTTTTGTCCTAGGATGGCACAGTGGAAAAATCCTTATCCAGTGCCAGGACACCAGCAAGCTCTTGAACTTCCCAGTCCCCACACCATGAACTAAATAAATGTTCAGTTTTCTAAGTTATTCTGTCTTGGGTATTCTGTTACAGCAACAGAAAACAGGCTAAGACTGGAGGAAAGAGGGTCTGACTAAAGAGTTAATTTTGAGAAAAAGCGTTATTCATGTTTATTACAGCACACAGCATATGGCAGGAGGTGAGGGGGATTTTTTGGATACCCAAGTTCTACCTTGAGTATACTGAGTTTGAACTAAGGACAGGAAAGGAACTCACAAAGGAGAAATGGGAAAGGCAGTCAGAAATATGACAGGGGGACTTAGAAAAGCCAGGTAGGAAAGAACAGTTTAGAACTCATTTTTACTAAAATAGTGAAAAATTAATCTTGGAAGAGAAAAGGGCAAAGAAGACAGAAGATGTTCGGAGCTGCAACTTCCTGGCCCCTTGACTTTCTTTGCTTGCTTTAGACCCTTTGTCTAAAGCTGGAGTGAACTGAGCAAAACACCCGTGCCTGCAGCTGCTCTGAGCCTCATGAGTCTGCAGCTGAAAGATCCCAAGAGATGGGCGTGGTTAAGGATCCCTGAGCACAATAAACTTGGCATTCTTGTATCAAGGATGACCCAGGTCCTTATCTCTCTCTGTCTATGTGTTTTTAAGTCTCCAGCTTAGTTCCCAGCTTGCGTACCATCTTGTAGTGGCACAGGTGCTACAGGACCATTCGGCTTTACACAAGAAGCGGGGGGGGGGGGGGGGGGGGGGAGGGGGAGAGGACAGAGGGAGAGGAAGACCGAAGAAAATCAGACCATCTCTGGGCTGCGGGGTAGGAAGATGTACAGAGATGGGAGCCTGAGGAGAATCAAGCAAAGAAGAGTCAGTGACCCAGGACATCACAACTTCTGATCCCAGTGACCTAGGACATCATAATTTCTGATCCCAATGATCTAAAGAAGAAGTTCTCAGTTATGACTGGCTGGGTGACTAGTGGCCCTTCCACACACAAGCGGCCCCATCTGCGGCAGCAGAAAACAAGAGGGTGTCTTCTGAACTCAGAACCAGGGGCAGCACTCTGCCTCGGTAACCTGTAGGAGAAAGACAATGCATCTGGCACCAAGTTACAAGGATGGCTACTCAGAACTCAGGTAACCTGAGATAGGATCAGTCTTCCTCCCAGGGTACAGGATTTCCTGTACCAGCCTCGTTCACCAGCAAGGCCATACAGGCCCTTCACCCAGTGCCTGAGGCCTAAGTTTCTTCTCCAGTACTTGCTGTACCTTCACCCTACCCCTTCCCACCCCTACCCTCACTCACCCTTACCCCTACTCACTCCTATTCCCACACACACCCCACCCAACCCTATCCACCCCACTCCCATCCCCACCCCAACCAGTGCCTTGTGGCTATCCTAACAAATGACCACAAGTTGGGTGGTTATGCACCAAAAGCTGACTCTCCCACAGTCTGAGATTGAAGTGTGAAATCTAGGGGTAGGTAAGATGGCATGCCCTAAGAGTCTCAGCCTTACCACTTCCGGTTCCTGCAGTTGCAGCCATTCTTCTGTGCCCGCACCATGCCAGCCTGCCTCTGTGAGCACTCTGGCTTCTCTGTGTCTCTTCTCTGGTTTTCTTACAAGTCACAGGATACTTGACATTGGATTAGACCTGCCTACACAACCCAGGACAGCGCCTGCCACGAACCTGAAACTCAGCGCGTTATGAAAAACCCTTTGCCCATAGAGGGTCACATTGACAGCCTACAGAGATGTCACTCGAGTGTCTTAAGAAACTGTTCTTCAGCTGACACCACCGGTGACTCTTGCTCCATGGTCTTTAGCTTTATCTTCTGTAGTCTTCGGTACCCAGGGAACGCCATTGCAGTGTTCACCCAAAAGCCAATCCCTTTAGGATAGATTCCAAGAAACAGATCATAAAAACTGATGCAGCTTAAAGCAAAGAGTCCAAAACCTCTTCCACATTGCAAGTACAAGACTTGTGTACAGGATTCTGCTCTTTTATTCATTATTCCCAAAGAATATTCTTAGTTATAATTGCTTTATACAAGGTTAAAAGATACTAAATGAAAACAGCATTAAATGGGTTACATTAATTGGGAAACTCTGAGTTAATATTAAGGTCAGCTCTTTATTTCAGAGCTCATTGTACTTTAGGGCTGCTGCATGCACTGGAGCTGTATGCACTGAAGTTGCATGCACTGGAGCTGCATGCACTGAAGCTGTATGCACTGGAGGATGAGGCTATAGTGGGTAGAATTTCTCAACCTCACTTGATTGCACAGTCCTTTTGACTATAGCATAACAAGGTACTCACTAGTGTCACCTGAAGAACGTTTCGTAAAACCTAGCCTAACTCAACAGTGGCCTTACTAATCAACACGCTGGACCAAAATAAACCAAGATAATTCCATGAATAGAGGCTAGGGACAGAAGGATATGCAAGTTAACAAGGCCAAATAAACGTTGGGTGGGGGTATTGGTGATATAACTGAAACCAAACTCGGAGAAGGGGGTCGCCTTTTCACAAAAGTGGGATTTCTTACAGGTCCACTGAGAGCAGGACTCTGAGACACCCTCTTGTCCTATGGTACGAGATCTTCAGCACAAAGGAGTGTGTATGCACTGTTTAGATCCTGGGGGAGACATAACCTGGGTCCCAGACCTGTGGGAGTCTTGTTGCCCCTACATATCACTCCCCCTGTGCAAGAGAGTTACGTTTTGAAGAAGTAGAAAGTTAAATAACTTAGAACTAGGAAATTTTTAGCTGAGGAATATCTTTCTTGCCCAGCATATACCAAGCTCTGGTTCGATCCCAAGTACAGCAGGAAAGAAGAGAGAAAGAGGGAGGGAGGGAGGAAAGAAGAGAGGGAGGGGGAAGGGAAAGAAAGAAGAAATCTGTATACATAATCAACTCATAAATTTAATTTTGACAATTTAGAAGGTCACTTTAAGATAAAGCCATAAAGAAGAAATGTAAAATGATCCCTCTCTTAGAGCTGGAGAGGTGGTTCAGCTGTTAAATTCGTGGACTATTCCTATACCGTCAAGCGCTCCCTGTTGGGTAGCTTAAATCCACCTGTAACTCCAGCTCCGGGAGAATCCAGTGCCTCTACCCTGCCCTGGGACAGCTTCACTCACAGGCACACCCACCCACAGATGCTCGAGCATAATCAAAAGTAAAGCATTTTTAAGTGATTTTCTTTTTAAACCACAGAATAGTCTCGCTCTCACAGTTCTTCAAGCATTCTTGCTGCTATCCTTCCTCACATCCTGGACAGAAAGTTCTTATAAGAAGAAATATTAAATAGTTGTGGTGTCAGACAGACATAAAACTGTCACTCAGAGAACACCCTTGTCAAAAAGTTAAACATCCCCATTGATTTCTGCCACAAAGTTCCAGGCACAAGCTTTCTAACTTAAAATATGCTTTTTAATCCACACTCAGGATAATGTCTTTATTATATTCAATAGCGACAATGAGCAATTAAAAATGCCCTTTTACCCACTATGTTAAAAATGAAAAGAAAGAAAGAAAAAAGAATGGGATGGGCTGGCAAAAAGGGGAAAGTCCAAATAATATTCAAAAGCAAGGTTTGGAAGCTAGCTTGGTGTAAATTGAACAGATGTTCCTGGGGAATGGCACCTGGCGTGAAAGCAACAGTGTTTCTGAGGCCCTTTTGGAACACATCAGTGACAGCCTTAACTTAGGAGGCAGTGGGAAATCACACCTTTACAGGGAAGGCTGTGGCTTTAGATTCTAAGAATACTGTTCCGGGGAGTGCTATAAGTTTTGTTTTCTGCCTGCAAGTGTCATCAATGACACTACATATTGACCCTTTGCTAAGGACCAAGAAAGTCATGTCAAAGGCAGGCCTCACCGCAGACTAGAAAGTTACCTACACACAGTTGTCTTTTTAATATAAAAAAACTAACTTTTTGAGAATTTAAACAGTATATCTGGATTAGACTCACCTCCCCACTCCTACCCTCTCCCCTCAGATCATCCCTTACCTCCCTACCCCTACCCTCTCCCCTCAGATCATCCCTTACCTCCCTACCCCTACCCTCTCCCCTCAGATCATCTCACCTCCCCACCCCTCCCTTCCCCCCTCAGATCATCCCTCACCTCCCCACCCCTCCCTTCCCCCCTCAGATCATCCCTCACCTCCCCACCCCTCCCCTCACCCCTCAGATCATTTCTCACCTTCCCACTTCCTCCCAACTTCCTGTCATCTTTTTTTCCCACTGAGTCCAATTCATGCTGCCCTTATACTTATGAGCATGGTATCATCCCTGGGACCTTGGTCACCACATCCTTAAAAAACAAAAAATGGACTCTCTCTTCCCCAGGAGCTAAGTCTGTCAGTAGTGCTCCGCTGGCTTGACCTTCTGCAGGCATTGTTCGGGCAGCCACAGCTGCTGTGAGATCCTGAGCACCAGCAGGTCTGTCGTGTCCAGGAGGCAGCTTCTCTGTGGAAACTGACTAGGGCACACACATTCAAGGAAGAGGAACCTGGGCAGCTTCAAGAGACAAACACATGTGATCAAACTTAGAAGCATTTCTCTCTCTGTTCCGAGAAGGGATGTCTCTAGGATTTCGCCCTCTATTGAGGGCCATTTTTCATCAGAGCTTTTCCACTTGGTGGCAGCACACTTTGCTGTGGCATGTACTCACCAAAAAAAACCCTGAACCTGAACAGGGTGGGGCAGGCCCACAGAGCCGCATCCTTCGTTGCAGCACCTTGGCCTGGGGCAATCTCCTTTGTCTTAGGTAGCCAGGTGAGGGAGCAAAACTATAAAGAGGACTACAAAATACTGAATTCCAGCAACTTCTGGTGCGTGATGAATGTGCATAAGTTGAGTCTACACTTTCTCTTCTGTTCACTCTTCCTCCAGCCACAGTGAGGACTGGGTATTTTCAGAGATGATATCCATCCTGAGAAAGTTTATCCCAAGTCATCCAAGGACCAAGAAAACAAATGGACTCCAGTGCAGTGAGCCAGGGAATTTGAATTGTGACCACTGGCCAGAGATAACCAGACTACTCCCAAGTTTCAGAGTCAAACTGTGATGAGAAACACAAAAGCAGAGACAGAAGAGAGGGAGGGAGACAAGGAGAAAGGGAGGAGGAGAACAAACACAAGTTAGATTAACTTTGAACTAATTGAGAGATTTTACACAAAAAAAAATTCATAAGAATTGGAATTCCTTTTGGACTCAGAAGATAAGGAAGGTGGGATTCTACATTCTATGATAAATTGTTTTCAGAAGATTCTTGATGTGGGGTGAAGATGAAGCCTACCTGAGAGTGTGTGTTTGAAATCTGAATGTACTTCTCAATATTTACACTGAAAACATGTAGGCGTCCATCCTTCATTCCTCCTCTGAGAGCAAGGACCTCAGATTGCCAGGGAGACCACTCCATGGCCTACAAAGTTCAAAATAAGAAAATGGAAGTGAGCCCTGGAGAAAGCAAGCTCACCAGGGTGATGTACATAGAAGTCTGCCGCTGCAGCAGCTCTCCCAGCTGAGGGCAGACGCACCTCTCAGAAATTATTCCCCAGGGGCGAGAAGCCACTGCTGAAAGAGAAGATGCCCAATAGAAGAGTTCCCTAAATTATGCTAACAATTGCCAGCATTTTTAGTATAGGAAAAAAAACCTACAAAACCACACAATGGAAAAACTGCATGGGGCAGAACACTGTGGCTGGAGAAGCCTCTGGCTCTTCTGGGCTTTGTGCTGAGGTGCAACTCCTGCTTTATGGCCTGAGTCCTTTTCCTCCAGGTAGCATTACATTAGAGAAAGCTACGCATGACTACCTGTAATTTCAGATCTCAGGTGTCTCGAATCCTAATACACTTCAGAAGATCAACTTATTTGCAAATATCTCCAGTCAACTGAAAATCAGAATTACTGTCTCGTGTCTGTACTGATAACTGGAATGGCTAGCAACTTCAAAGACCATTCTAACGATAATTTCTGTTGCATTCATCTGCCAAATCTAGTCCATCATCCCAGGAACTAACCTCACTCTTGCATATTATCTTTCACGAGTCAAAATGTTTTAGAGTAACAAACAGAGTTTATACTGATTTGTTCTCCCATTGGTTGTTATATAAAGCTTTTTCATGTTTTATCAAACTTTACATCATCCTCATTTTAGTAGTTTTAACATTTGTTTATGCATATGCATGTTTGTGCACACATGTGAATGGGTACCTGAGGAGGCCAGAAGAAGGTGTTGGATCTCCTGGAACTAACGTTACAAGAGTTGTGAGCTCTATTGTGGGTTCTCTGCAAGAGAAGCAAGTGCTCTTAACTGCCAGGCCCCTTAATTATCATTTTCACTAATCTCTTTACAATCCATCAGGTTTTGTTGTCCTTATGCTGGATTTGTCATTGTTTGTTATTATTATTATTATTATTATTATTATTATGGTTTTGTTTGTATAGGGTTAGTTGACATTTTACAGAAAAGTGGATTGTTTTGTTTGTTTTGTGTTTCATTTAGTGTTTGCTGTCATATAAAACAAAATGTATCACTGGGACAGTAAACTCCACAGAAACAGAACTGAGCCAGCAACCTAGGTTGGAAAGGCCTGAGACAATGAACTCCACAGGAACAGGTACAAGGGAGCAACTACTGAGGGAGTGGGTCGGAGCCAGAGACCTCTGCAGGTTCAGGCATCAGTCTGGGACCTCTAGGGGAGTAGGCAGGAACCAGAGACCTTTGCTGAACCAACCCCAAAACCAGGGACCTCTACAGGAGCGGATGCAGACCAGGGACATTTACAGAAACAGGACTAAGCCAGCAACCTAGGCCAGAGAGCAAGCCTAAGACAGTGAACTCCACAGTAGCAGAGCAAACCCCAGGAGCACTGAGCGACCTCCAGGAATACAGACTGACGAATGGGGTGACTGGAACTGTGGCACTGACTGTACCATGAGGAGCAACCATCTGAGCCATTGATGTACTGACACCTGGAAGATTGACCACCGACAGCCCCAACTATACCAATCAAAGAAAAAGATGGGTAGACAAGGTAAGAACACACACAACACCACAAAGAGCAACACAACGCCAGTAAAAACTAGTAACCCTACAATGGCTCAGATGCATGGTGCTTCATATGGGCATGAAACATATGGACCCTCTGGCTCTTCCAGAATTTAGGTTTATGTCAGAGCATTGGCTGCATCTTGTTACTTCAGCTGCTCAACTGGCTATCTAAGCAGTGACTTACAGTAGTCATTTCAAAGACTCATGAGATGAAGCTCCACCTCCAGGTGGCATATGGAATGGCGGATGCTGCTGAACCTCCTAAGGTGGAAGGATTCATCTCTGACTCCACCTCTACAGACTGCAGTAAACAAACAGTTCTACAAATCTCTAAGATCATACAAATGCAATATTTCTCCCATGAGTATCAAAGAGATTACCGTGTAAGAAAGAAAGCAGTCTCTCTGATAAAACTGAAACACAAAGAATACAGAAAGAAAGAAAAGGAAAAAGTTCAGTGTGGACTTCAAGTAAGAGTGAAAAATTATTCAACGGCATTTTTCAGCAAAGAATACATGGCAGATGTAAATGTAGACAAATGGTCTCATGAGGGATACACAGAGTACCACATCAGGTTGTGAATATTTATTCCGTCATTTGAGACTTTTTAAAGAAAGTAAACTTTGTATGTTTGCATATCCATCCCAGTGATGCCTACTTTGCAGACTTAAGCTCTACTCTTTGTTCATAAATAGTTGCTAAATTGTTGATTTTAACTTTTAATCCTATAGTACCAAAACAAAGCGACTAATTTTTGGCTAATTTTACCCTTGACTATTTGCGTTCATGATTCTATCATTTGTTCTAAGTTTTCATCAAAAGACCCCACTAAGTCCAAACCACTTGCCACTATCTTTTGATCTCTAGCCCCCAATTCATGATCAAACTGATAGTGATACATCAACAGGAAACAAGATAACTCAAGTGGCTTGTGGTGTCTGTGACTAAACGACTTCTGATAAGAGCCTGACAGTTTCACAGTGTTGTGCCAAAAAAGTCAACTGTTACTCATAAATGCTTGTCTTGAGGTTCACTTTGAATACTTGCAACTGTCAGAACTTCAAATTTACTGGAAACATTCAGACCTGCTAATAAAAGGTCACAAATTATTTTTAACAAAATCAATACCCAAAGCATTAACAACAGAGATAAGGATGTAGTTTCATATAGAGTTCTTGCTTAGCATATACAATGACTTGACTCAAGTCCTAACACCATACACACACACACACACACAAATCAATCAATCACTCAATCAACAACAAGAAGAACCAAAAACATAAGACCTTATAACTAATGAGTGATGGGTGATTATACTAAGGTTGCCAGATATAAAGTTAACATGAAAGTCAATTGCATACTTATATGCCATCAATACACAACTGGAATTTAAAATTCAAAACAAATAGTATTTATATTATTAACCAAATTTTTAAATGCTTAGGTGTGTCTTTACAAAAGCATGTGAAATATATGTATAAAAAAACACTAAAAACTTTTGATGAAAAATAAAAAGAATATCTATAAGGGAGGTATTTGCACATACAAGAGTAAGAAGACTCATTATGTCCACATGCAATCCCCCCAAATTGATCAACATGTTTAATATAATCACAACCAAACTCTCAGCAAGTTATTTTATGGATATTGATAAGGTAATTCTAACAGCTCTATAGAGATACAAAGAGCAAAAATAGTCAATGCATATTGAAGGATAAGAACAAAGTGAAAAGACTAAGATTATCCAACTTAAGACTTATAAACAAGCTGTGATAATCAGGACAATATAACATTGACAGAAGAATGAACAAGTTCAATGGAATGGGATGGAGAGCCTAGGGAAAAAACCAAACTTATACCCTTATCTAGCTATTGAGAAAGAAATAAAGACAACATAATGTGAAACTCGATTAAATGAAAGCTTAGGGTCAAATATTGGGGTTCAGCCTAAAGATTCAAAAAGCAATACAGCCAAACACTGGCTCTTACCTCGACCTCAGTCTGAAATGGCAATCCTACCTCCTGAAATCTCAGAGGGAGACTGTGTCTGAGAGCTGTCTCGCCCCATCTTATATTCCTCTCTGGACTAGGATCAAAGGCATGTACCACCCAATTTCTATGCCAACAAGGGTAACTACTGGGATTAAATGTGTGTGTTATTGTGGCTACTGGGATTAAAGGTGTGTGTATTACCACAATCTTGTCTGTAAGGCTGACAAGTGGGACTGTTTTACTCTCAGATCTTCAAGCGGTCTTTATTTTTTAAAATACATTTGAAAGGCCACTACATTTCCCCTTTTTGTCTAAAAAAGGCTATTGCTAATATAAGAAAACTATATACAACAAGTATAATGAGTATATACAATATATACAGACAATAAATACATTAACAATGTCTAGTCTGTTTGTATTTGACAAACTCAGAGAAAATACATATCTATCCTATCTTAGTGAGTCCAAAGTCTTAAACCTAATTTATTTTCTACAATAACTTGCTTTGGTAAACTATAGCTATCTAATCTTCAGCTCCCTCAGAGACCCAAGAAGGAAATAATAATAACTGAGTAAGCAGAACTGCAAGGAAGTGGCTTCAAAAAAAATATGAATAATAGCAGAAACAGCTGGCTGCCTAAACAGTCACCCAAAGTTCCTCTGCAATGTTGGGGCATCCATCTTCAGCCTACAGGCCTAGAATATTCAACAGACTTCTCTGTTAAGCAGGATATTTTGTGTCCTCCTTGTCTAATTAGGACAGCATAATGTCAACAGTTGAGGCATGGACATTTTCTTGACCAATGTCTTACTTTTGCCACAGTGAAAGTAAACTCCATGTAGAGTTTCTTTGATGCCCACTATTTTCTCTGAAGTAGATTGGTGCTGCCAGGAGCAGACATGTCTCATTGTCATAAAAAAGAAGAACCTAGGTTATTAAAGTATCTTAAATGTTGTATTCTGTAGACCTCTGAAGTGTTTGAAGATGGCCTATCTATCTAAATTATATCATTGTTTAACCTTGAAAACATACCTAATGTGGCTACAAGGTCAATTATACTAGGTGATTATACTAACCAATATTTCTTTATTATCCTAAACAGTAGTACAAACACTGAGAGAAACAATTAATAAATGGAATCTTCTGAAACTAAGAAGCTTCCCTAAAGCAATGACACAGTCAATAAGACAAAACAGTAGCCTACAGAATGGGAGAAGATCTTCACCAGACCCACATTGGACAGAGAGCTGATCTCCAAAACATACAAAGAACTCAAGAAATTTGTCATCAAAATAACAAATAATCCGGTTAAAAAAAAAATGAGGTACAGACCTAAACAGAGAACTCTCAACAGAAAAATCTAAAATGGCTGAAAGACACTTAAGGAAATATTCAACATCCTTAGTCATCAGAGAAATGCAAATCAGAACAACTCTGAGATTCCATCGTACACCTAAAAATGACCAAGATCAAAAACACTGACGACAACTTAGCTGGAGAGGTTGTGGGGTAAAGGGAACACTCCTGCCTTGCTGGTGGGAGTGCAAACTGGTACAGCCCCTTTGAATGTCAGTGTGGAGATTTCTCAGAAAATTAGTGAACAACCTACCTCAAGACCCAGCAATACCACTTTCGGGTATATACCCAAAGGATGTTCAATCATACCACAAGGACATGTGCTCAACTATGTTCATAGCAACATTCATTGTCATAGCCAGAACCTGGAAAGAACCTAAATGCCCCTCAACTGAAGAATGGATAAGGAAATGTGGTACATTTACACAATGTAGTATTACGTAGAATAAAAAAATAACAACATCTTGAAATTTGTGGGCAATTGGATGGATCTAGAAAACATCATTTTAAATGAGGTGACCTAGAAAGACAAATATAATATATATTCACTAATAAGTGGCTTTTAGACATAAAGCAAAGAAAAATCAGCCTATAATTTACAATCCCAGAGAACCTGGACAACAAAGAGGACCCTAAAAGATTTAATCTACATGGGAAGTACAAAAAGACAAGATCTCCTGAGTAAATTGGGAGCATGGGGATCATAGGAGAAGGTAGAAGAGGGGGAGAGGAAAGAAGGGAAGGGAAGGGGAGAAAAATATAGCTCAATATAAACAATCTTTTAAAAAACCAGAAACCCACATCTGGTCAGACTCCAGGGAACAACTGGTCATGGGGCGCTCAGCTACAGTGAATACATCTGGACCAGAACTCTTGTACCTAAGGCTCAAAGAAGATGCAAATGAGAGTGTAAAAAGATTGCAAGAGTCAGAGAGCCAGGAATTCTACTGTAGGATTTTTGTCTCCTAGAAATGACAAGGAAGCTTCACCCACTAAGACTCAACAATATGGCTACCTAAAAGACAAGAAAGTATGATACCAATAGTATGATACCAATGAGTACAATACCAATATCTACATGGAACAGGGAAATCTTATTGAGCACTATTCTTAACAAAGATCTACAGGCAACTAAAGAATGCTCAGAATGGGAGATAATCTTCCTCAAGGAGGAGCCCCTTAATTGTCTATCTAATACCAATTGGTCAGTCCTGAAATCAAATGCAAGTAACACTAAACAGACTCAACAAGCTGTATCTATATACTTATACATATATGTAACAATAACAATTAAAGAAAAAGAGGTCATGAAAAAAGAGAATCACAGAACATTTTATTTGAAGACAGAAAATGTGGGTTCTCATCCTGTGTTGACTTTTGCCTCAGGTAACTAATTGACTCTGTCTAAACAAATGAAAATTAGGTAATATTTTCCTCTTGAAGTAGTTAAATAGCACATACTTTATTGTCTCTCATGCAATTAGTGGGCAGGGACATGGAGGAGTGACATGCCTGAGCATGAAGACCTTTTAAAAAAAAAAACATAAGAAGAAAAATATAGTGTGCCTTTGATTTAGATTGTAGAATTTGACTGTAGGTGAATTGGGCCAACTCATTGTACCTAGTCTGAGGCTAGTAGTTTCCTAAAGGGAAGCCTCTGTCTGCTGTGGTTTCCTATAGTAAGCACCTATGGAAAGCATTCTTCTTTGGGCGTAGAGTTTATACAGGTAAAAGCATAGACATCCAACTAGGAACAGCAGCCACCGTGCTGATAATTGACTTTATGTTTTCTATATTTGTGTTCTTTATCCTTTGTCTTTGTAAGAACTGTAACATCAATACATCTGCCTTTCAGTTCAAATATCATGATTGACAGGCAATATAGGCTCCAAAACAATCTATTTTCTGGGTCATTTACTTGATTATCAGTTAAGATCTTGTGGTACAAGATGAGCATACTGGAGGCATTTCTTTACACCATTTTCATAATTTATATATGTTACTATATGACTTTGAGGTAAGAATGCCCATACATGTCTTTGCTTTTACATTGGGACCATGTTCAGAAGTGGACTTGTTAATTGAATATGCTTAGAAATATCAGAGCTCTATATGAATGTGTCCAGACTCCCTAAATAAAATCCCCAAGCTTCCCTTGCTTAGAAAAAGCATTGCTGCTCTTTTTTTTTCCCCGCCTGGAACCATGGAGGCTGTGCCGGAGAAGAAAAAGGTTCCTGCTGCGCCGGGAACCCTGAAGAAAAAGCGAAGGAATTTCGCAGAGATGAAGGTGAAGCGCCTTCGGAAGAAGATTGGCCTGAAGTCTCTGCGAAGGGCCCAGATGAAGCTCATCTATGAAAAGGTGAAGTACTATCACAAGGAGCACCGGCAGATGTACCGGACGGAAATTCACATGGCTAGGATGGCCAGGAAAGCTGGGAACTTCTACGTGCCCGCAGAACCAAAGCTGGCGTTCGTCATCAGAATCCGAGGTATCAATGGTGTAAGCCCAAAGGTGCGCAAGGTGTTGCAGCTTCTTCGTCTTCAGCAGATCTTCAACGGCACCTTTGTTAAGCTCAACAAGGCTTCAATTAACATGCTGAGGATTGTGGAACCATACATTGCATGGGGGTACCCCAATCTAAGGTCAGTAAAAGAGCTCATCTACAAACGCGGCTATGGCAAAATTCATAAGAAGAGAATTGCCTTGACAGGTAATTCCTTGATTGCTCGATCTCTTGGTAAATATGGCATCATCTGCATGGAGGATCTTATTCATGAGATCTATACAGTTGGAAAACGCATCAAGGAAGCGAATAACTTCCTGTGGCCCTTCAAATTATCTTCTCCACGAGGTGAAATGAAGAAAAAGACAACTCATTTTGTGGAAGGTGGAGATGCTGGCAACAGGGAAGACCAGATAAACAGACTTATTATATGGATGAACTAAGGTATTGCCCATGGTATTTTTGTAATCTGGTCAGTTAATAAACAGTCACAGCTTGGCAAACTAAAAAAAAAAAAAAGCATTGCTTTGGAAATGACTCCCAAGTTCTTGTCTCCTGCAGGTAAGAAATTGTTATCAGTTTTTCTGTCTTGGTTGTTATGATACTATTCTTGCTAGCCAAAAAGACTACCTCTGAAATTAATTGAAACCCAAAGAATTGAATACACTTATGAGGGATTTTTCTTAATTAAAGGTTTTGAAACAGGAAAAAAAAAGAATAGGTAGAAATAGTTCAGTAGCTTGAAAGATGCTGTAAGTAGCATCTTCCCAAGCTATGACATCACTATATCACCCTGCTCAGACATCACTGTAGGATACTTGTGTTACCAGTCACTGACCTTGACCATGTGACCCTTAGGGTACCACTCTGCCACTATTCCTTAATGTTATAGAAAGATGTGTAAAGGTAGTTGACAATAGCAACAGTGAAATGCTGTCTAAGAAACAGAAGTCAATTTTATTTACATCAATATTTTCATATTTTCTGTGGTGGTCAGCTTCAGCTGTCAACCTGTCACAGTCTAGAGTCACCTGGGAAAAGCGTTTCAATAAGAGATGGCCTGTGGGTGACTCGTAGTGTGCCTGTAGAAGACCGCCTTAATTAAGTTAATTGGTGTGGGGATAGCCAGCCCACTGTGGGTGGCACCATTCCCTAGGCAGGGGATTCTGAACTGTGTATGGGTAGAAAAATTGAACCAAGCCCAAGAAGACAAGAAGGTAGGCATGAATGCTTGCATGTATTCCCTCTCTGTTCTTGAATGTGGTGTGACTAGATGTTTCAAGTCCCTGCCTTGATTTACCCAAAATGATGGAGTTGTAAGCCAAATAAATTACTCCTCCCCTGAGTTGTTTTCTATAAGAGTGTTTTCAAGCAACATAAATGAAACTAGAACATATTCTCTTATCAAGACTAAGAAAGTCCTTTACCAGGCTTTTTGCTTCTGTGAAATACCTGTCAAATCACCCACAAATACTAGATATCTACCATGTATATAAAAACTAAATATCCACTATATGTATAGTATTATATATGTATTATACAATATATTTGTATATATAAATGTTTATATGTGCATATATTATGTATATTTAGTTTTATATTTATATATATCAGCTGAAGGAGACAGCGGAACAGGCTCTCGTAAACTCCTTTGAATTACCAATCTTTTGCTTGGGGTTTCCAATTTTTCACACACTGTTTTATTAAGGAACAAATGGCGAGCTCATTTCAAGCTCAGAAGGAGCCCGGAGGCCCCTAATTTTAGCAAGAATTTTCCTAAAACAATGACCCTCCAAACTTCCTCAATTAGAGGGAATACAAAAGATTTCCTATGCTCCTGAGTCTCCCCCTGCCACCGTCAGGTAAATTCTTGTGTTGCTACTTGTCCTGATGTGGTAAATCCCTTGCCTTATGAAGATTTGGGTCCCTTTGCAGTCTTCAGAATCACAGTATCTCGGAAAGAAGGTGGTACCACTGTCAACATCCATCTTAACAAGCATGCTGAGCTGGGCACAGTGGCTCACATCTGCCATCTCAGCCCTTGGAAGGCTGAGGTAGGAGAATTGTGCAAAGTTTGAGGCCTGCCCGAGCTACATAGTGACTTCCATGCCAGCCAGGACTATCTAGTAAGACCTATCTCAAAAGAAAAGGGGCTGGGGGGGGTCGGAAAGAAAGAAAGAAAGAAAGAAAGAAAGAAAGAAAGAAAGAAAGAAAGAAAGAAAGAAGGGAGGGAGGGAGGGAGGGAGGGAGGGAGGGAGGGAGGGAGGGAGGACAGGAAAGATGCTAAGTCACGTTGCACGGGACCTTTAAAGAGCAGAGTAGGAACTAAGCCGTTAGATGACTTGCGGATAAGTCTGTTCCTGAAGAATGGAAATCATAATATATATTTTTCCAGACTTTCATGTCCAGGATCCTTACCAAAGTCATTAATATTCTTGAGCAGCGTTTCTCAGCATGTGAGTTGTGACCCCTTTGGTGCTGCATATCAGATATTTACATTATGACTCTTAATAGTAGCAAAGCTACAGCAGTAGTTATGAAGTACCAACAAAATAATTTTACAATTGGGAGTCACCACAGCATGAGGAGCTGTATTAAAGGATCTGAGCATTAGAAAGGTTGAGAACCACTGTCCTAGAGTCTTCAAAGCGAAAACATATTCAGATAGTGCAGAAATACATACACATACAAGTATATGCGTATATACGTGCACACACATACATATGCATATATAGTCTCTGAGCATATTTAAAGCACAAAATGTGTATGAAGATGTCTGTGGGAGCCCCTGCACTTGGACTTTTCTCATAAGGAACAGCAACTTATCTTAGCGCGCAAACTATCTGAAATCCTAAACCTGGGCTCACTGAGCCTTAGGGTGTCTGCTGCTGGCGCTACCTTCACCACTGATGAAGAGTCAGGGGTGTCTGAGGGAAAGAGACCCTTCCTGCGCAGAGGAACCGGCTTCCTGGTCCCGGCTGGGCTTGGCTGCCCTCTGGTGGTGGTGATGGGGTTGCTGGCCACAGGAATCTCTGCAGATGGCCTCTTCACGAAGTTGCTCCTGAAGGTGGAGTACTTGGTGACAGAGCCAAAAGCCTGTTGAACAACAATGAAAGCCGTGAATTCTAGTGGGCTCCAAGAGGCAAAGATAAAATTCCTTCTACTGTAATTCCATAGTATTTATCTAGACAATTCTGTATGTGAGCTTGAGAGTTAACGTTTTTTATAACACTTGAACATCGTTCATAATCACAGCTTCCACCCACAGTCTTTAGATATACTGAAACACTTTAGAGAGTGGGCCTACTGACTTATCGTAATTACACACCAAGATAAAACAGAACATGTCGGGTGGAGAGATAGTTTAGAGGCTAAGAACACTTCCAGAGGTCCTGAGTTCAATTCCCAGCAACCACAACCATCTGTAATGAGATCTGGTGCCGTCTTCTGGGGTGCAAGCATACACTCAGGCAGAACACTGTACTCATAATAAGTCTTTAAAAAAAAAACAACAAAAAAAAGGCACATGAAGCGACACTGTGTGCTGAGCACACAGTTCCCTCTCCTATTGTGTTTGTTTGTTTGTTTGTTTTGTCACTAAAAATCCAATGCGTTACCCATTGTGCCACAGAGCCACCTTTCAACATTCTTGCTGGCTCTAAAGTTGAGAACTTTGGAGACAAAGCAAGCAGTGTCAGTGGGCCATGACCAGACAATGTGTGCACTCCCAACAACGCCATCTAAGACTTGTGGAGACTAAGAAGTGGGAGGGGGCTGTCATACTGGAGGGAAGACAGACACTCTTGTTCAAATTTCTCTTGGTTTTCTAGAATTTAAATATGCAGTTTAAGACAAAATAATCTTGAGCTTAAAGGGAGGAGAGCAAATCTGATGGTACATCTGAAAAGTGATCGATAAACTTCACACTGTTAATCACACTGTGCCTTGATGTGTCTACGTTCCTCTGACCTGCAAAAGCCACTCTGTCCATCCTGAAGAAGTCCTACTTGGAATCTTGTCCAGGACTCTCCTCCAAGGTAACCACTGGCTCACAGTCCCAGCTGGGTTTACCAACAACTCCCTCAGGGATTTGTCTGGAACATAGCTTCACTCTGTGCCGTACTAGGTTGGCAGCCTATTTAGGCCACATAATGGTCCCCAGGGTTCCAGATTCTAACCCCTGCCACCTATCAAAATCATCTTCCACGGCAAAGAGTCTTCACACATGAAGTACCCACGTACAGCCCAAAGCTGTGGATTAAATTACCTGAGTTAGGGAATTCTACCCCTATCATCCTCTCGGGGCCTGAATACCATGATTTGTCCTGATAAGAAGCTGGAGGAAGAGTGAACTAGACCAAGAGCAGACGGCACTACGTCCACAGAGCAGAGGTGCAGCAATAATGCTCACAACCCAGAAAATACCAACAGCCACAAGAACCAAGGAAGACAGGGCACCGCTGCTCCAGGCGAGCCTCTAGAGAAAGCAACGCCTACTGACACTTTCCTCTGCCTCGAGAAACTGGCCTCGGACCTCCATGTTTGCAAGGCTAAACACTCTGATGATTTCTTTCAGCAGCTGCAGGAAGCTGCTATACAGCTCTTGATGGCCTTGAAGCGCCCCAACAGAGTAGAGACAACAGGCTGAGTTAATAGTAACCCATACAGGGCCCAGTAGTCACATATGTGAACTAGATAGCATGTCTCATCACTACCTTCTCAAGTGAGCACTAATGAAAGTTAATGGAGTTGAGTCATTTAAGCAAAGCATTAAGTGAATGGATCACTTTCCCTAAAAACAAACCACGTTCAGAAGGCAGAAGGGGCTGAAGAAAGAGTCCAGAGGATCGGAAATGATCCTTAGGAGTGAGATTCATTGGGTAAGATGAAACGTAGGTTTTCCACATAAACTAGGGAATTATGCAAATATCCCAGTAAGAGTGCTAGAAGGTCAGACAAACACAGGTGCCCAGAGACAAATAGGGGACACCCCAGAATACAGATGACACATACAAACTCATCAGTGATCTATTAAAACACACAAGGAAATATTCCCCCCAGAAAAATGTTCTTTTTTTGCTTTCTCAACAACAAGAACAAGTAAGTACCTTCCTCCAGGGTAGTGAGATGGAAGAGCAAGTCCCTGGTCTCCAGGATGACCGTAGTGAGTGAGGCTAGAGCTGGGCGGGAAAGTCGAGGACAGACACAGGTGCTTGAAGCACAGGGACTAGAGATCAGCAGAGTTCAGACCATGCCGGGGTCGCTCTGGCTGGCTGTGAGGGATGTGCCCTGCAGAGTCCGGATGTGCCTCTCATACAGACATCAAGGGGCAAGACCATCAGTGGAGTTAACGGTGTGACGGAACTCAAAAATCAGTACAATCTTAGGTCCCACTAGTTTAGAGTGAGCCCTACTCTCACAGAAGACCAGAGTGCAGTTCCCAGCACCCACACTGGAAGGGTCACAACCACCTGCAACTTCAGTTCCAACAGATCTGACGTCCTCTTCTGGTATTCAAGGGCACCTTCACACATGTGAGATTTTATATATGTATAGACAAAATTTTAAGAGGAGGGCTGGTCACCAGGAGAATGGGTACACTGATACATTTATAAAATGGAATACTATAAAATAAGCGTGAACTGCAGCTCTGTGAAAGGAACAGCACAAGGCTATCAAACAGTAAGAAAAGACCAGGAAGCAGTATAATTTCATCTAAGTAAAGTGCAAGGACAGGAGAACCAAAAGTGTATTTCAGGATGTACACAGGTGCTGCTGCTACAGGAAACAGAAAGGAGGGAAGCATCAAAAACCCAAGGTGGAGTAGGCGTATTTTAGTTCTTGCCCTGGAAGATGCACCCAAACTTTTGACATTGTGATATGGCATTGCCATCTACAATATTCATTCTTGAAAAGCATGCAATCAAATTGGGGGTGGGCCATGTCAAAAAAAAATTACACAGTGGCTTAAATAGGCTTAGAAACTTGTTAGTCCACTTTCATGGTTACTCTGGGCTGCAGGTTGCAAATGATGGGTAGAATATTTGCTTTGGGGGGAAGGAAGGAAGCAGGTTCTCATTATATAGTCTGGGCCAGCCTTGAACTCCAGGTCCTCCTGCCTCTGTCTCCCCAAGCCTGGATTTCAGGAGGGCTTCGGGGCCCTTGGCCAGAACTTCTCTCCTAACTGTTTTTTATCAAGCTGTCTATTCACATCATGTACTTTTCAAAATGTCTTAATATTTAAAAATAAAAAGTATGAGATGAGAAAGAAGAGGAGAAGAGGGAAGAAAAGGGGGAGAGGGAAAAAGACACGGGTATAAGCAAGGATTCAAAAGTCAAGTTCAGTGGGAGGGCAGGGCCCATGATGAAGAAGGCTAAGATGAGCGTCTACGCACCCTAGCATGTGCCAGGCTCCCATCACGTGGATCAAGGGAAACCAGAGTGCTGATCCAGATAAAGAAGACACAAAAGAAACTGTCTCCAAATATTTAAAGAAAAACAAATTATGAAAAAAAGCTCGTTTTTATATTATCCCCACGACAAAACCTGGCCAACAAAAGAGGCAAAATTTGTATTGAATACAGTGATCTTCCTGAGAAAGTACAATTGGTCTTAACACACTGAATATAAAATCCAATTCTCAGTCAGTCCTACCATTGGGAATAGAGTGAAACATTTCAATGTAACCCTTTAATGGTTTTAGTCTTTCAGCATTAATATAAATTCACACAAAAATTAATTCAGGTAAGGTAGGTGAATATATTTACATTAAAGCATGAAGGTGATAGCAAATGACAGGCAAACATAGACAGCACAGGGGTGGCACGTACACAGCCGGCTGCGGGCCGCACTGTTTCAGCTTTGATGTCTGTAAGCTTTTGTTCTAGGCTCTATCTCCTGCTAAGGAAATGCCTGTCGCATAGTTCTCAATGACTCAAGTATTTATTAATAGAGAGGAAGAGGAAGATAAGAAAAATAAGACAAAGGAGGGAAAGGGATGAAGCCCATCAGCTCAGCCTGTCCACCTTGAGTGGTCACATCGTGGTGACATTATACAGAGAGGAATCCGGAGCCTGAGATAAATAGAAAGGAACCTAGAAAGGTTAAAAACAAGGTCAGGAAGTCACAGGATGAAGCTACCAAGAAAACAGAAACAAACAGGTCTGGTGATAAATGATCTGACACGCAGCTATTCGGTGGGTGGAGAAAAGCCTTTGGGGTCCAGAAAGGACATGCTGGTGATGGAGTTTTGCAGGCATCTTGTGATAGGGCAGATGGACTAGCTCAACAAGTAAAATCACTTGCCACCAAATCTAACCAACTGAGTTCGATCCCCAGGACCCACCCAGAAGGAGAGGACTGATCCGTATAAGTCATCCTCTGGTCTCCACAAGTGCACCACAGCATGCACCCACACATATACATGCGCAAGTAAATGAATGAATGAATGAATGAATGAATGCAATTTTTAAGAGAGAGAGAGAGAGAGAGAGAGAGAGAGAGAGAGAGAGAGAGAAGAGAAGAGAAGAGAAGAGAAGAGAAGAGAAGAGAAGAGAAGAGAAGAGAAGAGAAGAGAAGAGAAGAGAAGAGAAGAGAATCTCATGCCAAAGACAGAAATAGCAAAGGTGGTCCCATGGCTCTAGGGCAGGTCCTACCACAGCCCTAACACAGTCCTGACCCACTCCCAGCCCCACCCAATGAAGTGGCATTCTGACCACAGGACGCTTCAAAATCAGAGTCTCAATAGTATTTCAAAATAGATATAAATACCAAAATTTGAGCTGGTGAGATGATTTCGTGGGTGAGGAGCTCGCCGTGCAAGCCTGCTGACCTGAGTTCGGTCCCCAGAACCCATCTGAAGATGGGCGAAGAGAAACGTTCCGCAAAGTTGCTCTCTGACCTCCATTTGCAGCATGCAATGGCACAAATTTACACAAACATACATCATGAACACACACTAATTTTTCAAAAAAAAAAAGATTCTAAAACTCCCAATGTCTTCACATTCTAGTGGGGAATACAACCCAAACTGAAACTGTCAATATTCTATTGATTAAATCTTTTTTAAAAAGTATTTTAGATTTGTTTTACCACAAATGATATTTAGAAGATAGGCATGTATAACATGAATCAAATATCATACAATATATTTGATTATTAAAACATCACTTGGTACCCTATAAATATGTACAATTTAATGTTTTTATGTATCAAATTTTTAATGTTTAAATCAAAATTATCTGCTCCTTTTCCAATAGGAATTATGTTGGTCTCAATCACCCACACCTGCTGCTGGGGAACCAGGCATCCTCAGCCTCCATCCATCCCTCAAGGCCCTTCTATCACACGTGAAAGTGCTGCTTTCTTGAAGATTCTGCCTTATCTAGACTTCCTGCTCTGCAGACTCCCAGGTGGCTTCAAGACAGGTCTCCAAACTCTTGTTAGGCTCAGGAAGTTACACTGGGGCTCACCAAACCCAAGGAAGGGGGTAAGGTGACACACATGCTGTCTGACACTAGTCTGGAATAGGCAGAATGTGTCTGCTATAATGGCAAACCCCAGGAGCTGACAAACCCCAGCATGCACAAGAGAAAGCTGCCAAACTTTGTTCATCCCACACTGTCCAGGGCAACAAGGAGCAGATAATTTTGATTTAAACATTAAAAATTTGACACATAAAAGCATTAAATTGTACATATTCATAGGGTACCAAGTTTTGTTAGTGGGTCTGCCTAGAAATGTATATGACATGCTTTCAGGGTTTGACCCTCCTAAACCTTAAGGTCCATTAAATTAACACATTGACTCCAAGTTTGTCCTTGACAAGAAATGTGTCCTTGATTTTATAATGCACGCTAAGTGAGTGTGGTGACACCCACGGTAGTCCCAGCTCAATGGGAGGCCCAATCAGGAGGATCAGAAGAGCCCACAATTTCAAGACCACCTTGGACAACATGGCAAGATCCCATTTGTAAGAAACAAAACTAGGGCCAGCAAGATGGCTCAGAGGTTAAAAGGGCTTGCCACCAAACCTGACAACCTGAGTTCAACTCTCAGAAGGAGAGAACATCTTCCACAAGTTGTCATCTGATCTATACACATGTGCAGTGGTACTCAGGCATACTCCCACACAAACATAGATAGATAGACAGATGATAGATAGATAGATAGATAGATAGATAAGACAGATGATAGAAAGACGAATAAATGACAGACAGATAAATGATAGAGAGAGAGAGATGCAACATTTAACTAAATAAAAATATTTTTATTGTTTTAATGTTTTTATTGAGCTATCTATTTTTCTCCACTCCCCTTCCTTCCTCTCCTGTCCCCTTCACTCCTCACCCATGGTCCCTTTGCTCTCAATTTACTCAGGAGATCTTGTCTTTTTCTATTTCCCATGTAGATTAGGTCCATATATGTCTCTCTCAGGGTCCTCATGCTGTCTAGGTTCTCTGGGATTGTGAATATCAGGCTGATTGTCCTTTGTTTTATGTCTAAAAGCCACTTATGAGTGAGGACATAAGATATTTGTCTTTCTGAGTCTGGATTACCTCACTCAATACGATGTTTTCTAGATCCATCCAATTGCCTGCAAATTTCAAGATGTCATTATTTTTTCCCTGGTGTGCAGTACTCCATTGTGTAAATGTACCATATTTTCCTTATCCATTCTTCAGCCAAGGGGCTGGTGCGGGAGAATTGTCTGTATTCTGTCAATCATATTTTAAATAAATGCTGATTGGCCAGGTAGGAAGTATAGGCAGGAAAACCAGACAGAAAGTAGAGGTGGAGCAAAGAGAACGGGAGTATTCTGGGAAGCAGGAAGCTCCCTCCTCCGTTTCTGCCCAGATCACCGAAGAAGCAACATGTGAGCTGACAGTTCTAAAAGGTACCAAGCCATATGGCTAACACAGACAAGAATTATGGGTGACTGTAAGATGTAAGAATTAGTTAACAAGAAGCCTGACCTAATGGGCCAATCAGTTTATAACCTAATGTAGACTCTGTGTGATTTTCTTTGGGACTTGCCAGCTGTGGGGTACCAGGCAGAACAAAACCCCAACAAGCTAGCCCTCAGGTTACAAGGGGCATTTAGGTTGCTTCCAGGTTCTGATTATAACAAACAATGTTGCCATGAACACAGTTGAGCACATATCCTTGAGCATCCTTTGGGTATATACCCAAAGGTGGTATTACTAGGTTTGAGGAAAGTTGTTTCCTAATTTTCTGAGAAATCCCCATACTGATATCCAAAGGGGTTGTACCATTTTGTACTCCCACCAGCAATGCAGGAGTGGTCGCTTTACTCCACATCCTCTCCAGGCTAAGCTGTCATCAGTGTTCTTGATCTTAGCCATTCTTACAGGTGTAATATGGAACCTCAGAGTTGTTTTAATTCGCATTTCTCTGATAGCTAAGGATGTTGAGTATTTCCTTGAGTGTCTTTCAGCCATTTTAGATTCCTCTGTTGAGTGTTCTTTGTTTAGGTCTGTACTCAATTTTTCTATTGGATTATTTGTTCTTTTGATGATCAATTGCTTGAGTTCTTTGTATATTTTTGATATCAGCTCTCTGTTCAGTGTGGGGTTGGGGAAGATCTTTTCCCATTCTGTGGGTTGCCATTTTGTCTTGTTGACCAGACCTTTGCTTTATAGAAGCTTCTCAGTTTCAGGAGGTCCCATTTATTAATTATTTCTCAAAGTGTCTGTGCTACTGGGGTTATATTTAGAAAGTGGCCTCCTGTGCCAATGCGTTCACACTTTCTCTTCTTTGAGGTTCAATGTGGTTGGTTTTATATTGAGGTTTTTGACTCATTTGGACTTGAGTTTTGGGCATGGTGATAGATATGGAGCTATTTTCATTCTTCAACATTTTGATATCCAGTTGTGCCAGCACCATTTGTTGAATATGCTTTCATTTTCCATTCTTTTTTTTTTTTTGCTTTTTTTGTCAAAAATCAGGTTTTGTCAGTGTGTGGATTAGTATCTGGGTCTTTGATTTGGTTCCATTGGTCTTCATGTCTGTTTTGATGCCAATACCAGGCTGTTTTCCATACTGTAGCTCTATAGTAAAGTTTGAAGTCAGAGGTTGTGATGCCTCCAGAATTTCCTTCATTGTATAGGATTGTTTTGGCAATCCTAGGTTTTTTGGCTTTTCCATAAGAAGTTGAGTACTATTCTTTTTTTTCTTTTCTTTTCTTTTTAATTTTTGTTTTCTTTTTTAATTTTTTTTATTTTATTAAATTATAAAAGTTTCCATTTCTGCCCCTCCTCCCAACACCCTCCCACTCCCCCCACTCCTCCTCCCTCTCCATCCCTAAGAGCAGTCAGGGTTTCCTGCCCTGTGCGAAGTTCAAGTTCCTCCCCCCTCCCTCCAGGTCCAGGGAAGGTGAGAATCCAAACAGACTGGATCGCCAAAATCCAGTATATGCAGAGGAAGCAAGTCCCAGTGTCATTGTCAATGGCTTTTCAGAAAGGCTCCAGGCCAGCCACATTGGGCTGGAGAGATGGCTCAGCCGTTAAAGGTTAGGCTCACAACCAAAAATATAAGAGTACTATTCTTTCAAGGTCTGTGAAGAATTTTGGTGGGATTTTGATGGGCATTGCATTGAATCTGTACATTGCTTTTGGTAAGATTGTCATTTTTACTATGTTAGTTCTACCTACCCAAGAACATAGATCTTTCCATTTTTTTTGGTGTCTTCTTCAATTTCTTTCTTCAAAGATTTAAAGTTCTTGTCATACAAGTCTTCCACTTGTTTGGTTAGAGTTACTCCAAGGTATTTTATGTTATTTGTGGCTATTGTGTAAGGTGATGTTTCTCTGATTTCTTTCTCAGCCCATTTGTCATTTGTGCACAGGAGGGCTACTGGTTTTTTCAAGTTAATCTTGTATCTTGCTAGGTTACTGAAGGTGTTTATGAGTTGTAGAAGGTTCTTGGTAGAATTTTGGGGGTCAATTATGTAAAGTATCATATCATCAGTGAGAGTTTGACTTCTTTTCTGATTTGTATCCTCTTGATCTCTTTGTTGTCTTAGTGTTCTAGCTAGAACCTCAAGAACTATATTGAATAGACATGGAGAGAGCAGACAGCCTTGTCTTGTTCCTGATTTCAGTGGATCGCTTTGAGTTTCTCTCCACTTAGTTTGATGTTGGCTGTTGGTTTGTTGTACATTGCCTTTATTATGTTTAGGTATATTCCTTGTATTACTGTTCTCTCCAAGACCTTTATCATGAAGGGATGTTGTATTTTGTCGAAGTCTTTTTAGGCATCTAATGAGATGATCATGTGGTTTTTATTTTTCAGCTTATTTATATGGTGAATTACATTGACAGATTTTCATATGTTGAACCATCTCTATATATCTCTGGAATGAAGCTGACTTGATCATGGTGGATGATGTTTTTGATGTGTTCTTAGAGTTGGTTTGCCAATATTTATTTTATTGAGTATTTTTGTACCAATGTTCATGTGTGAGATGAGTCTGTAATTCTCTTTCTTAGTAATGTCTTCGTGTGGTTTGGGTATCAGGGTAATTATATACTCATAAAAAGAGCTTAGCAGGGCTGGAGAGATAGCTCAGTGGTTAAGAGCACTGCCTGTTCTTCCAAAGGTCCTGAGTTCAATTCCCAGCAACCACATGGTGGCTCACAACTATCTGTAATGAGGTCTGGTGCCCTCTTCTGGCTTGCAGGCATACATGGAGGCAGAATACTGAGAATACTGTATACATAATAAATTAATAAATCTTTTTAAAAAAAGAGCTTAGCAATTTTTCTTCTGTTTCTATTGTGTGGAACAATTTAAGGAGTATTAGTATTAGCTCTTTGGAAATCTTGTAGAATTTTGAGCTAAAACTATCTGGTCCTGGGCTTTTTTTGGTTGGGAGACTTTTGATGACTGTTTTTACTTCTTTAGCAATTATAGGTCTATTTAATTTTCTTATCTGGTCTTGATTTAATTTTGGTAAGTGATATTTATCCAGAAAATTTCCTTTAAGCGCTCCAGTTTTGTGGAGTACAGGTTTTTGAAATATGACCTGATGATTCTCTTGATTTCCTCCATGTCTGTTGTTATGTCCCCTTTTAATTTCATTTAATTTCAGCTTTCTCTTTAATTATTTCCTGCCATCTAGTTCTATTAGGTGAGTTTACTTTTTTTGTTCTAGAGTTTCCAATGTCTGTCAACTCACTAGTGTGGGATTTTTCTGACTTCTTTATGTAGGCATTTAGTGCTATTAACTTTCCACTTAACACTGTCTTCATTGTGTCCCACAAAATTGGGTATGTTGTGTGGTAATTTTCATTGAATTTTAATTTAATTTCCTCCTTTATTTCTTCCTTGACCCACCAATGATTCAGGTGAGCATTGTTTAATTTCCATGTGTTTGTGGACTTTCTGGAAATAGTGTTGCTGTTGAATTCTAATTTTAAGCCACAGTGATCTAATAAGATCCATGGGTTATTTCAATTTGTTGTGTATGTTGATGTTTGCTTTGCCTAGTATGTGGTCAATTTTTGAGACGGTTCTATGAGGTGCTGAGAAGAAGTTATATTCTTTTATGTTTGGATGGAATGCTCTATAGATGTCTGTTAAGACCATTTGAGTCATAAAATCTGTTAGTTCCCTTATTTCTCTGTTAATTTTCCTTCTGACAGACCTGTCCAGTGGTGAGAGTGGGGTGTTGAAGAGTCCCACTATTAGTGTGTGGGGTTTAATGTGTGATATAAGCTTTAATAGTGTTTCTTTTACATATGAGGGTGCCCTTGGGGCATAATTCAGTATTGAGATTTCCTCTTGAGGGATTTTTCCTGTGATTAATATGAAATGCCCTTCTTAGTCTCTTTTGATTGATTTTAGTTTGAAGTCTATGTTATTAGATAGCTACACCTACTTGTTTCTTAGGTCCATTTGATTGGAATATTTTTTCACAACCCTTTACTCTGAGGCGATGTTTGTCTTTGAGGTTGAGGTGTGTTTCTTGTATCCACCAAAGGACAGATTTGTCCTTTGTATCCAATCTGTAGATAGATAGATAAATAGATGATAGAGAGATAAATGAAACATTTAACTAAATAAAAAAATTTAAAAGTGTTCATCTTCAGTAAATTTTCCCATCAGACCATCTCGCATGTTGGCTTGTACAGTGACTGTTTCCAAGTTTAAACAGCCTGATTCTAACCTTTCAAACTGTGCCACTCTGGATCACTTGGTGAGTTTTTGTAGAAGAAACTAAACCAATTGCTTTCTCAAAATAATATCACCCTTCATAAAAAAAAAAAAAAGCCCTGTCTAGCCAGGCAATGGTGGCACACATCTTTAATCTCAGCACTCGAGAGGTCAGCCTTGGTCTACAAGAGCTAGTTCCAAGACAGGCTCCAAAGCTACAGAGAAACCCTGTCTCAAAAAACTAGAAATATATAAAAGGACCCCGTGTAAGGAATAGTCCACCAACACGGCTCACAGAAGAAACCACTCTGGATTCCTGTCTCAAAGTGATGTATCTCATGGTTTAAATGTTCAAAGTCCAGCAGTTCTTCTGTGGGTTAACTTTTTAAAAACCCAAGTTCCCCAGCCATTAACTTGGATTGCCTGTTGAATTAGATAAAGTATCAAGGGTATTCGTAGAGACATAGCACACATTCTTCCTGAAACCAGAAAAGATTCCAGTACAAAGGCATTGGAGCTTTGGTGTGCATGCATCGTGAGGACATACTACAAAGAATGAAAATTCTAAGTTAGGAGGTCTTGGATGGGCTAGATGAAGGCTGTGTTGTTTAACAGGGTCAAGGCTCCCACCTGGAAAGCAAGGCCCAGCTGCTGCGCTGAGCTCAGAGGAATGCTGAACATAATGGAAGGCTGAGCTATGAACACCTCAACCAGACTGCAGCAAGCGAATCTGTCATACTTCGGGACTGACAAATTTCTGGGTAGTTTTGTTCTTTACTGGAAACGTGTTTTAAAGGGAGTATTTTCTGCATGATCATTTTTTTCTTATTACGTCCGTTCTTGTTTGTTTGGGTTTTGGCGGTGGCAGTGGTGGTGGTGGTAGCAGAGGCAGTGGTGGTAGCAGTGATAGTGGTGGTGGTGGTGGCCGTTTGTGGTGATGGTGACAATGGTGGTGGTGTTTGCCATGGTGGCGGTGGCGATGGTGGCGGTGGTGGCAGTGGTGGTTAGTTGACTGAATTTTTTGTTTTCCTTGTTTTTATTTTTGAGACAGTTCTCAAAAATAATCCAGACAGGATGCAAAACCACAATCGTCCTACCTCAGCTGCCACAGTGCTGGGATTCCCAGCATGCACCACCTTGCCCGGCTCTGCTGTATCTGTATCCAGCAGTAGGAGAGGAGCAAAATGGTTTCTCTGGCTGATGTTACTAAGGGTTAAGCCTAAACTACAGGCTTTGCTCGACTACCCCGAAACACATGTGCGCGCGCATGCGCGCACACACACACGCCACAAAAGCTGGGGACAGGCCCTCTAAGGCACCACAAGTGACAGTAAGCCAGCATCTCAACTCCCTCTAGACTTCCAGGAAACACAGTGCACCAAGTAGACAGCTCAGAATTTCCTGTACGGTAAACAGGGCAAATTCTAAGGTAACTGAGGGATGTGAAGCCCTTATCTCCCTCCAGCTTCCAGCCCTAATAATTGTGAGCAGCAGAACAAAGTTGGGCTTCGGGTAGCAAGCTATAGCCAAAGAGAAAAGTGAAGATGAAAGTTACAACAGTTAGGGAATGTGTCTGCATAGGTGTGGGTTTGCAGTTATTTTGGGGCTGATAACTGAATTCTGCTATTTATCTGTAAAAATGGCTTGTTTAAGAAAGAGCCCAGTATTTTCCAATCTACAGATTAGAATCCATTGGTGAGCAATAAAATCATAGCAGATCAGAACCATGCTGTCTCAAAAGTTCCCTGGACAGGATTACAAAGTAGTTCAAAGAATTATTTCATGAAACTTCTCAGTGGTGTGTATGTGTAGTATGTGTGTAGTATGCATGTGTACACGTATGTATGTGGGAGGTTATATGTGTATGTGTGTGTATGGGGGAATGTTTGTGTGTATGATATGTTGTATGGGTGTGTGTATGTGTGTAGCACAAATCCTAATTGGTCTTAATATAAAAAACTTGGTATCAGCTATCAGGGGTGAACGCTGAAGGATCAGAGAAACAGAGCAGCCAATCACTAAAGAGTTCTTACTCTACCAATGCTCAGACCAAAGGGGTAAATCTTAGAATTCCTGCTGTCTCTATGACTGCATGCTCAGACTGAATTCTTGTACTGCATCTGAGACCCTGTCTCCTCCTTCTATTCCTCTCTCTGTCCAGCCATATCACTCCTGTCTCAACCTCCCAAGTGCTGGGATTAGAGGCATGTGATCCCAAATGCTGGGGTCACTTTGTGTGAGCTCTGTTTCTCTTTTAGGGTGGATCGATTTCATGTAGCCTATGGTGGCCTTGAACTCACAGAGATCCTTCTGCCTCTGTCTCTGAGTGCTGGGATTAGAGGGGTGTGCCACCACTGTCTGGCCTTTATGACTAACTAGTCGCTTAGCTCTGCACTCTGATCTTCAGGCAAGTTTTATTTGTTAGATTACAAACAAAATACCACTCCAGATGTGTGTACCTGTGTATGTGTGTGTGCCTGCATATGTGCATATGTGTGCCTCTGTGTGCGTGTCTGTGTGTGTGTGTGTGTGTGTGTGTGTGTGTGTGTGTGTGTAGTTATGTTATAAAGTATATATCTTACCAATGGTGATGACAAAGCTATAAAGAAAAAGGCTTCCATAGTTTCTGATAGAGAAGGGATGTTGGTTTTGCCTTTCTGACTTTCTATTTTTGCTATATTCTCCTGGCATCTGTTTGCCTTCTCTAGATGAAGTCAGTATAAATAAAATGACCTTTTCAGATCTTCATTGCTCTATTGTAAATCCTAATATTCCCATAATACGGTAAATAAACACATAATTATTTCAGTTCTTTGGGGTCACACCTCATATTAACAGACCACATTAATCTACACTCTAAACTATTCCTAGTGTTATTCTGTCCTCTACAGCCAAACCTTTGCTGAGCTGGGCAATAAGCACTCATTTCCAAGTTACAAGAGCACCACCTTTTGGTGAAATGTTTACCTAGCAAGGGGCGTGTTAAGGATCCACTAAAACAATACCAATTTTACTAGCCCAAAAATGGTTAAATTGAAACCACATTACAAATATATTAAAAATTTGCCGCGTTTCTGATTTTATTTTGATTCTTCTGGGGAGGGTCCTCGATTATTTAGCAGTCAAAGGACTGTAAGCCCTTCCGGTTCTCCTTTAAGCTCCGCGGGTTTCAAGTTTCAGCCCCTCCTCGAATTCCAGCCTGCTGAGACTCCCGAAATCATCCAAAATGGAGCCCTTCGCCGCCTACCCACTGAAATGTTCCGGGTCCAAAGTAAAGGTATTTGCCGTTTTGCTGTCTATGGTTCTGTGCACCGTGATGCTTTTCCTGCTACAATTAAAATTCCTGAAACCGAGAATCAACAGCTTCTATTCCTTTGAAGTGAAGGATGCCAAAGGGAAGATCGTGTCTCTGGAAAAGTTCAAAGGCAAAGTAAGTCTTCGGATTTTTATTTCCGTTGTTCCTCGGCATTGATACTTCTCACCGTAGTGTAGGGTTCGTTACAGTCGTATGTTGGAATGTAGTCTTCAAAGCAATGTCGTTAGATGTCCTTTTAGGTATCAGAGTTCTAGGAGCGTTTCACTTCCAACCGGTTAAGCGACTGTTTTTCTCGAAAATTGCTTTCATTTTCGTGCGGACCTGATGCTGTGATCTGGAAGATGCTGTGTGGCTAGGGCGAGACCCATTACTAAGAATACTACGTAATCTAAGTATAAAGGGTTAGCCCGTTTATCAGGGTTTTGATTTTTAATGAAGTTGGATCTGTCTGAAAATACGGAGTCTATCAGAGGTTGTATTCTTCCAAAATGGTTTGGGATTTTAACTGCCTGAAGGATTTTTTTTTAATCTTTTGCTTCTCTTTCCGGTGGGGTTTTTTTCTTTTTCCGGGAGGCTTCCCTAGTTGTAAACGTGGCTAGTGACTGCCGGTACACCGACAAAAGTTACTTGACGCTCAAGGAGCTGCACAAGGAGTTTGGGCCCTATCACTTCAACGTCCTGGCTTTCCCGTGCAATCAGTTTGGAGAATCGGAGCCCATGTCCAGCATGGAGATAGAATCTTTTGCAAGACAAAACTACGGAGTCACATTCCCCATCTTCCACAAGATTAAGATCTTAGGGCCGGAAGCAGAACCTGCGTTTAGATTTCTTGTTGGTAAATATCTACCCTGCCTCAATGTTGTCCATTCCTTTCCATTTCATTATTATACAAATATGCGCTAGAAAAAGATATAGCTAGATCAGGACCATAGTTCCTATCTCATTTAAAATATTTTATTGGGAAAATTTCATAAAACTGTCAGAGATCCAGAACCTTATCCTTTGAAACTTTCTAGAAGTTATACATCCCTGAAATCAGTGTTTTAACTTCTTAGATGGTAAAGAATTCTACCTTGGTATGTTTTTATTCTTTATAACCATCGTGTTGAAGATTGTATGTGAGGCGTGGCCACGGCTGCTTTCCCTAAGCATTTCAGCTCTCCCCTCAGCTGCCTAGCCCTTCTGTTGAGACAGTAGCCCCACCCCTGACTAAAGCTTCATGAATATATGTGGCCAAGCACCATTAACTGAGTATATCTTTAGATTTAGTTTTATGGTGGTGGTCTTTCCTGAGACATTTTTAATCTGAGACATTAGCCTCAAGGTTGACCTGTCATTTTACCAGGGTTTTGCTGAAATTCAAAGCAAAATAACTCGCTTATTTTCAGAAGTCACTCATATGAGACTTCCTCTATAACTAAGCTCGCCACAGTCATTTAAAGTGTGCAGTACAGTGGACAGGAACCGTGGCTTTTCTTTCTGGGGCATACTGAAGAAAAGGTAGAGCCGAGCCCTTGAGCTAAGCATCCGAATTATTCTAATGAGGACTCTGTCACACACACACACACAAGAAAAAAAGAAAGAAAAAAAACCTGTGAAGCTCAACTCTCCTCACAGAATCAAAAATGCCACACAGACAGTGTGTGATGTTAGACAGGGAAGGCAGGAGAACCCAGAGGTCAGGTCCACTAGTTCTGGAAGGAGGTGCAGATAGCAACTCTGCCTCTACCATTGGCTGACCACTCAGTATCAAGTTCAGGCCTCCATTTTTCTCACATGCAAAATGTTGAAGAGGGTAATGCCCATTTCTTGGGGTTGCCAGAAATACTGAGCTTACTGACCCCATTTGAACCCTGAACTAGGCATAGAGGACTGAATTTTAATTTTAGTTGCTGTGTCTTTCCTATGAGAGACTTATGTGTATGAGTGTTTTCCCTGCATGTATGTGTTTGTCCATGTGTGCCTGGTGCCCAAGGAGGCCAGAAGAGGGAGGGCATCAAACTACCTAGAACTGAAGTCACACAGCTGTGAGCCACCATGTGGGTGCTGGGAATCAAACCCAGGGCCTCTGCAAGACGTGTACTCACTCTTAACCAATGAACCATCTCTCCAAACCCTACCTATTATATCTTTTTCTTATATTAATTAATATTAGGGACAGAGATCCAGAATGACACAAGTAAAAAAATTCACATTTATTACATAAATTAAGATTTAGCAAAAGAATGTCATAATTTCTCCAAGTAATCATTTCAAATTCCTTGCCATTTTGCTATATAATCAATAACAATATTTGAAACATTATTACATTAAATATGAAAAAATCAATGTGTATCTTCCTTTTACCAAAAACTTTAGAACATTTTACATTTTGAAAAGTTGAGAACAGACTAGATATGGTGACAAACACCTATAATCCCGGTATTGGAAAGGTGGAGGTTTGGAGGATTAAGAGTTCAAGGTTAGCTTTGGCCAAGAGTTCAAAGTTAGCCTAAGATATGTAGTGACTCTCAGGCCAGCCTGAGCTACATAAACATTAAATATTAAACTGGTCTTGCTGGGCATTCACCCACCTGTTAATCCCAGGATCTAAGAGTCTGAGTCAGAAGGGCCACCAGTTCAAGTCCAATTTAGGCTACAAAGCAAAACAAAACAAAAAAGAAAATGGGTGTAGATCAACAAATCTAAAATATGTACCTTTGGTTCATGTCCTGACTCTAGATCAGTACAGTCATCCATGAAGTCAAGAATCCTGAAGTCTGGTTACTGAAGCCTTGAGCTCTGCTTTGTATGGGTGTTTTATTTTGTTCTTAATAGTATGGCAGTCCTAGAACCTGGCTCTAAAGCTGTCACTTATACAGATGTGATAAAACTGAAAGCCTTGACAAAGAATAAAATCATGCTCATGAAAATATATTCTGAACATTATAGATTCTTCCAAGAAGGAACCAATGTGGAACTTTTGGAAGTATCTGGTCAACCCCGAGGGACAAGTTGTGAAGTTCTGGAGGCCAGAAGAACCCCTTGAAGCCATCAGACCTCACGTATCACAAATGATTGGGCAAATGATTCTTAAAAAGAAAGAGGACCTATGAAAACATCACAGTCAGTCCAGCACGGCTGGACACAGAAATGACCTTGAAGGATTCAGCCTCCTTTTAGATTTTGACAAATATGGTACTAAAAGATTTTTTAAGGCCATCTTACCACTCAGTTGCAATGGATGTCCCCAAAATAGAAATGTGACCCAAAGAGGAAAAAGGGAATGGGGTTAGCCAAAGAATCATGATGAAGTATATTACTTATCTGCCCAGAAGGAAAACTGTAGAAAGCTCAGTCACCAATATGCTTCCGTTTCCGGTTGTAACCTTCTCGAGGGTTGACCCTTACGAAAAACTAATGCCCAGGGCCACGACGTGAAATGAAGAACACTGTGTGGGTGACAATTTTTTGAAGTAACTAACGAACTGTAAGTGGGTACACAGGTATTGTAATAAAGGATAAAGTGAATGCTGCAAAATATAGAGTGCTTTTTTTTTTAAGTTTTTTGAGACAGGGTGTCAGGGATCAGCCTCAACAAAAAATACCACTCACCAGGTTAGGGATATGGGGATTTAGAAATATTAGTAAAGAATACGATAATGTAAAAATAAAAAGATAGAAAAACACAGAATAGTACCGGGAGGGAGTTCCAGTGAATACTGAAATTGCCCACATTTAATTTTCAATTGCTTAAAATACCCCTGATCCCAAAAGGTAGGAGGAAGACAAAAAAACTGCATTGACATGATACAGGGAAATGAACAGACCAATTGAAGGTTGCAGGCTACATCTATATAGTTAAACATTCTGTTGCTAGAACAAAACAAGTCACCCTCACATCCTAGACCAAAACATTCTATAGACAAACCACTTCCTGGGTGGAATTCATTGTGAGCTCCCTAAAGGAACTGGAACCTTAGTTGGATCCTGCCAGGTTCTCTGGCAGAAAGAGCAGACCGACCAGACTCTCCTGGGGCTGACCAGAATGGTGAATGTTGAACAACCCAGCCCTCCTTTTGGCCATGGGGAGAAACACACACTGATTGGGAGTCTGTCAAAGCAGGCTCTCGTTTAATGGTATCAGGCAGGAACTTACATAGGGTTGTGATGGGGGTTGGAGAAGCTTGGAATGGGTTGAGATGGAGTAAGAAATGAAGGCCAATAAAATTCTGCCACACTAACGGTGGCTGAGTAGAGGCGGGTCTAGGTCGGGTAGCCAGAAACAGGTCTCCAAACTCTAGCTAGGCTCAGAAAGTTATACTAGGCCTCACCAAACTCAAGTTAGGCTTAGGAAGTTACGCTGGGCCTCACTCCCAGGCTTCATGAGGCCCAGCAGGATCTTTAGACTTTTGTTTTAGGTAGAGACATATCTACTTCTCTATTCCTGAAATACAAAGTCTGACTGTTTGTTATGCCTGTTGACAATAACCTTGAGAGCAGAACTCTCTGATCTAAATCTAGGTGGAACCTTTGAGGTAGAAATACAATAACCTTGAAGGAGTAGAGGTAAGTTCCAACTCTCTGACCTTTCGTCAGGGTGGAAATAGGCTCACATTTTTGAGCCTCCACAGCAGGGTTTCTCTGTGTGACTCTGGCTGTCCTGGAACTCATTCTGTAGACCAGGCTGACCTCAATTCAGAGATCTTCCTGTCTCTGGCTCCTGAGTGCTAGAATTAGAAGTGTGAGCCACCACACCCTGCAAAGTGTGGACTTTCAAATCATTACATGTGTTTCACACAGAGGTTTTTATTTGGTGTTTCGTTAATATAGTTTTAAATGTTTTAATAAATCTGGACAAATTGTCACTTCTAAATGATTTGAAAACAGCATCATTTTCAGTCCCTCCATGTGATTCTTCTAGGATCAATTTAAATTACATAACTAGGATATTAGAATTGAGGTTAGCCTTTAATTTTGAATAAAAATCATCAAGTATAGGAAAAGGCACATCAATATATAATCATTTCAACTGATGTCTTACAAGTCAATTTTGACTGCTAATAGACTAAATTAGCCATTTGGGGAGAACTCAATTCTGTGTCACTCTGATACTCAAAACTGTAAACATTGTCATCAGAGAGTCAAACTCCAACGTAAAGGTGGTGATAGCAATCATGTAAGTTCTCAAAATCCAAACCTGGACCGTTTTGCAGAGATATTTGCACGTTTTCTCCCAAAGCCGTAATCTTTATGTGTTGTTAGCCTTGTAACTAACAAAGTGACCTGCCCAGTTAGCGAAGATGAATTACTACCCCGTGAAATGCAATGTCATTGCATAAAAGAATTACATTGAAGACTGTTATTTGTGTGTGGGAATACCGTCATTTACAGTCCGGCAAAGGAGAAAGGGCCAATGTCAGTGGCCTGTGGCTGACTCTGTTTAGACCTGAAGAAGACAGTGAAGGCATCTTCGTGGTGAGTTCGGTGATACCACCACACTATACTAACACTCTCAGAGAAACAAAACACATTCCCTGTGGCACTGCCTTCTGCTTCAAATTGTATTTCCAGCCACATGGCTACTGATGTGTTTAGCAAGTTCTCTGGACCAGGTGGAAGTGCGCTGCCCTTTAGAGGTGGCAAGTCTCGCCAGGATAGCCTTGGGAATGCTGGATTTGTGTGCTGGCAAACCTGGGGACATCTCATCAGCTGCATGACTTCTGGAAGATCACTAACTACCATTAACGTTAGTCCCCTTACCTGTAAAATGGAATTTAAAAAAAAAAAACCCTCCTAATCCTGTCAAATGGCATACTCACCAGGGAAAGCAACTAGAATTAACCTGGATTGTTGTCAGTTGTTGACATTCAAGTCTACCTGCCTTTTGTAATTTACCCCAACAGCCGGTTAGCAATCTAAATTCTGGGTCTCTAGTACAATTTTGAGCAGAATCCACCCCTCCAAGTGCTGCTTCCAAGGCATGATTGCCATGGACTCCAACTGTGACTTCACGGAGCACCAAAAGCGCAAGGCGTTTACACATGCTCGCATCAGGCAGGGAAGCAGAGCTGAGCAGGCCAGCAGCACACAGGCAATCAGACCCACACTGCCAGGTGGATGGTCAGGGAGTTGCACAGAGAGTGACCTTGGCTGTCCTGGGGGTGATTTGATGTGCTCAAGTCACCACTTCTCTCCAAAATAAAAGATTCTTCCCTGAGTGTCTCCAGATCTGGTTGCCTAATCCAACCCATGGCCTCCACAAGATGCAGTCTCCCCTTGCACTGTGGGAGGCGAGGCAGACAGGTAGACTCTGAAAGCACTTTCTTTGAGTGGCCTTGCCAGAAGCTCAGGGGACCATTCAGAGTTCCCTAACATTCTGCTGATAAGCCCTGAAAATGAAGAACTGTTTGCTAGTGTGCTGCCGCTCACAGCTCAGCAACCCCACTTATCCTTCCTAACTGGAGCACCACTTCCCAAATACAGACTGCTGCAGGGCGTGGGAACTGTGTAAAAAGGCAGTTAGCTGTCATCTTCAACGCAAAACAACGCTGTGATCACATGCACCTTCACTGAGTTAAATAATTCATTGACTAAGTTTATTTTGGTTTTGTTTGAAGGGTAGAAAGGAATACTCCATACAAACTCATCACCTATTTACGGTAGAGGCAACAGTACAGAACAGTGGGACTGAAATATGGATTTTCCTCATAGCTGCACCTCTTAATGCATAATGATTATAGTGCATCTATAATGTGTGCATATAATATTATAAATATATATGTATACATATAAAACTCTGAGTAATTTTACTATACTTGGTGTGTGTATATGTATACACACACACATATACATATACACACACCAAGTATAGTAAAATTACTCAGAGTTTTATATGTATACATATATATTTATAATATATATATACACACAAACATATACATATACACACACCAAGTATAGTAAAATTACTCAGAGTTTTATATGTATACATATATATTTATAATATATACACACACACATATACACACACCAAGTATAGTAAAATTACTCAGAGTTTTATATGTATACATATATATTTATAATATATACACACACATATATACATATACACACACCAAGTATAGTAAAATTACTCAGAGTTTTATATGTATACATATATATATATATATATATATATATATATATATATATATATATATAGGCTCTCAGGAATCCTGACTTGCAGATGCACAATTTCACGGCCTAAATGTTTCCATGTGACCAACATCAGTCTACCAATGGCTTAGTGATGTGGGATGCCCTTCTGTATATGTATATATTGCTAATAGGCCAAACAGTGTTGTAATTAATATAGTTTCTGTGTTATTATTCAGGTCTGAGTGACCAGGAACAAAAGAGAACAGTGCAATCTCCATTTACAAAATGACGCCAAATGTGGGGCAAAGTATATCCACAAAAAGCCCAGTAAAACTTTTAAAAAAGGTGGGGTGGACCTCTACACCCACAAAAATGGGCTCCTTGATTGCCTCATATGTTCAGATAGGCTCTGTTTGCTCATTAGCAGCAAAAACTGTATGGCTTCTGTATTGGTTCAGAACTGTATTGGTTCAGACTTCTTATTAACTCTTATATCTTAAGTTAATCCATTTCTATTATTTTTTATTTTATCACAAGGCTTGTGGTTTATTACCTCTTACTTCTTGGGCATCTACATGGTGTCTCTCTGTCTCCACCTACTCTCTCTGTATCTCTGTTCAGATTTCCCATCTGGCTTTACCCTGCTAAGCCATTGGCCATAACAACTTTTGTTTATCAACCAATGAAAGCAACACATACACAGAAGTACATCCCATGTCAACTTAGTGCCTAGCTTACATAGTTTCTGAAAATTTTATCCTTGCATCAATCAACAGGAGATAGCTCAAATAAAGTCATTACAAACAGACTTGATAAAGGTGCCATAAGGTTCCCCAAGGAGAAAAGCCTACATCTCAAATGTATCAAATGTGCTTTTCTTATTATAAACACACTATCTTGAGAGGATACATGCAAATGTGGGCATGTGTGCAGTTTCTGAACTGTGAAATGCTGCCTAAGCACAGGGAAGACTGTTGGCTTAAGAGCGCTGTCTACAGATAACCTCAAGTAAAATATGCTAGTAAAAAGAATAAAAGGAAGAAAGGAAGGGGTACAGCAGGAAAGGAAGAGGGGAGAAGAGAGAAGAGAGAGGTGAAGCAGAGAGGAGAGGGGGAAGGAGGAGGAGGAAAGGAAAAGCGGGAATGTGGACGTATATTAAATAACATTCGTGGTCAGTTCTTCCCTCTTCATGAACTAGACCTCATCTTCTTTCAATTATTGTAAACCAACATGCAGTATTTTACATAAAATAGGAGAACTGAGTTGTCTTCCAAATAATTCAGCCCAACCCCCCATACCCAAAATATTCCAAATTTTCTGAAAAGAGGAAGATGGAACCCAAGAAGGAAACCAAAAATGGTATTCTATGTTTTATTTTTAATTAACTGTCTTTTAAAATTCTGCCTTGTGTGAACAGAAGCACTAAGTGGTCCCTGTACAAAATAATAGTGCTAGTAGTGTTTCTTTGAAATAAAACCAACCTGCCTGGATAGAGTAAAGGGACACTGTACTTATTTAGTTCCCAGACTTACTTACAATAAAGTTCTATTCTGCCTACAAATGAATCCATCCCACTCTTCGCGTCCTCCTCCCTTCGCGTCCTTGAGGAGGATAAAGAGCAGCTAGAAGTAAGGAACTGGGGCGCTGCACCGGCTAGCAATGGCACACACTTCCACCCCCAGCGTTGTGAAAAGCACTGTAGCTTTCCCACAGGCAGCAGAGTCGGCTTCCACCTGCAGCAGATTGTTGTCCCTCTGCTGGCTCCTTCGCATGTATATCCCTCCCATTCACTCCCAGGGCCCCTTCACTTCCCCTCGTGTACCCTCCCATTCACTCATGCCCCCACAGAAACGTTACATTTAGTAATTTACCTTTTCCCCCTTGGGTTTTTTCTTTGCATTTGGTTTGGTTTGGTTTTGGGGTAGGGGTGTTTGTTTGTTTAAATGGGAGTCTCACAAAACCCAGACTGCAGACTGGCTTCAAACCATTTGTTCTGTAGCCAAAGCTGCCCCTAAACTCCCGTTCCTCCAGCCTCCACCTCCTGAGATTGGGATTACAGGTGTGGTCTGCCGTGCCTGGTCTTTTTTTTTATGTATTTCTTCATTTTTCTCACTACCTTATATTGATTTCACTCCTTTCCTTTCTTACACTCTCAGTAATGCAGAACTAAAGAACAGCTTTAAATACATGTGCTAGGTTACATCCCCAGCACTCCAAAATATCTAGATGCTTATTGGATACAAATATGGGTGTTTTTAATCCTTGCTCTTGAATTTAAAAATAAAGCACAAAGAAAAACCTTCTAAATTTAGTAGATTTTATTTTTATTGACAGGTTAGTAATGAAAGAAAAAACATGCTGAAATTTAACCTTTTTTTTAAGATGAAAATATGATAGGTCAAAGTGCTGAGAATAAGTGGGACATTTATATGGCATTTATATGTGTTATATATATTATGTATTATATTATATATGCACAGTATATATTATATAAGCATATACATACATACATACATACATACTCACACATGGCTCAAGGAACATTGTAGAAGGGGGCAGAAAGAATATAAGCCAGATGATAAAGAAGAGTATTGAGAAATGCTGTCTTTGCTCCACAAGTCAAATGACCTCCCACAGAATGTGGAAGGATATTAAATAATGTTTGTGGTCAGTTCTTCTCTCTTCATGAACTAGATCTCATCTTCTTCCAATTATTGTAAACCAACATGCAGTATTTTACACAAAATAGGAGAACTGAGTTGTCCTCCAAATAATTCAGCCCAACTCCCCATGCCCAAAATATTCCAAATTTTCTAAATACTTCAAGTAAAATGTTTTAGTCCGTAGTTCATTTTGAAAATTAGCCAATTCTCCCTCCACTTGATGTGCACACAAGGCCACAGAGGCCCACCCTACTGCCATACTATCAAACTGGTGGCCCCAGAAGAATGTCAAAGATTTTAGCTGAAAACTTGGGGGAAAGTACATGAAGCTTTCCATTATATTCTAAATCTTGTGTTCAAAACACAAACATATAAGTTTATAAATGCTTTATCAAGCCAGGACTCCAAAGCTATTGAAGTTTAAAAGTAGTTATAGCACTTTCATTACTATAAATCTTCCATTGTACTATAACTAAATCATCCAAGAATAAAAATAACTTATAAGCAGTGCCCTTCTTCATGGCAAAGCATACACATAGATTATAAGTATAACAGCATTCTTCTGTTGACTGTATGTGCAGTAGGATAGCAGGTGCATGTTAGCTGGTGCCATTTACATATTCAACCAGCTAACAATACACTGCCAGCCCATCACACACAGGTAAGTCAGTGCACTTTAGCGGGAAGAGTCTGCCCAGAAGTAAGTAGCAGGGTAGCTGTGACTGCTGACTTGACCCAAAGCAGCCAACTTGCAATACACTGCCTACCTGATTCTGGCCAATGCTGGTATTCATAAAGTCACTGCGGCTAAGTTTTTCATGGAAAACGCAGCTGCAGAACTGCTGAAGTGCAGTGGCACACATGCAAAGGGCGAAGGATAACGAGGGATTCTCTCCTTCCACCTTCTGAATGCTAGGGATCAAACTCAGGTGGATAGGATTAACAGCAGGTATCTTTACCAGCTGAGCCTTCTTGCCAGCCAAGGCTCTAATCTTAGCAGCTACACTGAAGAGAATTCATAGAGAAACCTTGTTTTGTTTTTCCTAGACTATTAGAAATAAAGTTTGTATTTCCAAGCAACAAGCATATAAAAAAAAACTTTTAATAACACTTAAATTGTTTTAGAGACAGGGTTTTTCTGTGTAGCCCTGGCTGTCCAGGAACATACTTTGTAGACCAGGCTGGCCTTGAACTCAGAGATCCAACTGCTTCTGCCTCCAAGTGCTGGGATTAAAGGCTTGCACCTCCACTACCCAGCTAAGGACTCTGATTTCTTATACTTAGGTTTTCCAAGTTAAAAGTTTAAATAAAAGTGTTATTATGGCAAAAAATAATAAAAGTGCAATTGAATTTGGCATTAAAGTATCTAGAAGATAAAAATACTTTGGGCAAGGCATGTAACTGAAGAAATGTGTGAGGCAGTTCAGTTTTAAGTGTTTATAGAATGTAAGGGCTTTTAAATGTCGTTTCTCTCCCATTATAGGTGACATTAGTCACTACAGCTTTAAAGTTCAGCTGTGGAGTGTAGCCACTGAAATACAGAAAAATGTGTAATTGTCTAGAAAAAAATCTACTCAAATGGTGAAATTTTAACTAAGTATGTTTAAAAGAAAGTGAGGTATTTGGCATAAAGTGAAGGGTGGTAAATGGCAACAGAGATGCGAGTCATATGAGTCTTTGACTTTTTCATCTATTAGAGAAAGTACAGGGGCTGGAGAGATGGCTCAGCGGTTAAAAGCACTGGCTGCTCTTAACTGCTCTGGATTCTCAGCACCAACAAGATGGCCCATAACCGTCTGAAACTCCAATTCCAGGAGATCGGAAGCCCTCTTCTGGACTCCAAGGGCACCAGGCACTCACTTGATGCAAGTTGCACATGCATGGAAATATACATAAGATGATAAAAATAATTCTCGAAAGAATACTCTTTTTAAAAAGAGAAACTACAAGTATTTTGGGTTGTGACTTTTACAGAGCAGAAATACTACATTGGATCCATCGTTTAGTGGCTGTCGTGAGTATACCTTCTTATCCACCAGATGGCACCATTTCCACGTCTTTGCATGCTTCTGGGTGTAGCAGGGGGGTAGTGCAGCTAGCAACTGCTGGGATGAAAGTCTAACAGCCAGCTAGCAGTGCACTGCCTGCCTGACGCACCAGCTTCATCCTCTGTGGAGACAGAAACCAGGAAGCGGCCGCCAACCGGGTACATGGCTACCATCAGTTGTGAGGAACTGTTCCTTAATACATCTTAAATAGATTCTGTAGTTAAATTTTTGATTCTCCTGTTTTCAGACCACACCACACTTCCCTCAAATGCCTTCTTTAGCAAGAATTAACCTGCTCAGGATCAGAAGGAAGACAGAGGGCAAGCCCCGAACACTCACCTTGGAGCAATTTTGACTTCGCTGCTGCTTCATGTCATTGGCGAGCACCCGCATAACATTTTCCTTTGAAAACAGATTAACACGAAGGGAGAAAACTCTTTAAGAAACTCGTAAGGGGTGAGGGTGGAATTTTTCTGGATTCTGAACTTGCCAGGCCACATTCATTCACTCTCTCCGGTCACCTCCAAAGTATAAATTTCACACAGCTCAAAATGTAAACTAGGCTGTAGAACTTTATGGCGTTTCTTGGTCCTAAGCGTTTATTGCCCACTGTACCTTCCTCAGAAGACCATTCGGAGGCTTTCTTGGGTCATGAAAGAAAATGATGGTACTCACCCACAGCATCCCCTTCTCGGTCCTGATCCTCCTTCCAGCGGTGCGCTGCCTTTTCCACTCCATCTCCAGGTGAGTGCGCTGTTCCGGAGTCTGGCCTCTCCCTTCTAGCGCTAAGCTTCCCAAACCGCTCGAGCCTCACCCCACCCCCTCTTCACACCCAAACCCAGGATACTTTCACTCCAACTTCTGCATCCCCCAACTCCTCCCACCGCTCCTGGAGCATTCCCCAGGGTACCCTTTAAAACGTCCGCGGAGCGGCAATTAAAGCGGGAACCCCCCACCTCCGCCCTGCCATAGGTCAGCGCTTCGATGACGTCAAGGCTAGGAGGGTTTCCCTCGTGGGAAGTGGGGTGTTCCCTCCTACCGGCGGTCCAGCACTGAGCCTCCCAAGTGGCGCGCACCTCAGCGCCAAGCTTTGCCGCGAGCAGTGGCGGGCCTGAGCCTCTGCCGGCTCTGCTGAGCGCGTCTCCACCGCAGGAGGCACAGAGTCGGCGGGTAGAAAAGCGGGGTTTTTGGAGTTCACCTCCGATCCGTTTTCAGAAACAAAAACGTTTTGTTCTAACGGACTTTAATCCCTTTTCCGCTCTTTTCTCCCCTTCTCCAATTCCACCATTTTCTCAGCCTGCCTCTGTTCACTGCTGGTGACGATCATTTGTGAAAGTTACTGAACATAAACGTGTTTCCCAGTTCCCAGTGAACTCAAGAAAACGTGCAGGGGTGTCTAGGCTGCTGAGAAGGGGAAACATTGACATATCCACCCAACAAATCATCTGCACTGTCCCCTATGGGAACTGGTCAAGTTCTCTCGCTGGATCCCTGAGTTACTTCCTGTACAGGAGGCTTGTGAGAGGGGAAAGAGCCAAGGGCCTCATAGTGAAGAGCCAGCCAGATAAGCTGATCAGGCCCGGGACTGAACTGATGAAGTTGCTGGAGAGACCTGGAGAGAACAGACACAGAGCCAGACTGGCTGCCAAAGAAGCAAGCTGTGCCATAGGCAGGAGGCTAAACCGTCTGAGAAACCTACCAGGTCTAGCAGCCGGCTTCTCGCCTCTCATACCCTCATCCCAAACTCACATCAGATCTCATTTTACTCCGATATGTTGGTTTGTGCATTTTGGAAATAGGAGATTCATAGGCATCAGACAGATGTTCAAACGTGTCGATGATTTAAACAAAAAACACACTAAATCCACTCTAGTACTTTAGAAAATTCACTCGAATGCTTTTGAAACAAGAAATACTGGCTTTGCAGCAAGCCAGTTCCGCATGTTAGATGACAAAGGTCGTAAATGTATGCAGGTAACCTAACCTTCAAGTGAGATTTACCGAAAAGTTTGTATTAAAATATCTCTCTTACCCACAAGAATTCTACTTTTCCCGCAGTGTATTCAAATGCCAGTAAGTCCTTTTCGCAAACACTGAGATCGTTGCGTGAGTCGGTGTATTGTTAATGTAAATGATCGGCTTTGAAAATGTCAGCCAAAACTAGCAATATATTGAAAATGTGAAATTGCTTTTATCTACTCTATTCTGTTCTAATATTATTTTACATTTGCCCATTTTGTGGGAACAAGGGAGACGTTTTAAAAACAAGGAGCCCATAGATCCATGTAAATTAGTTCTTTTTTTAATCCAGTGTCTTAAAAGGACTAACAGTGAATTATTTGCTTACAGTGCATCTATCTGTCACCCAACTAAAAGTGCATTCAGACTCTCATCCCACAGTTACACAGCCCCCAAATGCCCTTTTCTTTCTTCTGTGAAGCAGGGAAATATCCAAGGGTCTCCCTTTATAAAGTTTATTGTGCATTTAAGGGGCTGGGGATTATAGCCTAATGGTAGAATGTTAACCCAGCCTGCAGGGGACCCTTACAGTTCAATCCCCAGTACCGCTACCCCCCAAAAGTTATACAATTGAATATTCAGACTAAAATTTAACATCAGAAAGATGGAAATAGTTTATCATTTAGCAGCTACCACATTAATAACTATTCCTCTCAAAGGTTCAGCGTGCTTGATTTAGTCTGTATATGAAGATATGTGCCCTCAACCATTAAATCCAAAAAGAAAAACGCGATTTTTGACTGAATAAATCTGTCAGACAACACTTGAGTCACACAATCTAAAATCACTTTAAGAAGATCTACTGGTATGATGTAACTGTTGGGGCGTACCCTCTGTTCTGAAGTATTCCTGCTCAAAAGGCAAAATCTCAATTTTGTGTGGGGACAAACCCACACTGAACATCTACCAAATAACTGGCCAGTAGAGCCTCCGCCTCTAGAGTGCTAGGATTAAAGAGTCACACCCCACACCCAGCTTCTAAATTTCATTTTCTAAACATTGTTTGATCACGTAGTCATTCTATGTGTGTGTGTGTGTGTGTGTGTGTTTAAAAAAATCCTCTCGCATTCTCTCTTTAAGAGATGTGTAAACGTTTTGTCGTAATTTGCATGAAATACGTTTTTTAAGACTATCTGATTCAAACATTGTGTGCCTGTATTTTCCCAGAGTGAGAATTTTAGGATGTGTGTGAGGGAAATCTCTGCGTAAGAGGCCAGTTCGAAGGATTTAGAAGAAGTTTCCAGGAGAGATCCGTGAGGAAAGCTGACTTTGTGGAGACAAGGTCCTGGTACTACAGTGCGTGCTGGGCTCTAACTCTCCGCAATCCTCCTGTCTCAGCCTCCCAGAGCAGCCACTTTCAACATAAGTATCAACGCTTTGCTTGACTCTCAGATCTGCGGTTGCTGAGTCAGAGTTCCCTCCTAAGTGGCAGCCAGAGGATAGCCGAGCTTCCCAAATGCTCATCTTTTCTCAACCACACAATTACATTTTGGTTTCGCATAACATAAAAGTCTGTAAATCCCTTCCTCGGCTCCCAACCTCTTCCTTCCTATAAAGCTTGGCCAAACTTTCTCCCCCAAAACATTTTCTCCACTCACGAGTGCGCACGGGTGCCTGGAGCCCATACATCTCCCTATATCAAATAAGATATCGTTATAGTATCAGTTTTGCTTTTTCTACTGTGTTTAACCGCTTTCCCAGAAACGCACACCAGAGAATTTCCCCCATCCCTAACTCCAACCGCCGCCAACCCTGGCCGCAGTTCCTCCCGCCGAGCTGGTCCCGCGCCTGCTCGCGGGCTCGCCTCCCGCTCGAAATGCGGCCGCTCGCGCCCCCAGCTCCCGCCAGCCCGGCCCGCGCCTACCGGACAAAAGGGACCGTTGGGGCTCGCTTTTAACGATCTGTTTGGCACGTGCCCCTGGCAGGATTAGTTGAGCTGAGCTGGAGGTGGGGGATTGGATCCGGGAAGAGTCACTCGGGTGCCTGGGTATGACGGGGAAGGCTGGCTAGGCAGGGCTGAGGCTAGCCACACTGCAGGGCAGGGGAAGAAGGAAATCGAGTCCGGTCTGAGACCAGTGCTCCCCAGAAGGACATAGCTCAGAATGCTCCAGCAACCACCAGCTGAGGTTAAAATTTTAACCTGTGAAGCTTCCTGCAGAGATTTTGTTCCGTAATACAGCTTGCCACTGCAAAATATGGTATTTTTCGCTTCCCAGGTGTTTTTTCCTGTCACTGCCTGAGATCTAGGGACAGAGCCTGTCGTCGTTTACATTTTCTCCTTTTATAACCCAACTAAAGGGACAAAGGGTCAAGTTCACCCAGCTTTTGCCAGTGCACATGTTCTTGGGTTGGGGAGCGTGTGTGTGTGTGTGTGTGTGTGTGTGTGTGTGTGTGTGTGTGTGTGTGTGTGCGCGCGCGCGCGCGCGCGCGCGCTCGCTCAATTCAATGCGTTTCTCAGGAACTGACCACCTTGTTTGGGAGCACATGGTCTCTTGAGTTCTCTGGCTGGTTGGCCAGTGAGCCCTGGGAATGAATGTTCCTGGTCTGGCCTCACCAGGGCTGGAGTTAAGAAACAGCCCATCTCTGCTTTTTACGTGGGTGCTGGAAATGGGGTCCACATCCTCAAGATGCCATGGTCAGCATTTTATCTGCTGAGCTCCCTGGTTTGTCTAGCTCATAAAATACAAATCAGCTCACTCTTCCTCTGATTGTTTTTCCTTATGCCTATTTTTTCTCTGCGTGATTCATGAATAAAGCCAGATCCCATAGCTCCCCTGCAGTTTCAAGATGACGTGAGGCAAATATTAAACTGAGTACAACACTGTATTAATATAATAGATAAAATCTGGTTTATGTTGTTGATTTCTTCCCGCTCCCCGAAGAAAAGCTGGTTCCAGAATGCTCTAGATTTGAAAACCTATTTTACCTTATTTAGGGGAGCAGAGACAGGCAGATCTCTGTAAATTTGAGGTCAGCCTGGTCTATATAGTGAGCTCCAGATCAGCTAGGGGTACATAGCTAGACCCTGTCTACTCATTTTCAAATGCAGCAGAAGCCGAAACAGAAGGAATGATCTTTTTCCCCTCAAATTGTGTCCAAGACTTCTGTCTATCCCTCCTCCACGTGCCCTGTTCTGACGTCACCAAATATTACTTTATCACTTTATGGCAGGGTAAGTCTAACTCTTTCTTGTATGCTCAAATATAGGGATCCAAGACACACTGTCTCTCTGACACAGCACACACACACACACACACACACACACACACACACCTCCCCACAATAAGAAGGCACACACACATATACCTCCCCACAGTAACAATAAGGCATACATACACACACCTCCCCACAATAACTATTTTTAAAATCAGAAACTATAAAGCCCCTAAAGGTATAAATTTATTTCTTTGAGATGAAGTGACAGGGCTTAGAGGTCTAATTTAAAGGAATATTTGAGTAATATGTCTTTTTTTTATTTTTTTCAAGACAAGATTTCCCTACGTATCTCTGACCACCCTGGAACTTTCTCTGTAGACTAGGCTGGCCTTGAACTCAGAGATTGACCTGCATCTGCCTCCTGAGTGCTGAGATTAAAGGTGCACAGCATCACAACCTGGCTTCAGTAATATGTCTTTATAGTGCGCCTGTGCAAAATTCACCACCCTTATATTCAGCACCAAAGTACGGAAGATGTAGCACATGGTAGGTAGACCATCAAAGATTGAATTTGAAACTCCCGGCTCAGGTCTTTAAATGGAAATCTACTAAAGTCAGCGGATTTTGTCTGGCTGTGCGAGGACAGTGACGGTGATGTCACTGGGGCGCCCGCATACATTTAAATATGTCCCGGATCTCTGCTCCCCAAACAGTCTTAAGATTTGCCAGGAAAAGCAAGGGGCCCTGCTATGGATAGTGACACATCTCCCATTGCAAATGGGTTCTGGTTTGTCCACCAGACCCAAGCTTGGTTGTTGTTGGTGCCTCAAAGCTGCTACGAGTTTAGACTAGTTCTGGAGAAATAAAATGGCAACCTTAATGAAAGGAACAGGCCAGACACTCCTGCTCTGCCATTGACTTTGCAGGTCTAGTTACTGCTGCTCTGCCATTGACTTTGCAGGTCTAGTTACTCCTGTTCTGCCATTGACTTTGCAGGTCTAGTTACTGCTGCTCTGCCATTGATTGGTAGGTTTACTGCCCCTCTCACAAGTCCACTTACTGACAAGATTGAGTAGACAGAGTCCTGATGTGCTTTCTGCTTCTGTTCGGTCACAATCCAGTCTAGTCCAACCAGACTGCCTATTGTGTAGGCCTCTGTTCCCATAACTATACTAGGAAGTCTCAAGATGCACACAGAGCTGTGTACAGAGGGCCTTGGGTGAGATGAGCTCCCTCTGTGGGTCAAAGACACAGTTTTCTTTATGATCCTGTCCTTTGGGCCCAACAAGGCCCAATTAAGGGAGAAAACTTAACTCAGCAAACCACAATATTGTCAGTCTCCTCTTATGCAACTAAAAGAGGTTTTAAAAAATGGCTTTAGCTATTCTATAGAGACAATCCTAAAGTCTCATTTTAAAATACAGTTTCAGTCATATCTTCCCACCAACATGTTAGAATTTCAAACGCCAACCATGTGTTTTGTTTCAGTTTGTTGATTGCCATCAGGTGCCATGCTCGCCGTTTTGAGGTGCATCTAGAAGCAACCGGGCACAGCAGGTCAGAGCTAGAGTCTTTAAGTGGCCTTGGGTATGTGTGCCCATTTTTTAAATTTATTATTTTTAATTTCATTTTACATTCCAACCATAGTTCTCCCTCCCACCCCTCCTCCTGCCCACCCCCTCGCCTCCTCCCCCCAGGCCACTTCCCATTCACTCCTCCCAACCAGTAAGGGCTCCCATGGGAAGTCAGCAAAGTCTGGCACATTAAGCTGGGGCAGCACCAAGCCCCTCCCCGCTGCATTAAGGCTGAGTATGGCATCCCACCATAGGGAATGGGCTCCAGTAAGCTAGCTCATGCACCAGGATAGATCCTGGTCCTGCCGCCAGGGACCCTTCAGATAGTTCAAGCTTCACCAACATCTCCCACATATAGAGGGTCTAACTCAGTCCCATGGAGGCTCCACAGTTGTGGGTCTAGAGTTCTTGAGTTTCTACCAGGTTGATTCAATGTCTCTGTAGATTTCTCCATCATGATCTTGATCTCCCCTCCCTCCTTCCTCTTTGTCTGGGCTCCTGGAGCTTGGCTGGTGCCTGGTTGTGGTTCTCAACGCACTCCCTTCTGTAAACCCACCATTTGCAGACTGTGGTAAGCTGTCAGCTTCCAGCACTGTCCTGGACAGGGACCCACCTTTCCCCATGTTGTGATTTCGCTTCAAGTTGGAAATGTGTCCAGCTAAATTGGAACACATTCCGGAGATTGTCACAGATGTTTTGTTCATTGCTTAACGTAGTCTCTTTTCCGTCACTGTGATAAAATGTCCTGACCAAAAGTGATTTGGAAGGAAAGCGGTTTGATTTGGTTTATAATTCCAGGTTACAGTCCGTCATTGTGACAAGTCAAGGCAGGTCCTTCAAATGCCAGTGACATCACACCCGCTGCCAAGAACAGGGAGAAACAAATGCGTGCATGCGGGCTTGCTTGGCCCCTTGTGCTGGAGCGCTTTTTAAAATTTTTTTTTTAATGCACATTAGTGTTTTGCCATGGGTGTCAGGTCATTTGGACCTGGAGTTACAGACAGTTGTGAGCTGCCATATGGGTGCTAGGAATTGAACCCTGGTCCTCTGGAAGAGCAGCCAGGGCTCTTAACCCCTGAACCATCTCTCTAGCCCCCATGATTTTTACTTTTTAAAAATTTTAAAAATTAAGTGCTACACGAGGCAGTGGTGTCACACACCTCTAATTCCAGCACTCGGGAGGCAGAGGCAGGCGAATCTCTGAGTTTGGGGCCAACCTGGTCAACAGAACAAGTTCCGGAACAGCTGAGTTGTTACACAGAAAAATCCTATCTCAAAAACAAAAACTAAAAGATGAAATTAGTCAATGGCTAAAGTATTTATTACAATTATTTTTATTCAGTTGTATCTCTTATTATAATTAACATTATTATTGTCAGAGAACAAAATTGCCTGGTGAGATGGCTCAGAGGGTATAAGCACTTGGCCATGAAGCACTAGCCACCAGAGTTTGGCTTCCAGAAGCATCTGGGTAAAGGCCAGGGCAACACAGGCCTATGCAGCCCCTTCCAGTACTGGTGGCTCCTTCCCTTCTCCTCCCCTGGTTATTGAATCTAGCCCATCCTTGTTCCTCCATTGCTCATCCTTGGGTTCCAACACTGAAAGAAGTACCTTCTTAATTATGCTATTGGTCTGAAATGATAAGAAAGGTCCATAAGGAGCCTGGTTAAAATGATAAGCAATGGAGGAAGGCTGTCAAATGGCTTGGGGATACAGACATCCCACTATCTGCATATGATGTCCTGAATGCGGTGCTCCAGATCAAACTAGGGATTGCATGCATTTCATCTGCAGTCAGATTTGTCTTTTCAATACCGCTGTTTTAAAACTCAAGGCTCAGAGGCTGGTCTTCTGCAACGAGTGCAGCCAGGCTGAGAGACAGCAGACGTTGCCATGGCAATGAAAGCAAACGCCGTTATCATTCTCCCTGCTCTTCAGAACTTAATCCAATGAGAATGCATTTGCAGTGAATTCAAAGAGCACACCTCTTCCCTGAAGGTGGTGCTATGGGCTCAGGACGCAGTGAGCTCCACTTAATAGCTTATTCGGGATTTTCAGGACTCTTAACAGGTTCTTAAAGTGCAATGTACACATCTAAGTTACGCTGAAGCTTTTAATCATTTTAATTGTTTTTTTCTAACATTTTGATTCTTTCCTTTCCTTTTGGAAACCAAACAAATTGTCTGTAATGACTGTACTCATTGGCTTCTTGTTGTCGCTGTTGGGTCCTAGGAACCAAACCCAAAGCTTCATGCATGTTCAACATATGTCCTGCCACTAAGCTAGACACCCCCCCCCAGTTCACCACTAACCCCTGAGTGAGAATTTACCAATATATCATTTTCCTTAAAGAACCTAAAACTTGCCAAGAAGTGGTGGTGCATGGCTTTAGTCCCAGCACTTAGGAGGCAGAGGCAGGTGGATCTCTGTGAGTCTGAGTCCAGCCTGGTCTACAAAGCAAGTTCCAAGACAGTCAGGAATACACACAGAGAAACCCTGTCTTGAAAAACAAAAACAAAATCTAAAGTTTAATCAAATGTTATTGTCAAAGACTATGTTAAACACTTTTGTTTTGTTTTGAGACAGAGTTTCTCTGTGTAGCTCTAGCTGTCCTGGAACTTACTCTGTAGACCAAACTGGCCTTGAATTCACCTGCTTCTGCCTCCTGAGTGCTGGTCTTAAAGGTGTGCACCATTGCCTATTAAGCACTCTTAAGTAATTATAATATGACCTTATCTAAATCAGTGCTGGAATATTTTTAAAGTCGTGTGTGTGTGTGTGTGTGTGTGTGTGTGTGTGAAAGAGAGAGAGAGAGAGAGAGAGAGAGAGAGAGAGAGAGAGAGAGAGAAAGAGTACACCATGGCTCCAATTTACTTGATCACTAAAATAATAGCATAAACTTTCTTTTTAGGGTAATATATAAGAAGATCAGCTTTTGGTTATTAATTGCAGAGTTTAAAAAGATCCTTTATTCTCTTGTCTGCTTTAGGAATGAAGGGAAGGAGGGAGGTAATAAAAGGAAAAAATAGGAAAGGAAAGAGAAAAACGTCTTATTAAGATGCTGCTTTATCTCCACTGACCCCTGGACTCAGACTGAGCTGAGCAAGGTGTAAGGGAACTGAGATATTTCATCATCAACCATGGAAAGATCTGATCTGACAACCTAAGCGTTTGCAATTACATCACTACTCAAGAAGCTAAAATTATCTTCACACCAGTAATCCCAGTCATTAGGAGTCAGAGGCAGGAGGATGACAAGTTTGAGGCCAGCTAAGCTACATAAAGAATTTAAGGCCAGTCTAGATTACTTGAGAGATCCTGCCTCAAGGGAAGAAAGATGTTTACACCATTAGAGAAGTCTGATTTTTACAGCAGACCTCAGTTTCAGACAGTGTAATTTGAGCATGTGTATCCACTACATTATCGATACTGGTGCTCTTGGCTTCACTATAGAGATTCTTAAAGCTGTATCTACATTGTAGAACTGAAAACTCGTCCCTTAGCTGCTCCTCAAGATATCTGATCATCACACTCAAAGGAAACACTGCCAACTTGACTGCTCCAGGAAGCACACATACCTGTGTAAACACAGAAGCCCTGGGCTAACATTTTCCATGCAGTACAAGTTAGCAAGTGGGTTATAATTGCAACACAATGGTATTTACTTTTAGGTAATATTATACACAAGGATCTGATTTACTAGTGGAGCACAGGGGAGGACAGCCCTTAAATTCCTCTTCACGGGACTAGGAAAGAGAAGTCTGCAGTCACACACCTGCCCACTCCTTCAGAAGTTCATACATATGAAACAATGACCATAGACACCACCTCTGCTCTCTCTTCCTTTCAGATGCCACACATTCCAGTTAAAACACACACACACACACACACACACACACACACACACACACACACAAAAGAATTTCCTAGGCTGGGGATCTAGCTCTATGGTAGAGCACTTGGCAAGGCTCTGGAATTGATTCGCAGCACTGGAAAAGGTCAATTTTCCTTTGGGAGCATTAAGACGAGAAGAGAAGAGAAGATGTTTACGGTCTTGTCTCCAACAGGACAGACTGTGAGTGACAGGGTAAGATGCAGAGGCTCCAGAACAGATTGAGTGACAGGGTAAGATGCAGCGCTCGGGGGCCATTTTCAAACTTTCCCTTCAAGTTAAATAATTTCATTCCAGTTTCTCAATTTTTTGTTTACTGTCCTCTTTTAAATCCTCAGCTTTAAATATTTATCTTATATTACATAACTCAAAACTATCACTATTCTAAAGCCACAAATGGCAGAATTTTGGAACAAATGGCTTTTATTTTCTGGCATTTTCTTCCCTTTTGAAAAAAAATAGCTACAGAAAACATTAATGATTCGGTATACATTTGTTAAAATACTCAACCACATAGTATTGGTTAAATAAGTTGTTCCGGGGCTGGGGAGATGGCTCGACAGGAAAAACATTTGTTGTACAAGCAGAAAGACTGGAGTTCTGATGCCCAGAGCCCAGGCGAATGCCAAGTAGGCATGACAGCAGCCTGTAATTCCATCCCTCAAATGGCAGAGACAGGATTCACAGAGCAAGCAGGCTGGCTAGACTTAGCTAGACTGTTCCTACCATCTGGCCAGGTCTAGGTTCAGTAAGGTAAATGAGACAGACAGAAATCAAGGTAGGCTTCCCAACGTCAGCCTCAAGTCTCCTCTGCATGCTCACACATGTGCACACGTGTGTTCCACACATTTGAGCACAACGTACACGTTTTCTCCTTTTTACTCACGCAATCAGGAATTTGGCTGGTTCTTGATTGCCAAAAACGCCTTTGATTTTTATGAGTTTGCTTTTAATGTGGAAATTTCTTTATCTGGATGCTCTGTGTGTGTGTGTGTGTGTGTGTGTGTGTGTGTGTGTGTGTGTGTACCCACTTGTGCGTGTGTGCATGTGTGTGCTGGTGTGTATGTGTTGGTGAGTACATATGGGTGAATGCATGTGCCCATGAGTCTGCATGTTGAAAGAAAGGTTGAAATTTGGTGTCTTAATCATTCCCCGCCATACTTTTGAGACAGGATCATCGTTCCCTGAACTCCGAACCTGGAGCTCATAATTTTGGCTAGACGGACTAGGCAGCATATTCCAGAATCCATCTGTCTCCACCCTCTGAGCTCCACACACTGGGTTACACATGCATGTCACTCTTCCTGGTTTTATATGAACTGAGGATCTAAACTTGGGTCCTCATGCTTTCACAGCAAGCAAGCATTTTACCACTAAGCCACACCCCCAGACTCCACATTAAAAGTAGTCTTTAACTGAAACATAATTTCTGAGATTCCATGGGCGTTTTCGTACATGTATACATTGTGCAATGTTCAGCTCAGGATAAATATATCTATTCAAACATTTACCAAAAGAAAGGAATTTGAATGCTTTCACATTTTTCAGTACTATTTTTTGATACTTTAGCAGAAAATAAGTGAAAGTAAGAATTAAATGGTGATAAACCCTCAACACCAACAGAGGAAAGGTGCGGAAACAACACCCAGTGCCAAGAACTATTTGCTCACTGAGAAGTGGAAACTCCACTGTGCTTCAGAACTGTCAAACACTCTACAGAGGCCTGCTTTATCTGTCTTCAGCTCTACATGAGCGTGTACACGGACTCATTATCACACAAATGTGCATAAAGCCTGTGAGATTGTCACAGTATCTGTATGACCCAATTCGGCAAGAGTCACAGATTAAATAACATTTCCACAGTCCCACAGTTCAAAGGCAGTTACCTAGGACTAAAATCCAACTAATCTTCAGAGGACCCAATAATTATCCTGAGAATTTTTATTGAGTGCTGGTGTTAATATTTCTTATACTTTCTTTAAAAATACTGGGATCTCTCACACACACACACACACACACACACACACACACACACCATCTGTGATAGCACAGAGCAGACTAAAAGGTGAGTGGCCAGCTGAACACCCCAATCTCTAGGCTCTTGGTACCAGGACAAAACCCCAGGCCCCTCCCCCTCCCGCCTCAGTTTCACTAGACAGCCAGCAGGCAAGCCTATAGGCAGAAAGGCTGCTTCAACACACCCTTCATCGATTGGACCCTGTAAACTACAAGTCCACTCTGCCCCCAAACCCACCCATCCCGAGTGACTTCAGAGAATCTCTGACACCCAGACAGCAACTGCACAGAGTGGACCAAGAGCGGCTCACTAAGACACAGACAGAAACTGCAACAATCTGTCCAAGAGAGGATCCCTGAGACACAGACACTGACTGCAAGGATTGGACCAAGAGGCAAAGACACTGTCAGCACCAATTGGGGGAAGAGACGGTAGGTGCCAATGCAAGGATTCATTCAGCAACCTAAAATGCAACAAGGTAGCACCAGAACCTAGTGGTCATACAACAGGAAGACCTGATCATATTAACCCAGAAGAAGATGAAGAAAACAACTTAAAATATAACTATCTGAAGATAATAGAGACCCTTAAAGAGGAAAAGAGAGATTCCCTTAAAGAAATGGAGGAAAAGAAAAAAAATTGGAAGAAATTCATAAATCTCTTAAAGAAAACCAAGAAAAAAACAATCAAATAGGTGAAGCACACAGTTCAAACAGTTCAACACTTGAAAACTGAAATAGAGGCAATAAAGAAATTACAAACCAAGGGAATTCTGGAAATGAAAACTATGGGTAAACAAAAAGGAACTACAGATGCAAGCATAATCAATAGAATGCAAGAGATGGAAGAAAGATAAAAGGCATTGAAGATACAATAGAATAAATAGATTCATTGGTCAAAGAAAATATTAAATACAATAAATCCAAATCCTTAACACAAAGTATAACACATGGATTATCAAGAAATAGGATATACCATGAGAAGACCAAACCTAAAAATAATAGGGATAAAGAAAAGAGAAGAACTCCAGCTCAAAGGCACAGAAAATATATTCAACAAAACTATAGAAGAAAACTTTCACAATCTAAAGAAGGACATGACTATGAAGGTACAAGAAGCTTACAAAACACCAAAAGAAGGGAAACACACAAACTTTACCATTGAAAAATGACAGGAATTAACAATCACAGTCATTAATATCTCTTAATATTAATGGACTCAATTCACCTATAAAAAGACACAGGTTAACAGAATGGATATGAAAATAGAATCCATTCTTCTGTTTTGTACAAGAAACATACCACAACCTCAAAGACAGACATTACTACAAAGTAAAGGGTTTGGAAAAGATTCTCCAATATAATGGATCCAAAAAAACAAGTGGGTGTAGCTATTATAATATCTAACAAAATAGACTTTAAACTAAAATCAATCAGAAGAGATGAAAAAGGACACTTTATACTCATCACAGGAAAAAATTCATCAAGATGAAGTCTCAATTCTGAACATCTATGCCCCCAAATTACAAGAGCACCCAAATGTGTAAAAGAAGCATTACTAAAGCTTAAATTGCACATCAAACCCCACACACTAATAGTAGGAGACTTCAACACCCGACTCTCACCAATGGATAGGTCAACCAGACAGAATCTTAACAGAGAAATAAGAGACCTAACAAATGTCATGACTCAAATGGACTTAACAGACATCTATAGAACATTTCACCCAAACACAAAAGAATATACCTTCTTCTCAGTACCTCATGGAACCTTCTCTAAAATTGACCACATACTCTGTTACAAAGCAAACTTCAACAGATACAAAAAAAATGGAATAACCCCCTGTATCTTACTCAATCACCATGGCTTAAAGCTAGAATTCAACAACACCACTAATTTCAGAAAGCATACAAACTCATGAAAATTGAACTGTGTTCAATTGAATCACCTCTGGGTCAAAGAAGAAATAAAGAAATTAAAGACTTCCTAGAATTCAACAAAAATGAATGCACATAGAACTAAGTGCCTATATAAAAAAGGTGAAGAAAGCTCACACTCATGGATCAACAGCACACCTGAAAGCTCTAGAACAAAATCACTCACCCAGGAAGAGTAGAACACAGGAAATAATCAAACTGAGGTCTGAAACCAATAAAATAGAAACTAAGAATACCATATAAAGAATCAATGAAACAAAGAGCTATTTCTTTGAGAAAATCAGCAAGATAAACAAACCCTTATCCAAACTAACCAAAAGGCAGAGAGAGAACATCCAAATCAACAAAATCAGAAATTAAAAGGGGGACATAACAACAGAAACTGAGAAAATCTAGAGAATCATTAGGTCATACTTTAAAAACCTGCACTCCACAAAGTTGAAAATTTTTAAAGAAATGGACATTTTTCTTGATAGGTATCAAATACCAAAATTAAATCTAGACCAGCTAAACAATTCTATAAGGAAATAGAAGCAGTCTCCCACCCCCCAAAAAGCCCAGAGCCAGATAGTTTCACCACAGAATTCTACCAGAACTTCAAAAAATAGCTAATACCTATACTTCTCAAATTGTTTCATACAATAGAAACAGAAGGAACATGACCAAACTCTTTTTATGATGTTACAGCTATCCCGATGCCAAAACCACACAAAGACTCTACCAAAAAAGAGAATTATAGACCAATCTCCCTCATGAACATTGATGCAAAAAATACTCTAAAACACTGGCAAACTGAATCCAAGAACACATCAAAAAAAAAATCATCCACCATGATCAAGTTGGCTTCATCCCAGAGATGCAGGGATGGTTCAACATACAAAAAACTATCAATGTAACCCACCATATAAATGATTGAAAGAAAAAAAACCATATGATTATCTCATTAGATACTGAAAAAGCATTTGATAAAATCCAATACCCTTTCATGATAAAGCTCTTGGAGAGACCATGGATACAAGGAACTATCTAAACATAATAAAAAGCAATATACAACAAGCCAACAGCCAACATCAAATTAAATGAAGAGAAACTCAAAACGATTCCAATAAAATCAAGAGCAAGACAAGGCTGTTCACTCTCTCCATATCTATTCAATACAGTACTCAAAGTTCTATCTAGAGCAATTAGACAACAAATGGAAATCAAGAGGATATAAATTGGAAAGGAAGAAGTCAAACTTTTGCTGCTTGCAGATGATATGATAGTATACATAAGTGACCCCAAAAATTCGATGAGGGAACACTTATAACTGATAAACACCTTCAATAATGTGGCAGGATCCATAAGGTCAACTCAAAAAATTCAGTAACCTTTCTATCTACGAATGATAAAGCAGTTGAGAAAAACATCAGAGAAACATCACCATTCACAATAGCCACAGATAACATATATTGGGATAGTACTAACCAAAGAAATGAAAGACCTGTATAACAAGAACTTTAAGTCTTTGAAGAAATAAATTGAAGAAGATACCAAGAAAATGGAAAGATCTCCCATGCTCTTGGATAGGTAGGATCTACATTTTAAAAGATGGCAATCCTACCAAAAGCCATGTACAGATTCAATACAATCCCCATCAAAATTCCAACACAATTCTTCACAGACCTTGAAAAACAATTGTTGACAGACATTTCTGTACTGCCCAGTCATGCAGCCATTCAGTTCCAAAGACATGCACAGAGGTTTACATTCATTATAAACTGGTTGGCCTATTAACTCAGGCTTCTTACTAACTCTTACATCTCAAAGTGACCCATAATTCTTGTCTGTGTAAGCCACGTGGCTTGGTTCTTTTAATCAGTGAGGCATTCTCATCTTTCTTCCTCTGTGTCTGGGTGACTACTGTGGACTCAGCCTTTCCTCTTCCCCAAATTCTCCTGTTCTGTTTGCCCCGCCTAAACTTCCTGCCTGGTCACCCCACCTATACTTACTGCCTGGCTACTGGCCAATCAGCATTTTATTAAACTAACACAAGTGACAAACCAAATATTTTCAGGGTTCAAGACCATTGTCCCACAGCAAACAATACTCAACTTCATACAGAAAAACAAACAAACAAAAAAGACAAGGATAGCCAAAACAATCCTGCACAATAACAGAACTTCTGGAGGCATCACCATCCCTGACATCAAACTCTATTACAGAGCTACAATAATGAAAACAGCTTGGTATCAGCATAAAAACAGGTAGATCAATGGAATCGAATTGAAGACCCGGATATTAATACACACCTATGAACACCTGATTTTTGACAAAGAAACTAAAATTATACAATGGAAAAAAAGAAAGCATCTTCAACAAATGGTGTTGGCATAACTGTATATCAACATGTAGAAGAATACAAATAGATTCAGATCTATCCTCATGCACAAAACTCAAGTCCCAATGGATCAAAGACCTCAATATAAATCCAGCCACACTAAACCTCAAAGAAGAGAAAGTGGGAAGTAGCCTTCAATGCAATGGGCACAGGAGACCATTTCCTAAACATAACACCAATAGCACAGACACTGAGAGCAACAATTAATAAATGGGACCTCCTGAAACTGAGAAGCTTCTGTAAAGCAAAGGACACAGTTAATACGACAAAATGACATCCTACAAAATGGGAAAAGATCTTCACCAATCCCACATCAGACAGAGAACTGATCTCCAGAATATATAAAGTACTTAAGAAACTAGACACCAAAATACCAAATAATCCAATACAAAAATGGGGTACATATCTAAACAGAGAATTCTCAACAGAAGAATCTCAAATGACCAAAAGACACTTAAGGAAATGCTCAACATTCTTAGTCAACAAGGAAATGCAAATCAAAACAACTCTGAGGTTCCATCTTACCAGTCAGAATGGCTAAGATCAAAAACACCAATGATAGCTTATGCTGGAGAGGATTCAGAGTAAGGGGAACAATCCTCCATTGCTGGTGGGAATGGAAACTTGTACAGCCACTTTGGAAATCAATATGGCAGCTTCTCAGAAAATGGGGACTCAAACTACCTCAAGATCCAGCAATACCAATTTTTAGCATATACCCAAAGGATGCTCAATCATACTATAAGGACATTTGCTCAACTATGTTCATAGAAGCATTATTAGTAACAGCCAGAACCTGGAAACAATCTAGATGCCCCTTAACCAAAGAATGGATAAAGAAAATGTAGTACAGGGGCTGGAGAGATGGCTCAGAGGTTAAGAGCATTGTCTGCTCTTCTAAAGGTCCTGAGTTCAATTCCCAGCAACCACATGGTGGCTCACAATCATCTGTAATGGGGTCTGGTGCCCTCTTCTGGGATGCAGGCATACACACAGACAGAATATTGTATACATAATAAATAAATGCAGTGAGCTGCTTTGTGCCGCACCTTAAAGATGGCGCTGACCTCTGCTCTCCACCCCACCCCGGGTGGTATGTGCTTTCAGTTGTAAATAACTCTATACATGGCTAAAGCTAAGGATCTGGCTTGTTTCTGTGTACGTGGGCCTATCTGTATTTTCCACGTGGCTTGCTGGAGTTGGCTACCCAAGGGCTATTTTAGGTGTGGGCTGGCTTTCCCCAGGGTCAGAAGATTATTCAAGGTTTCCTGATTAAACTGCACTGAGAAGAGTCCGGTTTTGCGTTTTCTTTGCTGGCCAAAGTGACGGCAACAAATAAATATTAAAAAAAAAAAAGAAAGAAAATGTAGTACATTGACACAATGGAGTACTACTCAGCAGTAAAAAAAACAATGACATCTTGAAATTTGCATGCAAATGAATGGAACTAGAAAAGAAAAAACATCCTGAGTGAAGTAACCCAGACCCAGAAAGACGAACACGGTGTGTACTCACTCGTGAGCGGATATTAGATGTAAAGCAAAGGATAACAAGCCTATAGTCCATGACCCCAGAGAAACTAGGTAACAAGGAAAACTCTAAGAAAAACATACATGGATTCCCCCTGGGAAGGGGAAATTGACAAGATGTCCTGAGAAAATTGGGAACATAGGGGTGGGTGTAGAAGGGAGGGCAGAAGGGGAGTAAGAGGGGAGAAGGGAAAGGGAAAGGAGAACTTGAGGAAATGGAATGGTGGAGATGGGAGGATAGAGAGGAAGAGCAAGGAAAGAGATGTCTTGATTGAGGGAGCCATTATGGGACTAGCAAGAAACCTGATACCAAAGAAATTTCCAGGAATCCACAAAGATGACTCCAGATAAAACCCTAATCATTTATGGAGAGGATGCCAGAACTGGCCTTGCCCTGTAGCCGATTGATGACTATCTTAAATATCATCATAGAACCTTTATCCAGCAACTGATGGAAGCAGATACAGAGATCCACAGAGGAACACTGGGCTGAACTCCCAAAGTTGAGTCAAAGAGAGGGAGGAATGATAATATGAGCAAAGGGGGCAAGACTAAGATGGTGCTACCCACTGAAACAGCTTACCTGAACTAATAGGAGCTCACCAACTTTGGCCTGACTGCAGGGTAACCAGCATTGGATCAAACTAGATGTGAATGTAGGTGACAAATTGGTCCTTCCCCAATAGGACACATATCCCAAAATTAATACAAACTTAAGATCAGAAACTGTTAGACCTCTTGACCAACCATCAGTTAAGTGTTGAACTGAAAATTACCTATAAATAATTTAGCATACAGAGTATTCTCTGAGTTGACCTCATTAAACCAAATAGGATGAGGACGTTATTGTCCATGTAATTGAAAAGTAGTTGATGCTTTCACATGCTGACAGTGTGATATGTATGGTATGGTACATTTGTGCTTGTGGCCTTAAGTTTTCACTCTAACTTATTCTTATACTTCCATTTTTATCCTGCAAAACTTCTCTCCAGTATAAATCTGGTAAGACTCTTTGTACTTTCACAAAAACTCTTGTCTAGAAGATAATGCTTTGAGGATATCATAGTTGTGTGTGGGAATTTATTACAATGTATTTTGATCACATTCACTCCTGACTCCCCCTAATTCCTCCCAGATCCATCCCTTGGCCCACCTTCTCACTCACATCCTCTCTTTTTCTAAACTAACCCAGCAACCCAATGTGTGCTGCCCATGTACTTAGTGATGTGGAAATGGCAGACTTACTGGAGGCCACCCTTAAAGAAAGCTGACTCTCCCTCCCCCGCTGGCCATCAACTGTCAATAGTGCTTCAGCTACAGGTCAGGACTATGAACCCTGTCTTAGTCAGGGTTCCTATCGCTGTGATGAAACACCGTGACCAGAAAGCAAGTTAGGAAGGAAAGGGTTTATTTGGCTTACACTTCCATATTGCTGTTCATCACCGAAGAAAGCCAGGATAGAAACTCAAACAAGGAAGGATCCTGGAGGCAGGAGCCGATGCAGAGCGGATGGAAGGGTTTGCCTTACTGGCTTGCTTCCCTGACTTGCTCAGTTGACTTTCTTATAGATATCAGAACCAACAGTTCAGGGCTGGCCCCACCCATTGTAGACTGGGCCCTCCCCCACTCATCACTAACTGAGAAAATGCCTTACAACTGAATCTCATGGAGGCGTTTCCTCAACTGAGGCTCCTTCCTCTCTGATGACTCTAGTTTCTATCAAGTTGATACACAAAATCAGTCAGTATAAGCCCAAATACTTCCTAAGTCAGGAATCTTCTACATTAAGTTCAAACACAAATGTTAATCTTCTATAGTAGATTGAGTTTTTAGATGTTCCAGAAAGGTTTTTTTCCCTTAACTACATAAACATTTTTCTTTGATGTAGTTACTTTCATCATTTGTGGAATAACTTTCAAATCATTTAAAACTTCGATGAACTGGATGTGATGGCCCACAACTATAGCACCAGCATTCAAGAGGAGAAGGAGGGTCATCCTTGACCACATAGTGAGTTCCAGGCCAGCCTGAGCTACATATGAAGCTATATCAGAAAACAATTTAGGGCTGGGTTTGGTAGCTCATTTGGCAGAGTGCTTCCCTAGAGACATAGGGTCCTGAGTCGGAGAACCAGTATTTCATGACTTTGCTTTCATGAATGTTTGCAATCCTAGCATTTGGGAGGTGGTTACAGGAGGAGCACAAGTTCAAGGTCATTTGGGGCTACATAGAACAGCCTGGGCTAGAGGAGAAATAAAAAGTCCCATAAAAGTAAAGTTGGCACATGGCTTCACTTATTCTCCTCTCCCCACACATGGCAGAGCTCTCTGATCCTGGTACATTCATTGTGGTTAAGACACTTGCTGTGGAGTTTTTTAAGAATAATTATTATAAAATTTTCCAAATTTAAATATAAGCATATCTGCTTTCAGTTTAGAAACAAAAAGGCCTACATCTAAGAGGTCACAGCTGTCCATCCCGCAGCTGAGGCTGGATTTGTGGTCTGTATTTGCTTTGTGTAATGCTGGTGTTCTCTCGCTCTCTGAGCAACCATTTCTGGTTATATTTCTTTTTGTTCATGGATTGTCACAATGGTTAATTTTCCCTGCCAATATGACTCAATTTAGAATCACCTAAAAGACCCACCCTCTTACTTATTCTCTCGGTCATTGTGACAAAACATCATAACCAAAGTGACTTAGAAGAGAAAGCATTTAATGTGAGGCTCACAGTTGGAGAGGGTTAGAGTTCATGATCACCAAGGCAGAAAGCACAGAAGCAGGTAGGCAGGCAGGCTTGGTGCTGGAGCAGTTCCTGACAGCTTTCATCTTAATCACCAAGTAGGAAGCAGAGAGAACTAATTAGGAATAGTGAGAACTTTTGAAAACTCTAAGCCTGCCCCACATGACGCACCTCTTCCAAGAAGGCCACACCTCCCAATTCTTCCCAAACAGTTCCACCGACTGGAAACCAAGTAGTGAATATATGAGTTTATGGGGGTCATTCTCATTCAATCCACCACACATCCACAAAAAACTTTCACACCATGGCCAGATTTATAATTGCCAACATTTAGAAACTGCCAAGATGTCTGTCAGTCGATGAGTGATTAAACTGTGGTACATGAAGATAATGGGATGTTATCTAACATTAAATAAGCTATAGATCCATGAAAAACACATAAATGCATATTACTAAGTGAAAGAAACTGACTTCATGAGACTATAGTGTATGACTTCAATGTTATAAAATTGTGGAACATGCACACCTATGAAGACAGAGAAAAAACAGAGATCACCGTAGACTGAGGGGAAGGATCAATTACGTGGCTACAAAAGCTTGTTTGGGCCCTGAAACCACTGTGTATGATACTCCGCTGGTAGAGAGATATCAGAATTGATTTAGTCAAACCCTTACACAGAGCCAAGAGAGAACCACAAAGGAAACTACAAAATTGGGAAGATAACAGTAATTTGTCAATTGCAGCAAATGTGTCCCTGTCGTGGGGACACAGACAACAGAAGAGGCTGTGTATGTGTGGACTCAAGAGAGAGACTCATGGGGCTGCTTTGTCTGTGCCTTTCACTCAATTTTCCTGTAAATCCAAGATTACTATGAAAAATTACACACTTTTTGTGTTGTTGTGCATGCCTTCAATCCCAGCATTTGAGAGGCAGAGGCAGGAGGATCTCTGTGAGTTTGAGGCCAGCCTGGTCTACAAAACCAGTTCCAGGACAGCTAGGACTTCACAAAGAAACCCTGTCTTGGAAAATCAGAAACAAAATTACACCTTTTTTAATCTCTCTCTCTCTCTCTCTCTCTCTCTCTCTCTTGCACACACACACACTTCAAAAACAAGATAGGGAAATTTGCTTTAAGCTACACAAATAGTAACAACATAGATGGAACTTGAAAAGCATCGTGGTACTTGAAGGAAGTCAGTCACAGAATTAGGTGTTTGATGTGGGAGAATTGTCTGTATTCTGTCAATCATATTTTAATAAAACGCTGATTGGTCAGGCAGGCAGTATAGGCGGGAAAACCAGACAGGAAGTAGAGGTGATGCAATGAGAATGGGAGAATTGTGGGAAGCAGGGGTTCCTCTGCCATTCCTGCGCAGACCACCGAAGAGGCAACATGTGAGCTGTCACACTGAGAAAGGTACTGAGCCCATGTGGCTAACGTAGATAAGGATAATGGGGTAACATAAGTTATAAGAGCTAATAAGTAGCCTGACCTAATGGGCCAATCAGTTTATAACCTTATGGAGTCTTGTGGCAGCTAAGGAAGTTAGTGGGGGGAGGACCGCTGCTCACACACTTTCTGAGCGTTAGAAGCATCACAGGGATGCAATTTTAAGCCCGCCCATACTTCCAGGACACTGAGATATATGTGAAATACTCTCCTCTCAAGTCAGTCCATCTCTCCCAAGGTAAAATCTTTGAGCAGCATCAGGACCAAGATGCCCAGGCTGAGGAAACTGAAGTGAGGGAGTCTGATGGAAAGGAAGAACTAGACTTCTCTATTACTGTGGTTCTTCCCCACAAATGCCTAAGTGCCCAGGAGCTGCTGTGAATGCCTTCAAGCACTTAACAGTAGAGCTGTTCACCTAAGACTGTCCCCCAAAGTGCATGTGTCAGAGTACTGAACCCCAATGTGACAGTGTTGACGAATCAGGACCTTTAAGAGGTCACTGCTTAGTTCAAGGGAATTGGTCTACGGGGCCACTAGAAGAACTTAAAGTAGTTCCTATGGGGACCCCAGCTAGTTTCTGTGAGAGAGACTATTCTAGAAGAACAAGTCTGGCTCCTCCTCACTCTTTAGATTACTGCTGACCTGAGAGGTCCCCCTTCCCAGTGCCATTGTGATGCCTCCACCCTGTGTTCTTTTAGGCAGAATTTCTCTTCACTAGAGCCAAGAGGTGCTGCCATTATGTTCTTAGACCTCCCAAAATGTGAACTAAATTTTTCAAGTTGCCAGCCTCGGGTGATTTGCTGCAGAAGTGGGAAAAGAACTTCAAGGTGCGTGTATTCTGTTGTTATTTTTGTTTTAGGGGACAAGGTTTCTCTGTGTAATAGTTCTGACTGTCCTACAACTCACTCTGTAGACCAGACTGGCCTTGAACTCCCAGAGACCCAAGGGTCTGGGTTAAACAAGCCGAATAGGAAATTCTCAAAAGAAAAAAATACAAGTGACCAATAAATATTTGAAACATTGACTGACTTCTTTGGTCACCAACGAAATACAAATTAAAACTGCTTGGCATTCCCTCCCAATCTGATTAATTATCAAAAAAAAAATGGCAACAAAAGCTGGCTAGGGTGTTAGGAAACAGAGAGTGCTGGTAGAAACTGGAGCCAGTGTAGCTGCTGTGGACGTCAGTGGGGAGGAGCTGGGGAGATGGCTCAGCCACGTGTTTGCTGCTTAGGTATAAGTACCAGAGTTTGGTCTACCAGCACCCACATTTAAATAGGTTTAACAGCATGTGTCTGTTGCCCCAGTGCACTAGGGAGGCAGAGTCAGGTAGAGCTCTGGCACTCATTGCTGAGCCAGCCTAGCTGAACTGAAGAGTTTTAGGATCAGTAAGATACCTTGTCCCAAAAAATCAAGGTGGAGAGGGATCAAGGAAGACAGTCAATATAGGTCATACACACACACACACACACACACACACACACACACACACACACAAACTGAAAGTGAAACTCGCATATGACCCAGCTATAGCAATAGGATATATACCGAAGACACTTGCACATCCGTGTTTATTGCTACATAATGGTCAGAAAATGCAGCCAGCTCAGGTATCAATAGATGAAGAAAGAGAATGCAGAACAAATACACAATGGGATTTTACTCAGCCATAAAAAAATTATTTCAGGGGGCTGGAGAGATGGCTCAGAGGTTAAGAGCACTGCCTGTTCTTCCAGAGGTCCTGAGTTCAGTTCCCAGCAACCACATGGTGGCTCACAACCTTCTATAGTGATATCTGGTGCCCTCTTCTGGCATGTAGGCATGCATGCAGATTGAACACTGTATATAATAAATAAATAAATCTTTTTTAAAAATGATTTCATGACTTTCATAGAGAAATAGATAGAACTGGAGATCATTACATTAAGCAAAATAAGCCAGACCCAGAAAGACAGAGACTACTTTTTTTTTCATCAGATGCAGAATCTGGATTTTTCTGTCTCCTGTGTGTGTGTGTGTGCGCGCGCGCGCGTGTGTGTGTGTGTGTGTGTGTTACAGGGGGCTGCTTGTTCATCCAGGCCACCCAGAACTGAAGTAATCACACAGAAACTGTATTATTTAAATCACTGATTGGCCCATTAGCTCTAGCTTCTTATTAGCTAACTCATATATTAATTTAACCCATCTCCATTAATCTGTGCATCACTACGAGGTTGTGGCCTACCAGCAAAGTTCTAGTCTGTCTCCAGTGGCATTTCCATGGCTTCCCCTGACTCCACCTCTTTTCTCCCAGGATTAGTTTTCCCTGCCTAGCTCTGTTTCCCTAAAGCTCGGCTATAGGCCCAAAGCAGTTCCTTTATTTAACAATGGTAATCACAGCATACAGAGGGAAATCCCACATCGTGTGTGTGTGTGTGTGTGTGTGTGTGTGTGTGTGTGTGTGTGATAATGATGATGATGATGATGACAGTAGGGGACCCCAAGAGGGAAGGAAGTGATCTTAACAGGGAAGAGAGCAGTGGAACGCATTTGGTTTGAAAGTAGCTTATTTGCAGGGAGTATGGAAACCAGTAAGAGAAGTGGGTGGATGGGGCGGTGGGTGTAGGGAGGACGAACAAAGACAGAACACAACAATAACATATGTATGAAAACACCACAATGAAATCCACTTTTTGTAAACTAACTCTAAATTTTCATTTATTATTATTAAAATTTAACTATAACTGGGTATGGTGATGTGTGTCTTCAGTCCCAGCACTCAGCTGGGTAGGGGGCAGACTCAGGAGGGGCTGTGTGAGTCCAGGCCAGTCAGGTCTACGCAGAGAGTTCCAGGCCATCAGGGCTACATAATAAGATTTTGTCAGTAACTCAGAGAGTACTTCCTTAGCATGCTTGACCTCCATCCACCACTGTGAGGAAACCAAGTTAATGTGATCATGTGACACTTCAATGAAAGATTCCCATTTCACTCTCAATGATCCAGACAGCTTCACAAGGTCTAAAAAGGCCCTGCCAACCCTCTGCTCAGTGTCTACTCCCACATTCACTCAGCCCTAGTCCCCCTAGCATCCTTACTGTCCACCAAGCCAGGCAGTTCTCTGATCCCAGGACCTTCTCCTTTCCCTTTTCCTCTGCCTAGAACACTCTTCAACTAGATACCCAAACGCTCATTCCCAAACTTCCTCCAGTCTCTGTTCAAATTCTCTTGTTATGTTTTTTGGTAGTGCTGGGGAATCAAATCCCAGGCCTCATGCATGACAGGCAAGTTCTATACCAACCGATCCATATCCAAAGCCCTCAAACATTACCTTATACAGAATGACTTTTCTTGACCAAACTACCTCATCTAAACTAGCACCTTCCTGTTCCCCCCACAATCACCATCTGCTATGAACTGAATATCTTTGTCTCCCCAAAACTCCTCTGTATAAGTAAGTCCTAGCTCCCAATATGACCGTATTGGAGATTGGGGGCGGGATGATTAGATTTCAAAGAAGTGAACAGGGTGCAGCGTCAGTGATGGGGTTAGGGCCCTTTTAAGGAGAGACCTGAACTCTCTCCCAGCCATGTGACTTTCCAGCAAGCAAATGTTGATCTGCAAACCAAGAAGAGGAACCTAAGGAGCTACCACCTTGATCTCAGACTTTCAGGCCCCAAACTGTAAGAAAGAAGCATCTGTTGCTTAGGCTCCCAGCCTGCCTTGTGTGCAGCCCAGCTAGGATCCTCTCCTTGCACGTCTTCATTTTCCTCACAGCACTTAAATAAGTGTTTGCTGCATATTTATCTCTTCCCAGCAGAGAGATTATATGTTGTTCTTTAACTGTTTCCTTAGAATGGGAGGTAAAGAGATTCCCATCAATCATTCAATAAATGGTAGAGGAAAGATTCTAGTCTTTAGATTCTACTGTGAACTAATGCAAAGCTGTCTCAGTCAAGGAGGCAACTTGACTTTTGTGCCATTAGTTCAAAAGAGAGCTTTCTTCCCTTTTCCAAAGGATCCTTTTCCAAAGGATGAAGGAGAATTGGACTTGGTGTGTTATGTAGAAGAGGAAGAAAATGGGGAGCTAAGAGAGGGTGGGGTGTGGGGGTGGACCTGAGAGGAGTTAGAGGAGGAATAGGGGCAAATATGATGAAAATACATTGTACACATTTATGAATTTCTAAAAATATTATCTTATATTATTATTTAAAAATAATAAAAATATATTTTAAAAATAATAGATGACAGAGCTGCTGGTCACTAGCACGGTAAAGTTTTTGCAGAACTGTAAAATGACAGATAATAGCAGTGTGGTTATTTAAAATCTAGATACAAGATAGAAAAGAAATCAAGTTTATTTTGTTAGACATACAAGAAACCAAATATATTTTACAGTACATGATCATTGAAGGTAATTCAGTATGAGAAGCAAAGAGTGGGAGGGTCATTGTTTATCATGACAGGTTTAAAAAATTTTATTCATTTATTTTGTTTTTTGGCTTCGTTGTTGTTTCTTATGATCCTGACCTGTGGCAACTGTATATTTGAGCCTATGGGGGGAAAAAATCTGAACAACCCACTTTTTCAGTTCATTTGTTAGACAAAATATGAGGAAACATGGTCTATTTTATCAATTTTTTTTGTTTCTAAATGACTATTTAAATACAGATAACAGTACCCACGACAGACTGGAGGAGCGGGTCTTGCCACCTTAACCAACCCACCTGCTACCCGGTATGTCCACTCAGACTGAAGGGCCAGCTGTGCACTGTGGTGCAACGTGTCTGGAGGCTTGCCCAAGCTGACCAGGGAGCAGGGGGGACCCTTAGAGGGAGAACTGCGAGTCATTTCTCCAGTTCTACTGCTACACATCTTCCCAAATTATGGGGAGTAACTTTAAACAAATGCGCTTAGCGCCTTTCCTGCGTCAGCATGTACCTAATTGTGTAGCCTTGCCTGTTTTTTCGTGACACAGTTAGTTGTGCTCCAAAGACTGCGGGAAACTGAGTCCAATGTTGAAATCCTCACACAGATAACAGGCTTCTGGGTCTTGAATCCTTAAATGACTGGTGACTGGATGAGTCCAAGAAAGCCCCTTTAGTGGAAAAAAAATCATTTCTTTGCACTATTCTCCCTTCTTACAAATCTGGAACACCCATGACTTTAAAACGCAGCTAAAGCCAGTCGAGTGTGGTGGCGAACACCTGTAATCCCAGCAAGCAGGAGGTGGAAGCCCGCGGTTCAAAGCAATTATAATGGCAAGCCTGGGTCAGTCTGGGCCAGGTGACATCTGGCTCAAACAAACAAATAAACAAAAACTCAAAGCGCTGGAAAATACTTCTAAGTTGGACTGTGATGTGTGTGTAGCACGTGCGCGTGTGTATACACACACTTACACAATTTCACCGCGGAGAGGTGAGCTTTTCAGAGCGCAGCTGTCAACATTTCAGGACCATTTTTTGTTTCTGGAAAAAAGAAATAGTAAGTTTCAGAAAGGCATTCTGGTATTTCACAATGACCTTGCAGGGGATTCTGGAAACCAGATGCGGAGAAACAGATCTAGCTGTTCCCACTGACTTGTAGAAGCTTCCGTCTGGTCACAGGGCAGTGTTTTAAGAGAAACCACATCCCTGCTCAGCTGGGGACCCAGCGGAATTTGTAACCACCGGTGACTGTCCGGATGGTGAAGGCTTTGCCCTGGGGGAAAGCCAGTGTTCGGATGGTGCTGTGGCTGCGGATGGGTGTGCTGAAGGAGCCGCCCTCCTCCAGGTCACTGTGGCTCAGGTTCACAGAGTTGGCACTGCAGTCGGTGTGCAGCCCTCGGAAGGCACCATGCAGGTTCCTGGAGTTGCAGTTCTTGCTGTCTGGCTCTTGCTGCAGCCGAGGTCGCTTGGGGTCGCGGTTCTGCAGGGCCTCATCACAGCGCTGGGAGATGTCCCTAAGGATGGCGTCCACTTCTGAGCAACCCTGTCCTGCTTGGTCCGCCGCACAGAACAGCTCCTCCAGGCTCCTTTTCGTCGTCGCCTTGATCTGGAAGGGCTCTGGTGGGGACTGCGTAATCATCAGCTTCTGTAAAAGATGAAGAGCCCTGGAGCCAGGAGGACTCGCCTGGAGCCGCGCTGACAGAAAGAGCCCCGGGCGCGCTACACAGGGGACACCCAGGGGCCCCATCACAGGCGTCGCTGCTACACTTCCAACGGTGTCCCTCACGCCTGTCCACTCACATCCAGCACTGAGGCCAGGTGTCGGGTCCGGCTGGCGAGTTCTTTCAACTGCACGTTTCTCTCCCTGAGCGAGGCGATCTCCTCCTGCTTCTGAGTCAGCGTCACGTGCAGCTGCAGTAGGACGTCTAACATCAGAGAGGCCACAATGCTGGGTCTACTCTTCAGAAATTGAACTCAGACCCTGACATCTCATCGGGACCGAGGACCCACGGGCCTTTGTTCTGACAGTAGCCAATTATTTGACTTTAAAAAAAAAAATAGTTGCTATAAAGCGTATCTCAGTTAAATGTGTGTTGTTAGGTGGTAGTCAAGAGTATTGATTTGGACAACAGACGCTCCCTATGAAGTTCAACCCCCTCAAGTCTCAGTTTAGTTATCTATAAAAATGGGGCTAGTGAGATTGGTTAGCTTCTGTGTTGTATCAAATGAGAGAAGAAAGTAAATTGATAAACCCAGAGTCAGGCACATAGAAAACTTCCATAAATATTGTTAGCACTATTACCAATCTGCCGGGACTCCAGAGCAGTGGTGCACATCTGTAATCCCGGCACAAGGAGAAACTGAGGCAGGAGAATCAGAGTTCTAGGCAAGCCTGTGTGTGCTGCATGGCAAGTTCAAGAAAAAGAAAGGGGTTGGGAGTGTAGCGTTGTCTGGTGGAGTATTTGTGCATGGAGCCCTGGATTAGGTACCCAGAATCCCATAAACCAGAAATGGAGATGCATGTCTGGAGGATGAGTTCAACCAAGGTCATCCTCTGCTACATAGGGAGTTAGAGGCCAGCCTGGGCTACAGGAGATCCTGTTTTCCAAAAGAAAAGAAAGGGCATGAAGAAGAAAAGGAAATCAAAAATAAAGAGAAATGAACGTCCGGTGGGTGCGATCATCTTGATTTAGTGAGTTCAGAACCAGTTTGGGTCCATTGAACAATACCGGCTGTTAGAACCTCGGGCCCACAGAAGTGCGCGCCAACCTTTACAATTCCCAACTTGTGCTCTGTACTAGGCCCTGACCGCACCCCAAGATTCCTAGCCACCGGTGTCCTTACTTGGTTATTCTCTATGAGAGCAGTCCCCAGTGCCCTCTGGTTCTGGTCGGCCACCTCCTTCCAGTACTGCTCGGTTGGCGGTGGCTGCAGGTCTGGAGCGCAGGGTGGTGGGGGCAGCTGTGAAGACCCCAAGGCAGGAGGGTCCAGCGATGGCGAGAGGCAGGACCCGAAAGACGAAACATCACACGGGGAAAAGGGAAAGTCACCATCGGTCAGGGGAGGCGACATCAAAGAAGATGAATCTGGGAGAAAGCAAAAGCTGGATTGGCTGCCTCCAGATCGTGCCCAACTAGCCACGGGGACAAAATGCTTCCCAGACATTTGGGTTGTATGAGTTTTTCTTCATAAGGCAAAGTCTACGATTCCTGGTCTGTCTTACTGTTTTTTCATAAGCACCTGCTGAGCTAATCTGAAGGAACTCAGGCAAACCTCCTGGGGCCTGGGAAGCATACAAGGTTTTGTTTCTCTGTAGAAACTTGTCATTTAACTTCTGTCCCACCATATCGCAGAATGGGTACCTCATCCCCAGAACCTACACTGAGAAACCCACAGCCTAAAGACCACGTGACATAATTTCCCCATTTTAGGGAAAGGATATTCTCAATTAGGGAGAGTCCGACCCCCTGGTGAAAGAGAGGCTGGCCAGTGTCAGGCGGCTGGGCTGACCACCTTCACCTTGACACGATCTGAAGTGTATGGTTTTGGTAGGTGACGTTCCTTCTGTCATTTAACTGCAAGGAGAATGCACTTGCCTGCAATGAGACCATCCACAGTGTCTCTGAAATTCTGCAGGCTGAAATCTTCTTCAGTTTGCAAGGAAGGGTTCTAAAACAAAGCAATGGTGTGAGCCAGTCAACACTGAGTCTGGGCTTCGGAGAACAATTCTAAACAGACAGACAGACATTCTTGAAGCTTCTAAGGTTAGTCTGCATGCACTCTGGTTCACAAAATTAATAATAATAATAATAATCTTCACCTCACCCATAGAACAGTAGGTTTACCTTAGGCTGGCAAGTGTGAGCATTGCTCTTGCAAGTCTCAAATACCACAGACGCAGCCGTTCATCCCTGCCAGTCCGGCTGGATTTTGAACAGCCCACCTGAGCTTCCTCACAGGACATCAGGCAGCCATGCTGACTCCTTTTGATATTCTTTGTTCACCCATGAAATTGCAATTCCAACTTAAACCACCACCACCCCTACCCTTACCAATCTAATAGTCAAAAGCTTGGCATTAACACCAGGACAGGCACCAAGGCCTCCAAAGTCTAGGCTTAAGGTACTAACCACCTCAGTAAAGGAAAGGGAAGGGTGGGGCTGTGACCAATGGGGTCAGGGAAACTATGAAAGGTATGTTCAGGAGACTGTAGCAGCTATGGTGTCACGTGTGTATGTTGTTGTTGCTGTTGTTAGTGTGTGTGTGCTGTTGTTGATGGGTTGTTGTTTTGTTTTCTCAGTTTCTCTAAAAGTTGGAGTTGGCTTTTCACCTATGGTGGGATACACACATCCATGTTGCCTGACCAGGGTTCCCAGGTGCCTGAGAGAGAAGGAAATGGTAAGAAGGTAGGGGTCCAGGCATCTTCCTAGTCTCTTAAGGGATGAGCATTTCAAGTTGATGACATTTCCCTATTTCCATAATCTCTCAATTAACCCTCCCACCAGTGTGGAAAGCAGGCAGGTTCCACAGAATGCTTTCTCCTCTTCCTCTGAGACAGAATCCTGAAGAAGAAGGATTACCCAACGCCTAGTGACCAGCCTGGCATGGACGCTTCATTGTCTGTCTCCTTGGGAATCCCCGCTTCCTTGGAGGCCAGAGTTCGAAAGGGGAAAGGACTTTCTTAGATGCTGGTGTGAGAGGATCCATCCCAGAAGCCCACCAGTAATGTCTACTGATTCCACTATTGAGTCTTATCTTTGGGTTGATCATTTTGTTCTCCCGGTAGCCCTTCTTTCCTAGTCACATATTTTGGGAAATCAAAACAAACTCCAATTCTAACCTTCTTTCTGGCCCTATTGTCAAGTACCAGAGTCCCTTATGGACAAAAGAGGACAGATGACCTCAGCAGCTCCTGGACACTGAGGACTCTGGGTTAGGTGAGAGGCCCAGGCTTGACTTCTTCATTTGAGCATCAGATCTGAAAAGAATAAAGCAGGCTCTGCAGGGTGGTGGTCCCTCCCATCACTTTTCTTAAGATCCGCTTCTGGGTACCACCTGTACCCTGAGCTCCTCCCTAAGGGCATGAAAGGCTGGCAGAGGAGTCCTTAGACGTGTTGCTCAACTCCCTCTTCACGGTGGTCACGAATTTTGCAGAGTTCTGTGCTGGGCCTGTTCCCATGCACCCTGTGGTCCCAGCACCTGCTGTTAGGAACCTGGAAGGAGTCCTCTTCCCTTGGGTTTTCGTCTGGATAAGACCACCTGTCCTTCCGGACACTTCGTGTGCCACCAAAGAAGAATTGAGTCCCTGGCCTCTGAGGCACTGAGGCAGAGAGGCTCCATTCTTTGTCTGGGATGTGTCAGCGATGGCAAGAGGTAGAAATGGGATGAAGTAGGGAGGTTTTGAGGAAAAGGAGAGAGTCTCTCTTCCCCGAGATGGCAAGGGACTAGAATGTTGGGGGGAGAAATGGGGGCTTTGAGTACCAGCCTCAGTAGCCCTCAGGACTCAGGATTGGATGTCTTATGGAAGGCAAGGGTAAAAAATTAACTCAAGTACATTACCTCTGCATCTTCTGTAGGTGTTGCACAAGGGGAGAAAGTGAAGTGAAGAGGGCGCAGAGGAGAGGAAGAATAAGGAGAAGAAGAGTAAGGGGAAGAATAAGGAGAAGAAGCAGAAAAAGTAGCAAGGAGAAGAAGAGGAAGAGGAGGAGGAAGAGGAGAAGAGTACGGGCTGATCTCCGTGATGTTTCTAGTTTTTACAGACATAGCTGGAAAGTTCCATAGGCAAGGACATTGATAATATGTGATAATTTGTGATAAAGTCACAAAAAGAGCAGGTAGAACCCAACAAAGCAGTACTCCGGAACAGGTGGCCCGACCCAGGAAAGAGCCAGCTTTCAAGAGGAAGTATCTGACATTCCAAACTATTAAAGTTTACTAAACATCCCTGAATCCTGGATTCCCCCATTCTCCTCATCTAATTTCTTGTAATAACCAGTTTGGGGACGCCCAGACTTGTTTGCTAGCAAAGGTGGGGGAATGCTGCCTTCCTGCTCAGTGCCATCTTCTCTAGAAATTTCTATGTGGCCTGTTAGCAGGTAATTTTGTGGGGCTGACTCTATGTAAATTTGACTGCTAGACCAAAGAGTGAATGCCATTGCTCCAAGGCCTCATGGTGTTGGGAACTGGAGCAAAGTCACTACATTGCCTGTGCATAAGTCACACTGCTCAGGTGTTTAGGGAATGAATCCTATTTTGAAGGGAAGAATCATGGCTTCCCAAGGTTTCCACAGATATGACAGTGACTTTTTCAAAAGACAAGTGTTCCCTCAACTCTGCAAAATGGGTTATTCCATGTGGACATGTAACGTATACACTTCTCAGGGATCTGCCTGCTGGTCTGCCAGCTGTGCAGTCACTGTAGAGTCTTGTGGGCTCCAACAGAGGAGCGGAATAAAACGTTTAAAGTGGCCAGCTGCTGGGTGTCCGTCTCTGCAGACAGAGTGGTTTCCACCAGTTTGCTTAAGAGACCTTTGTCCTTTTCCGCCGTGACTTTGATAGTCCTTTGGTACCCACGAAATATAAATGGTTCCTGAGAGACCGGAAGTGGGTGACAAACAAAACAGTTATCCTGTGAGCTTGTGCCCATTCACGTGGTTCCTCAGCCCACCAGCTCCGAATTTCCTTGTTCTAGAATAACAAAGGGCCCCTGCAGTAAAAGTTGGCCAGACCAGCCCCGAAAATGAGAACTTAATAACAAACTAGGAGAGAAGAGAAAATTGGGATCTGGGATGCTTGACTTCCCACAATATGCTGAGTGTGCCTGTGCTCCCAGTCCATCTTGAGACCTTAGAGGATATAAACCCACCAGTTTTGCCTTTGGATCTGTAGAGGGCCAAGAGCCAAACAAGGGAAAGAGTACCTGCGAGGCGGAAGAATCAGCACTAGATGGCGCTTCGGGGCCAAGTAGCGAGGTGCAGTCTGCGAGGTCCTGCAGGTCTATGGTGGTGAGGGCTGCGCGGGAAGATAGAGAGACACGCACCCAGCGAACCCTCAGCCTCTCTGCCAGGTCGCCGCCAGGACCCTCAACCAGGACTTCAGAGCCCGGGGAAAAAGGGGCTGCAGATCGCGTGTGCCGCACCCACCCTGCATAATCGAAGATATCGAGAGATCGTGCAGGTGCCTCGGGGCTCACCTGGCAGTGCAGCCGGTTCTGTGTCTGGAGGATCCTCGTACACCGACACTGGGCTGTCGCCGCCGCATCCGGAGAAGGACTTCCACGGAGGAACGAACTAGCCGGGCACAGAAACGGGGAACTCAGGTCAGCTGTCGGGGCGTAGGGCTGGCAGACTCCGCCAGAGCCAAGACTACAGCGAGCATCCCCACCTTCCTCTCTGGCTTCCCGGGCTTGCCGAGTGGCCGCCGAGACAGATCCAGCATCCTATTGGGGCAGATGCTGTCGAAGGCCCGGCGTCCGGCTGCGCTGCCCTCGCACGCCTGCATCCTGGGATGGTGACCCACACCCAGCGCTCCTGCACCTGTTGGTGCCAGAGATGGGCAACGGCGCGCGCGTGGAAGGAGCGAAGGGAGGGCCTGGAGGAGAAGGGCTGCGCGGGAGGGGTGGCTCGCGCCTGAGCGCCAGAGGTGGCGCCTTCAGCCCGGGACAATCTGCGCACGGGCGGAGGCGTTAACCAACCTGGCAACCTGGCTTCCCCCGGGAGCTGCGAGCGCGGGGCCCGGCCCGCGAGCTCCCTTTGGCGCCGCAGCATCCTGGCTGTGCCAGGCGAAGGTGGGGGTGGGAGGGTTGAGGGAAGGGAGGGCGGGCGCCACCGGTTCCTGGCTTTCCAATTTATGGGCAGCAGGGATGTGAAAGTTAATGATTCTTTGTTTTGTCTTACCACTCCAGACACAAGGTCCACAAAGTGTGGAGTGACAATCGCCAAAGCAGAACTCCGAAATTTTCCCAGAAGGTTCTAGTGGGGAAATGATAGGGCCTTCCCAGGCCAGCCTCCAAATTACAGAAACGGTCCTCAAATCTGAACAACATTCTGGATTTGGGGGTATGGCTTTCATTTGGTCTCTCATTATTGCCTACTGTCAAGAACTCCGCTCCGTACCTGAGCCTTGCAACTTCCCTGGAAATGGTGCCTAAGCATTTTTTAAGGGGGGGGGGGGGGGAGCAATGCTGAGGCAGGAAGACTGCCGTAAATTCAAACTTACTCAAGGGTAGCTTGGATTGCATACTGGTTCATAGGCCAACCTGAGCTAAAAGACTGCCTCCGGGGAAAAAAGGGGGGGAGTGACATTTACTTCGGTTTCTGAAAATCCCTACCGTGGACATTTCCAAATCCCGGAAAACCCTGGTGGCCTCCGCTGGCTGTCCTAGCATTTGGCTGTCCTCTTTACAGCTGGCTTCTCCCTGCAGTTACACAGGATCTCCAAGTCAGCTCCTCTCTCCCTGAAAGAAGTATCTTCAAGATTTTGAGTCTACTACAAAGAGACCTCTCTCAGAATGGAGCATCTTTGGGTGAGGGGACCTTCTCCAAGACCACCCAGATCAATTCAATGTAAACAAGCATCAGAAAAAGGAATCTGCATACCTTTCTGCTGGCCACCTTGCTCTTGCCTTACATCTAATAACACAAGGGAAGGACGTTTGTTTTGTTTTGTTTTCTGAGACAGGGTTTCTCTGTGTCATTTTGGAGCTTGTCCTGGAACTCGCTCTGGCCTCGAACTCAGAGATTCGCCTGTCTCTGTCTCCTGAGTGTTGGGATTAAAGGCGTGTGCCACCACCATGGGAAGGACCTTTTATTTGCATCCATTAGCTGAATTAAGCTAAATGGTGAGTAAATTTTTTATATTTATTTATTTATTTATTATGTATACAATATTCTGTCTGTGTGTATGCCTGAAGGCCAGAAGAGGGCACCAGACCTCATTACAGATGGTTGTGAGCCACCATGTGGTTGCTGGGAATTGAACGCAGGACCTTTGGAAGAGTAGGCAATGCTCTTAACCGCTGAGCCATCTCTCCAGCCCCTGTAAAAAAGATCTTTTTACAGGAACTTAAATGAGTGTGTGCATCTGAGATGAGGGGTGGGGGGGGCGGGGAGCAAACACTGGCTTTGGTGTGAAAATATACAAGGATGGAGGTTAGACCCCACCAGACCAGATGTGCCTTTAAGAAAAGCAGCAGTAACACCTACCTCAGCAGAGTTGGGAAGAGGAGTCGCTTTATATGCCCAGTGGCTAGTGCTTAGACAAATTAGGGTTTTGTGTGCGTGCGTGTGTGTGTGTGTGTGTGTGTGTGTGTGTGTGTGGTTTTTTTGGTTTTGTTTTGACTGTTTGTTTTTGTTCTGGGTCCCCCACCCCCCAACAGGGTTTCTTTGTGGAACAGTTCTGGCTGTCCTGAAACTCGTACTGTAAACCAGGCTGGTTTTGAACTCACAGAGATCCATCTGCCTCTGCCTCCCGGGGGCGGGGTGTGTGTGTGTGTGTGTTCCTGGCTCTGCTCCCTAGTTCTGGAAAATTTAGTAGACAACATGGACATGTCAGAAGCAATTGTACTGTTAGATGCTAGAGAAGCTAACAACCCCAAAGCCACTTCTTTCCAAGAGGGCCAGACCCTAAGGACCTCCTTGTCTCACCTGAGGACCCTGATGGATGGTTAAGAGTCAGACAGGTGACTGGATCCTCACCCCCTCTTGTGCCATCACATAACAGCTGTTCCGCTCCCAAGGAGACTGCTCTATCAGAGAGGAGCGGCCTGACCCAGCTTCCAGAGAGCTATTGGGGAGGAATGCAAAGGCTCTACAATTTTGGGCCTTGCATTTTATTCATCAGACATGACTTATTCTAAATGCAGAGGACCAAACTGGGATTTCTTACCCAACCCTTAAGTTTTCAATCATACAAAAAAAAAAAAAAAACTCCACAAAACAATGAACCATATGTTCACCCTAATTGGGTTTTTTTTTTCCTGTATAATCTCTCCCAACACTGTGCAGACTACCACTGTCACTGCTGGAGGGTTCTCTGTGCCAGAGTGGGGATCATCTCGGCGTAATCACACTGTACCCCTAAGCAAGGGCGCACTTATCCCACTTTTATTTTTTTTTTTAAATATTTATTATGTGTACAACATTCTGTCTGTGTGTATGCCTGAAGGCCAGAAGAGGGCACCAGACCTCATTACAGATGGTTGTGAGCCACCATGTGGTTGCTGGCAATTGAACTCAGGACCTTTGGAAGAGCAGGCAATGCTCTTAACCCTCTTAACCGCTGAGCCACCTCTCCAGCCCCACTTATCCCACTTTTAGAAATGAGAAGTGGCTCAAGGCCTCCTGGCAAACTGGCTTCACAGCTACTCATTTAATCACTATTCCCCCACCCCCACCGCAGGAACAATATTTAAACTTAACCCCGAGATCCACTGAAGTTGATGAATTTGCTGCAGGTGATGGAGCTGAGGATCAGGGCCTCCAGGTGATCACAGAGCCCCAGCAGCCCAGGAAGCTTTCCGCTTCCCAACCAAGTGTCCCATCTGTAAAGTGAGTCCTGTAGCAAGGCTAGAAGCAAAGACAACAGGGCTGCCTTGCTGAGCCGAGGAGCACTAAAGCAGAATGAGGTGCCGACCACAGAGAGGGGGCTTTAGAAGAATTTCTGAAAACAAGCCTGAGAAGCTTAGGAAGGAGGCTAAGGATAAGACTCATGGGTCAGGTTGCCTCTAAGTCCTGGGTCCTAACGTCTGGAAAGTGGAAGACGACTGCTTCAATGGCATTGTCAAAGAGCGAAATAAGTGCTAAACACAGAGGATACGTTGCAAGTAAGTCAGTATATTCTTTATTACTGTCACGCCATTGTTCACCTGGGCTCATGCCGCAGTGTCAGCTGAACCATGCGTGTAACTGCAGAGGAGATGGCCCAGGCTGCAACAGCTATAGGATTATGCAAAAAGTTTCTTTTCCAACATCTCTTGGGGGTACAACAGGGGGTGTCTCTTGCTTTCTTTACCCACTGCTAGCATGCCTACCTGGTCCCCATAGCTTCCTAGACCCACATCAGTAAGTGGCAGGCACTGCCTTTCTGGACAAAACGGACTACACTACAATGACTTCCAACTCTGTCTCACACTCCTTGGGCCACTGGTGAGGGGGAGGAAGACTCAGCCTCCAGGCTGGAGGGGGGTAAGATAGAGACAAGCAAACTTGACTTGTCTAATTACTGGAACAGTGGCTTCTAAAATCTTGCTGGATTGTTTTCACAGAGCTGCTAGGTACAGAGTAAAAGTATTGGGAGTGAGGACAGACTCAAATTGGCGACCACCTTGACTGACCACCTGTGAAGGGCAGACCCGATAACAGCAGCATTTAGACAAGCCACGACTGTCACCCCGCCCTTGTGTACTGCAAAATAAATAGAATCCGTTACTATACACTATTTACAGGCAGGAGTCCTGAGCTTCTCTTTGGATTAATACTGCACACTCTCCTGCAGGCACAGAGCCAGGGCCCGAGAATAAAAGAAACTCAAGGGTGGGCTTTTACTTCTAACTCTGGGGCAAGCTGCACTTCTCCCAGATCCGGGGAGGCAGTATGTGAGTCAGGGAGGTACTGTTGATGGACACCAGCATCTGCAGCTTGCCCAGACAGTCCTGCAGTGCGGCCTCCGGGTGCTCTCCCAGGCGAAGGTCCAGCGGATGAGGGAGCTGCAGCATGCGATCAGCCAGCGCCAGGCAGCAGATGGCCAGCAGGGAAGGTGTGTAGTTGGTGAAAGCATAATCCGCCAGGCTCAGCTCCGCCACTCCCCGAGCCAGGGTTTGAGCCTCCAGGGCTCCAGTGACCTCAACCTGCCCCGCCTCCACGCGAACGTGCGTGAAGTGCTCCAGGAAGAAGTTGATGGTGGGTGCGCCCAAGCTGAAGCGCAGCTTGTGTAACACGATGCACTCAAGGTTGCACAGCTGCTGCCGGGAGAAAACGCCACCGCACAGGGCCAGGAGCTGTTTCACGCGAGGTGGGTGAACCTCCACCTGCAACAGAGTGCACTCTAGTTCCAGCCTGGACGTTTCCTGGACCCCAAGCGCGCCCCACCTTAAATCAGGGAGAAAACTGGGACTTGAACCTCTAGGCAGTCTCACCTTTACGACTCCACCCTTAAGCCACGCAATGCTGCTTTTGGTACAGCTTCTCCAGCTATAATTCAACTTCAAAAAAGTGTGTGTGTGTGTGTGTGTGTGTGTGTGCGCGCGCCGAGAGAGAGAGAGAGAGAGAGAGAGAGAGAGAGAGAGAGAGAGAGAGAGAGAGAATTAAGAAGCCATGTTCTCCAGAGACTTAGAAGTGCCACAAAGTTTTGTGTGGGAAGGAGCTATGGCGTATAAAGACCTGCGAGCAACTGCCTAGATGAGTCCAGCCACCCAACCCTGAACCATGCACGACTGGAGAGGTTGCCTCCAAACACATCCCACCCTACGCCTGGTGGAGGTACCTGCTTGCAAGCGATGAGCAGACAGGTGACCCCAAGCAGCTGGAAGCAGTCTGCAGCTACTGGGGTGGTAAGGAGGAAACGGTCCAGAGTGTTCACCGTCAGGCACAGCGACTCGAATGAGAGGCCGAATTGGCGGTGGACTGGCAGGAGCCAGCTGAGCAGTTTACAGCGGGATTGTGCCGTCACCTGCCAGGAGGGAGAAAGGAAGCGTGCTGCAGCAAGGGACCAATATAATTCAGGGAGCTTCCCCGAATGGAGGTAGAGAGGAAAAGGCTAAATGCCCTGAAAAATGGGAAACACGTGGAGTGCGGGCCTGACTGAGTCTCGGAACGCGTGGGCTCGAGCTCAGTACTGTACGGAGGGCGTGCATCAGGGGTGGGGGGAAGGGTCCATTTGTAGATGTGCAAACAAACTTAGGAGTTAGGGCTCTAACCTAGAAACTTTCGGACTCTTCCGCACTCTAATAAACTTCTCTACCTCCCCCCCCCCCGAAACTAGACTTCAGCTATTCACACCCCCAACTTTCCTCCATCTAGATAGTGAGGTCAGTGGCCCAATACTCGAAGATCCCCATTGCTCTGTTGATGGGCTGCAACGACTAGGGCGCTGCGAAGGGCGGACAGCAGCAAAGGAGAGAGCGAGCCCGAGAGAGGTGAAGCGCTATGGCCGGGGTCTAGCTCTGTCAACCGCCTCACTTGTGGCTGTCGCGCCAGCGACTCCCGCGGATGGAAGAAGCTCTCCTGTGCCTTGCGAAAATCGTAGCAGCTCTGACCGTAGTCTCTGAAGGTCTGGAGATCTAGAGCGGTCAAGGGTTGGGTAGGACTGAGTAAGGAGCTGCAGTCCCGCGCCGCAGAAGCCACAGGGCTGTCCGCGCCGTCCGAGCTAGAGCTGGGGGACTCGAAAAGGTCACAAACGCCGGAGTCTCCCGGGAGCGAACACGCGTTCAGCGGCCGCAGTGGCTCCTTCCTCCGGAGGCGCGGGCGTCTGCTCTTCTTCACTGGGGCGCGGAGGTTCTGATGGTGGTCCTGCCTTCCGGCTGCCGCAGCGGGGCTAGCCAGACTGGCAGGACAAGGCGTCACCATGATACAATCGGGTAGACCTCTGGCGTCCACAACGCCCGGCTACGGCGGGCCTTGAACGCCAGTGCGAGGGATGCGAGTACGATCCGGTCCAGCTGCTAGCGCAGCTCTAAGTACCCGGCCTGAGCCTTCCCTCCACCACTCCCCCCGGCCTCTCACTGGCTGAGCCCTGAGCGGCCCCCGAGCCGCGCTTTCCCCGAGGCGGAGCCACTCCCCTCGCGTGCCCGCAACGCGCGGCCACAGCGGGGGCACAGGGGGGCAGGAGGCGTTGCAACTCGCGCCTCGCACCCGCCTTCAGCTGCGGCTCCGCGCGGGTCTCGCGTCACCCTGGCAACCGCAGCCCGGGTCCTGAGGCCAGCTGCGCGCGCTGAGTGGAAGAGCTTGAAGACCACAGCCCACCCAGGTGAGCGGTGGGTCAGCTGAGCAGTTCAGAAACAAAGAGAAAAGCTGCTCCCAGGAGACAGGAAAGGAACTGGGCAGCTTTCTGTTCTTGGTTAGATTGTCTGGCCTGGTGTGATCATCTTCCAAGCCGACCTTCACCCAGACAGGTCAGCATCTGAGCTCCCTACCAAGATCTGGCTAGGACTGTGAACTCTTTTACGTCTATCTTATTTCATTCCCGCTGGTCTCTAGGGCAGCAGAGCTTTGACCTATTACTGGCATCTGTTAAGTATGTACGTGGGAGCCCGGCCAGCCAGTCAGGTATTTATGATCCAACACCATAAAAAAAAATGCCTCAAACGATCGCACAGGTCCACTGCCTTCTGGATACCCTCTTACGCACTTTTCATCCCAAGCCAAATCAGCCGAGGCGGTAGCCGGTTAAGAACGTAATGTCACAGGTGGCACGTCTGTCGAATTGTTCACAGCGTGTTCTGGTTTAGGTCATTAGCTTCTAACCCTCTGCCTTTCCTGGCTGTGCCTTGCTCCCCGGGGAGGGTGGAGGGAGGAGAAACAAAAGAATGCAGAGCTGGGGGCGGGGCGCACCGGCAGGGGAGAGAGAGAGAGAGAGAGAGAGAGAGAGAGAGAGAGAGAGAGAGAGAGAGAGAGAGAGAGAGAGAGAGAGAGAGAATGAATGTGACACCTCCAGGCCCAATTGGTTTACTCTAGACTCGGGTCCTGACCCAGCCAGCCTAGAGTCCTGCACTACTCTTGAATCCTAAGGAGAGGGTGTCCGGAACACTTAAGGAACAGGGACCCTGGGACACAAAGAAGGGGCTTCTAACGGACTGACCGTGCAATCATTTCCTAGATGCAAGACACCTAGATAAGCTTCCAGAGCGTCACAAACAGACTCCAACGGATGAGGCTGTTAGATGCCATGAAATCTGTACACTTAACCATCCTCACTTATTCCAAAGAGAGATGAAAAGTCTTTGTAGACTACGTGCAAATTCTGCCCCCTAGAAACCCGGCAGAGAAGAAGGTGAGAAAAAGGCTGGATTTCAGAGTCTCACCACTGTTTCCATTCTCTAAAATCCCAAAGGGGCTTTTGTACTCCCGGTTTAAATCGCAGCACCTGTGGCGCGGGGTTAGCTGAGAATCACCTGAGAAGGGTTTTCAACTCGCAAGTGCCTGGGTTTCTGGCTCCTTTCAGGCTGTTGGTGGCTAACATTATGGGACGATCAACAGACTCCACAGAAAAGGAGTCACATATCAGACTTCTTCCAAGATGAGTTTTCTGGGCGAGGGGAAGGATTAGGACCTCTGATTCTGCCTACTGGTCCAGCTGGAAAGAGCACAAAGCAAACTTGTAGGGGCCAAATGTTCCTATTTAATGGCCATGTTCAGCAAGGCGTTACTCGGTCTCTATTTCCTTGTCTGTAAAAGGATATTATTACTTGCCTCGAGGGTCAAGTAAAATGAATGTAAAAACTTGAAAATCCTTTTTGCATGTAAAACACTGGGGGGGGGGCATTTTGAAGACGATCCTGAGGATCGACAATGTTATTTATTATGCTGGAGGTAAATTGAAGACTCACCCATCTAAGAGTGGGTGTGAGACTCTGAAGGGCCCCCTGCTGAAAATACTTTGTTTTCCAAGAGTTTTGCCTGTACTTAGAATGGATCCTTACAGATGTTGCCTGAGTTTCAGTGTTTGTGGACAGCTCACTGTGCCCAGGTGCTGTGTCTAACACAGGGAGGCTGATTAGGACCTCACAGAGCGGATGTTCTGTTAGGATAAAGAGCCATTTGTCATATGCATTGAATGTGATAAGGGTAGTAACTGAGGATCCTCTGGTTTTTAAAGTTGCTGGAGAAGGGGACGGCCCCCAAGATATCCACTTAAATTCAAATGTCAGATAAACAACAAATGCATTTTTTCACAAGTATATTCCAAATATTGTATGAAACATAACTATAAGAGAAATATGTTTACCTGAGATTCAAATACTACTTGGAGCAATACTGTAACAACAGGCTATTCTTTACCTGATAGTCAGACTCAATGGGGCATCCTGGTATTTGGAGGACTTGCATGGGTGTCACGCTACTTCATGGCAAGATCAGCCTCACTGTTCTGGAAATGGTAACCAAACACTAATGGTTAAACCAAGGTCAGGAGGAAGGTGGACAGAAGAGAGGAGGATTTGGGCAAGAGGATTTATTCTATGTTAAAAAAAGAAAAAACGAAAAAGGCTGTCGGAGAAGCTAGAAGCAGAGTCGGGGGACATTTCCTGCTGATGTGCATAAGGCCCTGTCTAATGCAGAATGGCCATTGCAGTCAGAGGGGGTGAGAAGAAGCAGGGGAGATTATACTAACAATTACATAAAAACGTATGTGCCGGGTGTTGCTATTCTCTGTGTATGTTACACCCATTTGCTCTACAACACCAGATAGCTTCTATCGCTGTGCCCATTTTTATAGATGAGAAAACTGAGACAGACAGAGATAAAGACCCAGGCCCATAGGTCATAAAATGTAGAACTAAGATCCAAATTTAGCCTTGATTCCGAGCGCATGCTGTATTTCTTCAGTATTACTTCAATTACTTCAAGTGCGTGAAGTGCTTTGTGTTTCAAAGTCACTGAAGAGGGAGATGTCACTTGATTAAGGGTTACTCTGAGGCTGTAGCTGTAGCTGTAGCTCAGGGTACAGAACTTGCCTTGAGTGTGTGATGCCCTAGGGTTACTCTCCAAATCTGAAAAAAAATAAGGAGAGAAGGGACCAAATTCGGTTTAGTAGTTCATGGAAGAAATTATTTGTAGAGAATGAGGGTAGAGATAAGAGATTCCAGCTATATTTAGGAGAGAGATTAAGGGGTTTCATGTTAGAGGCTTGGGGAAATCAAGGAGGATTCTGAGTTTGACCTATGCACCCAAGTGAGTGGGTGATGTTTAAAACAGTAAAACCTCCAGGAGTCTGGGTAAGGTCAAAAAGAACGTTGGGAGTTTCCAGCCACATCTTTTAGCTTAAACTCAGCCAGGACCGAAACAATAAAGGACACACTATTAAACATACACACACACACACACAAAGACACACAAGTAGTAGCCTTTAGTTCTCAATTGTTGCTTAGTTTAAAAAACAAACAAACAAACAAAACCCTTAGAATTTGACTGAATTAACTGAATATAGACCCAGTACACAGCTTCGCGGTGCTTCATGGAATTGAACAGAAAAGGAACCCCGAAGGGAGGTTTTCTGTTTTGGAGTACCACGCCAGCCATGAAGAGTCTTTCCACACTAGGAAGGCTTTATTTGTTTAGTGCCAACAGAAACCTCGCCTCTAACAGATTTAGCTTGGATGTAACTGCTCCATCTAAGAGCCGCATCAAAGCTGAGGGCTAGAGCTGGGTGTGGTGGTACACACTTTCAATCCCAGCAAGTATTGCATGTGATAAGGGTGCTACAGAGGCAGGCGGATCTCTGTGAGTTCGAGGCCATTCTGGTCTACAGAGCAAGTTCCAGGACAGCCAGGGCTGTTACACAGACACACCCTGTGTGTCTTTTTTGTCAAAAAGACAAAACCAAAACAAAAGTGCTGAGCACTAGAATTTTTTCTAGGACTTCCACCTATTGCTTCTGGAAGAGGCCCCTTCTCTAATACTTGGGGTTCCTGACACTTCCTTCTGTTGACAGAAACGAAAAACAAAGACTCACAGCCATCTCGCCATCATGGTGGCCAGCACAATAGCCTTACCCACCTGCGTTACTCTCTGAATAGTAACTTATTGCTAAAAGCAAGGTTTACTTTTACTAATTTCTTTGCTTGCTCATCAAATACTTATCCTCTGCTAGTATCAGTCACCTTTGCATCTTTTTAAAACAATAAACCTCATTGCACCTCTTCGCTTGGCGGTAGTGCTCAAGTAACACGGTGAATGTCTGGGGGTCAGAGAACAGCGTGAGGCTCTGCTTCTCTCCTTCCCGCACGTGGGCCCTAAAGTGTGAACTCAGGTCACCAGACTTGGGGCAAGGACCTTGACCCACTAAGTTGTCCCATCGGCCCATTTTTCTAAGCCCAAGGAAGATATCATCAAATAAAATAAAATAACAATTCCTAATTTGAAAAGCTTTCGCTTCGGCCAGGTGGTGGTGGCACATGCCTGTAGCATGAATTCTAATGGGTCTTAATAATAAAAAACCAGATATCAGAGGGTGAAAACTGAAAGATCAGAGAAGCAGAGCAGCCGCTAGTTCTTACAAAATCCTCAGAACCAAGGGGGCAAGATCCTATCTACAAAACAGACTGAATTCTGAGCTCCTGTCTCCTGTCACCTCATATTCCTCTCTCCACCCAGCCATATCACTTCCCATCTCCATCTCCCTAGCTCTGGGATAAAGGTGTGAGCCGCCACCACTTGGCTCTGATTCTCTTTTAGACTGATTCTGTAGGGAGCCGCCAGGATGTCGCCTTGGCGAGATAGTGCCAGCAGTCCTACAGCCTGGAGGTATACAAATCCTTTGTTGCTGCCGTCCAGGCCAGTGTGCTTGGAGCCTTGTTTTGCATTTCAGAGATGTGGTTCCCTGACCTGTCCTGTGGCCTTGGGCCCTAGCAGAATGGCATCAACCAATCAGCATTCGAGCCTTTCACCCTAGAAAAGCAACTGCCTTTGGGCTCTGCTTCCTCTCTCTAAGCTTTCTCTCGTCCCTGCACTCTCTCTTCCCTTCCCCCAATTTTCCTCAATCGAGTGCTCCGAATAAAGACGTGATAGGGAAGGAATTCTCGTTTTCGTGGCGTTCATTCCTGCTGGTCAGGAAAAGGGGGCAAGATCCTATCTATAAAATAGACTGAATTCTGAGCTCCTGTCTCCTGTCACCTTACATTCCTCTCTCCACCCAGCCATATCACTTCCCATCTCCATCTCCCTAGCGCTGGGATAAAGGTGTGAGCCGCCACCACTTGGCTCTGATTCTCTTTTAGACTGATTCAATCTTGTGTAGCCCAGGGTGGCCTTGAACTCACAGAGATCTGTCTGCCCTCTGTCTCCCTAGTGTTGGGTTTAAAGGTGTGCGTCACCACTGCCTGGCCTCTATGGCTAACTAGTGAGGCTAGCTCCACACTCCGATCTTCAGGCAAGCTTTATTTGTTAAAGCACGAACAAAATATCACTACACATACCTTTAATCCCAGCATTTGGGAACTTGGGAGGCAGAGGCAGGTGAAACTCTGAGCTCAAGGCCAGCCTGGTCTACAAATTGAATTCCAGGACAGCTAGGACTGTTACATAGAGAAACCCTGTCTTGGAAAAAAAAAAAAAAAAAAAAAAAGGAGGGTGGTGGTTTCATTTTGGAGGATTAGACCAAATGATCAAATAATATTTAAACATGTATTTAAATTTTAGATGGTTTAAGTTTAATTTTAGATGGTTTAAGCTGAGAATAAAGGAGTGAAAAAGAGGAACGGCAGAGCGTGAAGAATAGAAGAGTCTTTTTTAAGATTTTTTTTTTATGAATCTGAGTGCTCTTTCTGCATGTACTTTATGCCAGAAGAGGGCATCAGGCAGAAGAGAGCCTCAGATCCCACTATAGATGGTTGTGGACCATCTATAGTAATCTTGTGGTTACTGGGAATCGAACTCAGAAGTTCTGGAAGAGTAGCCAGTGCTCTTAACCATTGAGCCATCTCTCCAGCCCTAATAGATGAATCTTAAGTGGTCCCAAATATCTTGGACACAGAGCACACTGGAGCACAGACCTGAAAGAGATAGAGGATGAAGCATGTGTGTTTTAGGCGGAAAGAACATTTCAGGTAGAGGTAGCATAAGAGCAAAGGCCAGGAGGCAGGAGCTCGTCTGGAGGAGAGTAACAGGTAGGAGAAACGGAAGGTACAAGCACAGAGGTTCTGACAAGAGACGCTCGGGTTTTGAAAATAAAATATATTATCACAATTAATTTTGTATGCTTTATTTTATTAATGTGATTTCCAGACGTTTTAAAATTACATAGATGGAAGACAGTGAGCTGGCTCAGTGACTAAAAGGCCTGGCCCAAAGCCTGGGTTCAGGGCCTGGAACACACATGAAGATAGGAGGAGATCCAACCACGCAAAATCATCCTTCACCATTCACATGCACATGTGTCTCAGTCTTTCTGGATGCAGATGGGACATGCAAAGTGACATCCTTACATACTCTATGGTCTGTTGCTCTACCTTCTGAAAATTTCTACCCTGGACTGTCACTGAGTAACTGGTATTACACTCTCCTCACTATGTGTGGCACAAATGATTTGGTCCAGTTCCAGGGCTTTTCATTTGCCCTATGAAAGGTCTTTAATTTGTTTGTTTACTTCTCTGGAACTGGGGTCTAATGCATTTTTAAAAGACATTTATTTACTATGTATATCGTGTTCTGTCTGCATGTTTGCCTGCACACCAGAAAAGGGCACAGATCTTATAGATGGTTGTGAGCCACCATGTGGTTGCTGGGAATTGAACTCAGGATCTCTGGAAGAACAGTCAGTGCTCTTAACCTCGGAGCCATCTCTGCAGCCCAGCCCAGTGTGTTTTCCCCAGGTAGGAACTTCACTTTCCTCTTCCCCTGGCTCAAAGGTGAGGATTAAAGCAGGAACACTGCATTTGCCTAGGTTCCTTCTTTTGACAAACAAAGCCAGTGAGTTGCCACCAGACTTAGACAACTTTGTCAGGCCCTTAGGAAATCTTTACACCGAGTTTGATGTCACTGAAAATTATATTTACTTATGAATCTTTTCTTTCACCATGCTTAAGCTCCAAAACTGAGTGGTATTTAAAGTGCTTGAAGTCAGACAAGTTTTGCTGGTATTTGGTAAACAAAGGGGCAGGGATTTTTTCTTTTCAGGCCATTTTCTAAGTGAGACGTTTGACTTCTACGTCTCAATGTCCACCTGGGGAAAAGGCTATCTTTCTGTTACCACCTTCCTGGTGTCTTGCCAATCCCCAGTTCATGAAGGGTTCAGTACACACGCTCAAGTGCGTTGCTTCCCTCCGTGCGTTAGATGTGTTCTTTCTCCCACCTACCTGCAGCAAACAGTCGGGCACAAGCAGTACCAAACAATGGCTCTAAGCTTTGCTTCCAAGCTAAAGTGCTTGGGTTCAAAGCCCAACTGCAGCCACCAGCTGTGACCCTGGGGCACATCACACAGCCTGTTTTTCAGTTTCCTTAGCTGTTGAAATCAGGGCATGGCAGCAGAAAGGGAGCCCCTGAGACTATCATGAGGATTAAATCGGATGTCATCTCTAATGCCGTGTTCAACAGGATCTGGGCCTGCCTTGATTATTTAACTAAAGTATAATGTATATGTCTTTTTGCCAGCAAGGATGGCTGAGGAAAATACTTCTTTTTCAGTTTGGAATGTGTGTGTGTTTTTTTCTGGTACCTTCTTGTGATAGATAATCAGCTAAGCACACCGGGCAGGATCGTTCTTGGTTGGACGACTTGCAGTGGCAAACCCAATCTAAATCTGGTCAGTGTCTTCTGGTGGGAACCCACATAAGAGGACAGAAGAAGGAATCTTTCATGTTTGCCTGTTTGCTCTCGCCCTCACTGGCAGGTTCATCTATCCTGTTCCCTGGGGCATTCCTCCACTGGTGTTTGACCCACCTCTTCAGGATTCCATCATAGAACCAGCAGCCTTCTAGGACTTTCCTGAAACTCCAGTACCAGATTGGGATGGCCGAGGCATTCAGTCTTGTCAACTAAAACAACCACCAGATCCTCGGCCTTCCAGCAGGGGACAGTCACTGTTGGGCTACTTGGACCACAGCCTGTAAGCCACTCTAATGAATCCCTTACACACACACACACACACACACACACACATAAACACATACACATATCTACACATACAAATACATAAATACATGCACACACAAATATACATGCACACACAGACTTTAAGTGCCTAATCCCTTCGGCCATTTAATTGCCTTTGACAGCGCCATCACTGAAAATGACCACACTGGGATTCTGGGAGGAGACAAAAGCAAGTCATAGGAAATAAAGAGAATGGAATAGTGGCTTTGGGCGTGAGACTGGCTTTGCTTTTGCTTTGGCTTTCAGGGTTTTGGCACTGCTCATGTAGGATGGCTATACAAAGGCAGACGAGACACAGGGACTGTGGCACTGGGGATGCCATGGTTTGGGTTGCAGTACCAACGGTTAGAAGCAGCAGAGTGGAAAGGGAGCATCTGAGCAAGGACGTCTAGTGGGAGGCGACCAGGTGGTCAACTACAGGAACAGTGTCTGTCAGAGGAATTGCACAGTGCAAAGTTCCTGAGGCCTGAGTAGGCCTGGTGAATGGAAGAGCAACAGAAAGAAGTCACTGTGGCTAGAGCAGGAAAGAGGGGAGCAGCCGGCAGCTAGGTAGGCAGTGGAGTCAGATCACAGAGGACATCGGCAGCGTCTGCTGTGCCCTTCGGCTTATTAGGTTGTATCTCATTGCAGCCTTTAGTTGTTGCCTCATTCAGCTGAGCTAGGCACGGGTTCATTTTAGGTTCGAGAACAAGATCAGGTGGATTCAAAAGTTAGCTTCCCACAACTACTAAATGCAGTCTGCAGGAGTCAAATCCGAGTCCATGATTCCAGTGTGCTGTTCGTCCTCTGTGCCATTCTAGCCTCTTAGAGGCTGAAGGAGAAGTCACATGAAAGCCCCAGACCACCCTTGAGCCAACGCTATGGGAGGCTGGCCACGTGGAGGGGTCAGACTCCCCCAGTGCTGAGGAGCCCACAGAGCTAGTCCTGTTTTCTTGTGACCAACCTTGCAGAGGCTGTGGTGTACAAAACAAGCAGGATTCCCTACCCCAGTGTGTTCCGAGAGGTAAAAACTAAGTGAGAATCAGGAAACAAGACTTCGAAGCCAGAGGGAGCATGAAGCTCTTTGGAGAAGGAAGGTCACAGTCTGCCCTTGACTATGAAGCAGGCACCGCTTTGGAGGTCGTCACCCTGCCTCTGAGAGCATCAGTGGCAGATAGGTAAGTTTACCTTTGCCGAGGAGTGCAAGTTTGCTTATCGGGCAGCCTGACTGGTGATGAAGAGAAGGGTCCAGAAAGCAGCTAGCCTCGGAAGCTAGGGTAATGGTGTCTTTGATCTTGAGTAGAGCTTGTCTTTGCACCTTTCACCAAAGAAGCATTGTTTAGGACAATAAATAAATAAATAAATAAAAGCCTTTGAAACTTCTGCTGTGGCACGATTAATAAAAACACAGAGACAGAAATTGGGGTTCAACTTGAAGGTCAAAAAAACCCCCAAACAATCCAGCTGATTCTTACTCCTACCTCAGTCTGAAATGGCGACCCTGCCTCCAGGAATCTCAGAATGAGACTGTGTTTGAGAGCTGTCTCCTCCCATCTTATATTCCTCTCTAGTGCTGGGATTAAAGGCGTGCATCACTGCCCCCCAGTTTCTATGGCAAACTAGTGTGTTTACTGGATTAAAGGTGTGTGTCCCCACTGCCTGGTCTGTGAGGCTGATCAGTGCAGCTGTTTTACTCTCTGAACTTCAGGCAAGCTTCATTTATTGGAATACAAATGAAATATCACTACATTTTGCCTCTAGGATGTAATCGAACCTCGCTGCTGTGATTGCCCTTTTGTGTTTTTATAATATATTATACTAAGTGCCAAGCACCACTCTAGCTTCTACAGTAGTGCAGAAAACATGTAATTGCCCTGAACACAGAGAGAAGTGGGGACACTGATGGCAAAATCAAATCAAGTCACAGGGTGCATACCAACATAGGGCAGCTGTTGAGAGGCGCCTCATCATAAGCTTTGGAGAACTAATGGGAACAGGCTCAAAGGGTAGCCCTTAGGATATGCCAGGATCCAGCCTCTACATATGTTAGCTTTTGTTCTTCTTTAAAAAGATATGATGGTGGGGTGCCCCGAGCGGCCTGCGAAGAGCAGTGCAGGTTCCCTGGGCAAACGGCAGAGTCAGGCGGCTGGACGCGGTGAACGGCAGAGTAAATGGACATAAGGCTATACATCGAGGTAAACATTTATTACTTAAAAGGGAAGGAGAGAAAGAAAGGCAGAAATAGAAAAGAGAACAGAGAGAGGAAAAACACGTGTGCACACGCCAGGAGACGGAAAACAGAAGAGAGAGAGTTAAGATGGCAATGAGGAAGGTCAGAAGTGGCTGGGAGTGGGCGTGGTTAGTCCTTAAAGGCACCACAAAGGAATAACATTAGCTATATGGGTTTGATAGAGGGGCAGAATTTTCTTCTCATGTAGCCTGGATATTGAAGTCAATCATTCAGAAACAGTGTTTCCTGGCATCTTTGTTGACCGAGGGATTCTGTTTCCCTCCATAGACTCATCTGCATCTGTGGAGTAAGATATTGCTCTCCTGGCTCTGTATCCACTTGAGGGAACGCACATGACTTAGCTACTTTTCCCATGCGGTAACAAGAAGCAATTTAAGCATTCAAACCGCCATACCCCACGACCTGGTTACCCATGAACCATACCCCAAGAACCTCAGAGGGTCATGGCCATATCATAATGCGAAATGTGTTTAGTCCAACTTTAAGAGTCCCCATAAATCTTTAACAATCTCAACATCATTCAAAAGTCCAAAATCTTGTGAGATTCAAGGCAATCTGTTAACTGTGACCACTCTAATGCCAAAAAGCAAATGACATACTTGCAATATCCAATGGCATAGAATATACATTCCCATTCCAAAAGTGGGGGAAAAACCACAGTGCAGAGTGAGGAAATGCTGCATCAAAGCAAGACCAAAACCCCGCATGGCAGATACCAAACCCTGCAGCTCATGACAGATGTCTGGGATTTTAGTTTCATAGGATTTAGATGGCTCCTGCCCTCCAGCTTTGCTGCTGTGAGATACATCTTTCTCTTGGGCTGCCTTAAATCTCTGTATACAACTTCCCTTGTTAAAGTCATAGTTCTGAACTCCGCAACATCCTGGGGTTTTCCACTGCAAACCACACTTCTCTTTCACACTTCATGCAATGGCTTCTTGAGGCCTGCTGTCCTCTCAGTGCTTCTGGTAGTGACTTCAGCACTCCCACACTTTGTCTGGCTTTGGTGGCTCTCTGAAGCTGCAGGGAAAGAGTCCACCGTGCCCTCACTATTCTATCTTTCAGGGTTCCAAAGCCAGTACCCAGTGGAAGACACTGCCAAGTTTGCCTGCCGCCTTGAGATGGCTTCATCCCTCTGAATCACATCTGCAGCAGCCTTTGTATATTGCTGTATTCCTGAAACAGAAAACTCTCTGGCTGTTAGTTGAAAGCTTAGCTAGGTGGGATATTGCCCTGAGAGCATCTTTCTCATTGTTTTAGTGAAGAACCGGGGATCTCTCCTACAACTTCTTTTGCACTTGCCTTGGCTGTAGCATTAAGCGTCCTAGTGCTCTATTTTCTCTAAAGTTCAATTTTTAAAATTTCTGTATCACTTCTTTTCCTTTGTAGGCCTGCACAAGAGTTAACAATCATGCCACAAATTAGCCTTCCTAGAGTCCGTGGGTTGGTTGTTAATTGATTCTCCAAATTTAGGCTTAATCCACTATTTCCATTTATTTATTTATTTATTTACACATACCTTCCATACAAAAACCAAACAGATGCGCAGTTTTTAACATGTGCAGAGTTATTCTCTGGATAAAGTAAGTCAATCTATGCTTATTTACAGAGGTAAGCCCCTTCACCCCATCAGCATTGACAGGTATAAAGTAACTCTCACACATCCTGTTAATTCTAGCTGTGTGTCTAGAGTCAAAGGACTGGATTGTGCAGTTTTAAGAAAAAAATATTTGGTTCATGCCCAGAAGTTGGAGTGGTAGAGATGCTCTAAAAATTGGTTGTAGTGATATTGGTAAAAAACTACAAATTTACCAAAAATTATTGATATTAAGCTACAAATTTTTCCTCCCAGCAGGTGTGGTAGCTCACACCTTTAATTCCAGCACTTGAGAGGCAGAGCCAGAAAGATCTCTGAGTTCAAGACCAGCCTGGTCTACATAGTGAACTCCTGGCCAGCCAGGCTTACATAGGGAGACCGTTTCAAACTACTCTCCATTTCCCCCACCCCCCAACACAAAAATGTTTCCCCCAAACATTTTAGTCTCAGAGACTAACAATTACATAAAGAGAAAAAGAACTCTTGGAATAAGTTGCTTTATTGTGTCCCCCTTCTAAACTGACTGTCTTGTGTGTTTTCTACACTATTATTATTGTGGACATATGTGTCTGATGCCCGTGAGTGTCAATGCGCACATGCAGGTCAGAGGACAACTTGGTGGAGCCAGTGTCTCTTCTGCTACCTCTCTCTGTGTGAGTTCTGGCGGTTGAACTGGGATTGTCAGGCTGGTGGAAAAGCACCTTTACCCTCTCAGTTATTTTGCTGGGCCTGGTTAGTCTTTTGGAATAGGTCTGGCCATGCAGCCATGATCCCTCTAGTTTCCTGCTCTGTTTGAGTTCCTGTCCTGATTTCCCTCTGTGATAGACTATGATGTGGAAGTTCCTCCTCGAGTTGCTTTTGGGTATGGTATTTTCTCATAGCAACAGAAACCCTTACTAAGAAGCAGGACAAAACTCTAAATTTATTCTCCAAATGTCAGGGGCTGCTACTGGATGAGATGGTTACACGGGGAATCAAAAGCAGTTAAGTTTCAGATAGCAGACGCTGGCCTTGTGACACAAAGATGCACAAAATATGAATGATACCAAAGAGTTTATTGTAAATGTCATGGCAAATACACCAAGCATCATCATCATTACAAAGAAACTAGAAAAGTCCGTGTTGAAAGTATGTGCTTCTTTCCTGCCATCTTCAGGTTAATGGCTAGTACCAAAATTTTAGGTAACCAAATACTTAATGGGATGGACGATCTTCACATAATTTCAGGACTGTATCTTCATCTCAACTTTAAAAGCAGTGAACCATGGACTTCGGCATCAATTATTCTCTGTCTTTATCAATTCCGTAATGATCTGTAGAATCTTGTCATCTGAGGGAATGGAAAAATAAACCAAAACACCTATGAAAAAAATCTAACACTTGCTAATTTTGCAATGCACACATGTGTAAACAAGAGGTGTACTTCATTACAAGCCTTTCTTAAATCAGACTATAAGCCAAGATGAATAATGCACACTATGATACCAGAGATGTCCGGAAAAGTCAATTTTTTGTTAGTGATTATTAAGGTTATCTTATGCCTACTTCAAAAAGCTAACATTTTGGAGAAAGAAGTTAGTATTTGATTATTTATAGGCAAAGGCCCCAAATAATGAGATATAAGTGTTTTGTTTTGTTTTGTTTTTCCTATTTTTTCCTTTTTGAAACAAGGTCTTACTAGTTTGTAGCCCATACTGGGCTGGAACTCATGATCCCCTTATGCCTCAGTCTTCCCAGGGCTGAGATTATAGATGTGTGCCACCAAGCCCAGGCTGTTATTTCTATAATGAACTAGTTCTTTAGAAATTCCATCCAGAAATTCCTCATACCCCCTCCCCCGCTCTGAGCTGAAATGCACTGAAGGTGTTATTGATTTTCCTTGTTTTGCAGTGGGGGATTTTTACCAAACAGTCAAAGGTGGCAATGATCTTAATCTCTCCAGGCTTGGACCAAGGAAACAACAATCCTAAGAGGGAAATGCTCCCAGAGAGGTGTCAATGGGGAAGTGACAAGCTTATCTACTGACAAACAGAGAGGTGACATTATTTGCTAAGGAGGGTTTATTAACAGCCACTCTTGTTTAAACAGCTCTGGAATCCTGACTTCCTGTGACTCTCATAGCAGCAGGGCTGCCGGACTGACATTCTACATTTATACTAGGTCCCAATGTTCCTAGTCTCAGTGGTCGTCATGAGACTTTGACCTGGGCCTATGGCCTGCCTCTCAGGTGCTCGGGAGCTGGAGTAGTATTAAAGAAAAAATAACATAGAAGTGGGAGCAGGAGAGGAGGTTCCTTGTTGGAAGTGAACAATGTTGAGCAGGAAAGAAAGCACAAGGGTAACCTGAGACACTTCTTCAAGACTGTGAGTCACTGTCACAGCTTCTCCTCACAGTGGAGCCACAAAGAAAAGTCGTAACTCATCACCCTCATTCTCAATAAGCACGGAACGTGCGCACAGGTAATTCTTACATTATTAAAGCAAAAGCCTAACTTCAGTGCCTATGACGCAAAGCCAGGGAATACTAGAGCACCAACTAGAATTACTAGTTCTACACTCTAAGGAAGAGAAAACCACCGGCTTACAGAAACCACAGCTATCAAGGAGCATGTTAAATTAAAGCCTGAAGATGCAAACAATTAGATCCTAAGTTTGGGACATCCTAGGGGTTTACTACAATAATTATCTGCATTTCAAAGGGCGATGGTAGGAGGGGGAAGTGTCAGCAGAAATGACACATCACAAGTCTGCAGAGAAATCAGTGTGCCTAGGATAGGGCTCTGAGCCTGGCATAATGTTTCAGCTGTTAGAACGGTGGAGATCTGTCAAGCTAGGGGAGTACTGCAGCATGCCACCTACAAACCAAGTGTGCATTTCAGACTTCTGTTGAAGGCTAATGCACTTACTTATACCAACTCATAATGGTATACAATGGTATACAATGAGTAGCAAAATTTATTTTTCTCTGTGAAATGGACAGTTTAGAAGTACCAGGAGTAAAGATTTTAAGAGAATAAACTGCATGAGTTAAATAAAATTTAGCATAAGTAAATTTTATTAAAATGAAATTTTATTAATATTACATCAAAAAATATGGCTTCGGTGTGCTACAGGGTATTCCAGTGTTAAATCATAATTTCTAGAATCAATCTCTCAGATTCTTAAAAAGTTGTAAAAAAATTTAATGTTATTTATTATCTGTCTATATCTATACCCAAATATATTTTCTTCTCAATGTATACTGTGTACAAATGTATACCTTCTTTTACCTGTATCACAATAAACCACTTACTTTCAAGAGACATCTTTGGATTTTCAAGTTTTTTTCTTAGAACAGAATCAATGAGAATTCTCAGCTGCTTAAAAATAACGGCGATCTTTACTGGGGCCTGTGGAGAGATGCCACATTGGACAACGTTAATAAGGGCATGGGCATGTGTATGTGTCTAGATAGGTCAATGCAAGCATAAGTAGCCGATAATTCCATTGACTCAGGGCACCAGGATTTACCATAAAATGCAATGGGAAAAGCATGCCCAAATTAGGCAGGCTACACTGGGAGCTCAGTGCATGGCCTCTTGCTGTTTAGAGTCTGCTATCTCCTGCCACAATACAGCAGCTTATTCTAAGAATTCTTAGTTTCTCTTTATATAAGACTCTAGGACTGGGAGGAATGGGGGAAGTGGAGAGTGGTTTGAAACAGGGTAAGCCTGGCTGGCCAGGAGTTCACAACGTAGACCAGGCTGGTTCTTAAATTTAGAGATCTTTCTGCTTCTGCCTCCCGAGAGCTGGGATTAAAGGTGTGAGCTACCACACCTACTAGGAGGAAAAGTTTATAACTGTTTTATTGCAGTATAATATGTAAATCATAAAAATGTGCTTATTTTAAGTGCTTAATGCCAATGATTTTTGGTAAATTTGTAGTCCCCCCCCCAATATCACTATAACCAATTTTAGAGCATTTCTGCCACTCCAACTTCTGGGCATAAACCAAACATTTTTTTCTTAAAAATGCACAATTCAGTCCTTTGACTCTAGACACACAGCTATAATTAACAGGATGTGTGAGAGTTGCTTTACACTTGTCAATGTTGAGGAGGCTACAGAGTAAAAAAAAAAAAAGACAGCTTACCTCTGTAAATAAGCATAGATTGACTTACTTTATCCAGAGAATTCTGCACGTGTTAAAAACTATGAATCTGTTTGGATTTTGTATAGAAGGGCCAAGAAAAAAAAATGTAGTGGAATAAGCCTAAGTTTAAGGAATCAACAACCAACCAACCCACAGAATCTAGGAAGGTTGATTTCTCCCTATGCCTTCATTGTTTCAAAATGAAGCTATCTTTTGGGATAATCAATGTAAAATTGGTGTCAATATACCTTGCATCAGCAATTATAACGATTATAATAAACATGTTCTGTTATTGTAACATGATTTTCAGAGCTAATAGGTTTAAAACTATACATTTAAGGTAAGATAAGGTTTTCTACTGTGAACCACACAGGAAAGTATTATGCAAGCTTCAGGAAAAACCCCAATGACACTGGAATTGGAACGTTTTCACGTAATCAGTAAAGTCACGTGGAAGGATACCTGGAAATAGATCCAGCCGTCCACAGAGAGAAGCCGCTCTCGGTGCTGGACTTCTATGTCGCCTCCAAAAAGCAAGACTGGAAAAGGAGTTATGAGGGTGGTTTCCCTCAGATAGACTCTGGCATACCTCACCTGCAAGGACAAGGGGGAAACACTTCATAGTCTAAACGATAAAAGGATTCATCTAGTTATTTTTCACATATGTATTTTCTTTGCAAATTTAATAGAAAATTATATACATTTACACAACCATATTCCTCTACCCATCACCCCCTTATTTAGAAATGGAGCACACATCTTTCTCTTTCTGAGTCAACCACTTTTACTGAAACACTCTGGGAACAGACAGATTATTAACCAAAGTCCTGTCACTATGACTGACTATATTCTAAGTAGATATGGTGATAGCCAGGGGAGAAATTTTACTATATTTCTCTAATTTACTGAGAGATATTTTGGGGTTTTTTTGTTTGTTTGTTTTTCTTTTTCTTGATAAACTGCATCTGGATTTCAAATGTGAACAAAAATAATAGTTCTACTTGAGAAAAAATCACCAGGACAAGTGAACTTGTTATGAGGACGTTCTAGAACGGGATACAGGGTTTGAGAATGAGTAGCTTACCTTCTCCTGGTACAGAAGCCACCCGTAAGTTTGCAAGTCTCGGTTTACTGAGGACGGGTGGACTTGTGCTTTGCCTTGGGCTGTCTCCACCATGCAAGCCAGTTTTTCTGTGACATCTACTGACTTCGTACACATTATCTTCCCCACATTGTCATACAGGCCAGCGGCCAGGACAGCTTTCAGAAGGGCAATATCTTGAAAAGAGAGTGTCTGTGAGGTTCTCTTTCCTTCCCAGCTGGTAGAAGATGAAAATCCTGCGGCCTTAACCAACTTCATGAGTTCCTGCTTCACATCCTAGATTTTATGTTAAAATGAGACATAATCCTAATTATTAAAGTACAGAAATTACCAAGCAACTTTGAAACGTATAGTACTGTTTCCTATAAAATAGGATGCCAAAGTATCATTTAATTGACCACAGCCCAAAACTTAAGTGGAGAGCAAAGGTTCTGGGAGGTGAAGGGTTAGAAGTCAGCTGTTCTTTGATAGACTTTATGTCATAAAATATAAGTCTGTGAGAACAAAGGACATGGCATGGGTCTGACTATATTTTCATTCACGTCGACTTAAATATAACCCTCCTTTAAACATTTATTTTAATTTGTTTTTAGTCAGTGGGGATAGCATTAGGAAGAATTACAGGGAATCCTGATAGTCGAAAACAAGCTCCTTCTCTACTTGTCTCCAGAAATTTCTTCCTAAAGATCTTGGAGTTTACTGAAGTTTACTCAAGGCAACTTCATCACTTAATAAAACTGCAGCTTAAAATACTTTGCCCCTTGAAGAGTGCAAATCAGCAGAACCACCCGGGAAGGGCAGGGCTGCCCCAAGCTCAGGCTACAGGAGCCGCAGGCGGCATTTACACTGGGGTTCCTTCAGGTTTGGTTTAGAGCTTAAACCGCTGAAGCTCAGGACCTGAAGATAAGGCTGGAGGAGAAAGTTTGTGGGAAGCGATCTGGAGGCTGAGGACAATAAAAGGAGAAAAGGAGAAAGGAGTAATGTGAAGAAATGACCACCCATGAGTCAACTACCTGGGGTGTCCACATACTGAATCTGCCAGCTCAGAAGAGCCTACTTCCAGAATTCAAGAGACCCCACAGACTCAGGGGACATAGCAACCAAATGTGATGAGCAAATCTTGTGTGGATCATGATTTGAACTAGCTATGACAAAATTATGAGATGACGAGGGGTATTCAAATGCTATAATTTGATGATATGGGTTGTCTTAAAGGTGTGATGTCAAAGAAAAAAAATGAGTCCTGTACTTTAGATATACATAATAATCTAGTATCTGTATTTACTTTAAAAGTAGTCGACAGGGCAGATAGTAAGGGGAATATAAATAAAACAATATTGACCACATGATGCCAATTAATGGATATGGAAAAAATGGGAGAACTGAAGTTCATGATAGTATTTCCTTTATTTTTTTATATTTCTGAAATTTCCTATGATTAAGCAAAACAACAACTGAGTAACAGAGTTGAGAAGAACTGTGGATAATACCCTTTGAGTCATTTATTTAAACAACCCTCCTCCTAAAAAACGAAGAAATAAAAAGTTAACTATCCTATTCCCACGCTGGTGTTATTTCCATGAACCATGCCATCTCTTTATAAAAACCATTTCCTGAATACATAATCATTGCTAAGAACAGTATTAAGAATTACCTCTAGTGTCAACAGCGACGTTCTATTGAGGAAATTCCTCTGGCAATACGTAATTTCAGAACGGTAGCCTCCTTCTTGCTTTGCTTTCTTCCACCTAGATAAATGTGCAAATGGATAAAGGCCACCATGGCTCCATCCAAGTTCTTTTTCAGAGGTTACCACAGTTTAATAAAATTACGATCCATTATGAAGAAGGGGTCTTGTTTACTGTACAGCTGCATTTATATGCCATTTTCAATTGCAGTACTTTTAAGCATAACAGAAAGTATAAAACTGATTCAAATTTGAGAAATATGTATATATAATAACAACAACTATGTTCTGTTTTTTTTTTTTTTTTTTTTTCTTTTCAAGACAGGATTTCTTTCTTTGGCTGTCCTTGAGCTCACTCTGTGAACTCAGAGATCCGCTTGTCTTTTATCTCCCGAGTGCTGGGATCAAAGGCACGCACCACCACCACCGACCAAATATGTTCTTCTTAAATGAGTCTTTATCATAATTATATTTTGACAGATTAAAAACACAAAGAACAAATTTAACTCTTGAAAGCATACTTTTAACGACAAAGATACATTTTTAAAACAGGTCAACCATCTTCAACCTCTGGCTTACTGATAGCAACAGGTTATTTCTTTACCCTAGATATGCGTTGTAGATCGTGAGGTGGTCTGAATCGGCCACAGCCAAAGATGACTTTGCAAGGTCTGCTTCATCTTTCCGACCAATTGGTGTGATAAAAGGAGACTTCTCCGTCATAACTGCCGCTAGTGTTGCCTGCCCATAAACATAATTTATCACTAAAGAAGTTGTTAAAAATAAATCCGAAAACAGTCACAATCAAGCCATCCATTTCTTATTTTCAATGCATTTAACACTGCTAACTTACAATTTCATAACAATTTTATAACTTTAGCTTAGTTCCTTTCATGGAACTCAGAAAACCTATTTCTTTATCCTTAGGACACCTCTGTGATTTCAGGAAGTACAGTACCAGAATCAGACGGAAAAACTGAAAATGTGTCCAAGTGATTATAGTCTCCTAGTTAGTTATAGACAATCTCAGAACTATAGCTTAGTACTTAGACTTCTAGTTTTCATGGGCTACAATGTCTTTCATAGATGAGGAGAACCTTCACCAAATGCTGAGTGTGTGGTGCCTACATGCTGGATTTCTCAGATGCCCTAAAGTGGGAAATAAACAACTGTTGGTTATAAATGAACACCATGACCAACAGCAAATTTTGGCTGCTGTTATGGCCCAGTGCTTACCTAGAAAGCATGGAGGCCCTGGGGTCAGTCCTCACATTATTTTAAAAAATGTGTAAGGGGGACTATACAACCATCCATTTGTTGCAAGTTCTCAGACAAACTATAATAGCAAATGGTGCTTTTTGAATTTAGCAAGTTCCTGACACCACCCAACTCCCTCCCCAGAACCCTGAGATCCTGCTTTGTTATTACTGCCCTGGGGACCGAACCCACCGCCACATGAATGTTCAGTAAGCTCTATGTCTCTGAGGTACACCCTAGCCCCACATTTACTTCTAACACTAGGGGAAAGGAGGCCAAGGGTAAGGAGCCCTGTTTTCTCTGTTGGAACAGCCTCGATCTGTGCTCAAAGTCACTACCGTAAGAAAGCACCGTAAGATCACAGACCCAGAGAATTAGACAGATGGACAGAGCTCATTTTTGAAATCAATTGAGAAAATAGACTCTTGAGAATTTTTGGCTTAGAAATAATTCAGATAAAGAAAGTTTTCCATTCTATTAAAGTCTATGGTGTCAATAACTTTCTATAAATTATTACATATTCAATTAAATAAATGTTTCAGGTGGGGGCTGTGTGACGGCAACAACCAAGGCCAGCCAAACTCATACAACAGTGTTTTCTTTTCTTTCTTTTTGTTTTTTTTCAAGAGATAGTCTCACTATGTAGACCAGGCTGGCTGCGAACTCATACAGATCTGCCTACCTCTGCCTCCCAAGTGCTAGGATTAAAGGTGTGCTCCACTACACCCAGCTATAGCATTTTTCTATATGTAAGTAAATGGAGAAATATATTTTTAAGATTATTATTAGAAAAAGTTAAATATATTTAAAAATTTTCATCAGATATTCAAGCCATCTAGGTTTTAATTATAGCACACTCATTATGTTTTGTTAAGAAATTAGGGAGGCTGGAGAAATGGCTCAGCAGTTAAGAGCACTGGCTGTTCTTCCAGAGGACCCTTGTTCAATTCCCAGCAACCACATGGCAGGTCACACACAACTGTCTGTAACTACAGTTCCAGGGGATCTGACACCATCACACAGACAAAACACCAATGCACATAAAAGAAAAGAAAGAAAGAAAGAAAGAAACCAAAGTTTAAGCTGGGCAGTGGTGGCCTTTAATCTCAGAACTTAGGAGGTAGAGACACTTGTATTTCTAAGTTTGGGGCCAGCCTGGTCTATGAAGTGAGTTCCAGAACAGCCAAGCTTACATAGAAAAACCCTGTCTTGAAAAACAAACAAAAAAGAAATCAACATTTAAACTTGTTTCCAACGCTTAATAATTTCCCCACCAAATGGCATGTGAAGTGAGGTTGTGGCAGTATTTTACTTACCACCGGTTCTAGACAGCCAAATATGGCTCCAAAAATGAGCATCTTGCCAATTTTGACGTTGACAGGCAAAGCTGCAAGGTGCTGGCCCAGTGGAGTCAATTTGGGCTCATTTAGTTCACAGGCTCCAATTTTCCGGAGTACATTCATTGCATTGCTGATCACTTGAAGCTGAGGAGGATCTAAAGCTTTGGAGAGAAAGTCTTCAGGAGAGCCAAGGTCACATTTCTGCACATGAAAGAGACCAGGAGGAGTCAATACCACCAGGAGATAACAATGGAACCAAAGTCCGAATTTATGAAAACTTGAGCAAAGAGGGTAATGGGTAAGGCCATTCTAGGAGGTGAGCCCAAGGGCAGAGTCTCCCAGGCTATAAATTTTAGTTTCTTCAGCACTGATTTTTATTGTTAAAAATCTAAGAATCAAGAGTAACTTTCAGTCTAGGGAGTTGGCAGGTGGTCCCTCAGTCTCAGCAGGTCTGATATTTTGGGTTAGGTGAATCTTTGTTCTGGGCACATCCCTTGTCTCTACACAATACATCCCAGCATATAGTCCCTGCTCAGTCAGGATAGTCAAAAACGTCTGAAACAATACCAGAAGTCCCTTGGCAGACAACATGGCCCCATGAGATCACTGCTCTCAATTACGAGGCTGGTTAAATTACTTATACCTATGGCAGTGGTTCTCAGCCTTCCTAATACTGTGGCCCTTTAATACAGTTCCTCATGTGGTGACCCCCAACCATAAATTATTTCCATTGCTACTTCATAACTGTGATTTTGCTATTGTTAAGAATTGTAATGTAAATATCTGTGTTTTCTGAAGGTCTCAGGTGACCCCTGTGAAAGGGTCGTTCGACCACAAGTGGGGTTGTGACCCACTGCCATATAAACTCTATAGTGCAGATACTAAACATATAATACTTGAACATGTAAAGCAAATAATTGTTAAAAACACATAAGTCATCAGATTTTCCTAAGAAACAAGAGGAACAAAAACCTCATGTGCAGTGCTTTGGGATTACCATAATGTGAAGGCATAGTTCCTCCAGAGGCACACGCAAGATTTCAGGTACAGAATAGTCCAGAAAACCTTCAAATCTGAAAAAAAGTGATACATCATGAGTAATAGCACCTTTGCCAATCAGTGAGCTGTGAATGTCCAGCACTGTGCCTACCTTTCTCTCGTGTACAGCCGAAAACAGAAACCATCTCGGACCCGCCCCGCTCTCCCTTGTCGTTGCAGGGCACTAGCTTTACTGACAAAGGTCTCCACCAAGGAACTCATCTGACTGCTTTCATGGTACCTAAAGACACACGAGGAGACAGTATGTGGATTGCGGACTTTCAGAAAAACCAGGAAAAGCCGGAAACGTCAACAAACTCATTACTATTGTGAACAAACATTTCTTTTTTAGGGGATGAGCAGCTTGACACAGGGTCTCTTTATGTAGTTCTGGCTGTCCTGGAACTCATTACACAGACTAGGCTGGCTGTGAACTCATCAAATACACCAGCTTCTTCCTCCTGAGAGCTGGGATTAAAGATGAACACCACCGTGCATGGTCAACAACACTTCTTAAGTCATATTTCCTGATTAAATATTTTTTTTTTATCAAAGTGCTATCCATATTGCCAAATGGAAATCTTTGCTACAAAAGAAAATGGTTTGTTTAACTCATCTTTCCTCACATACCTTTACCATTGTAGTTAATACCTACTAATCACACATCAAGGCGGTGCAGACTGCCAGCATCACAGTTTAAAGCACCAATCCCGAGAGAACAATTCCTCTAATGATACATCATTTGTTTTAGAATTGATTTTCTATTACACGGCTGTTTTTTTTTTCCTATACTGCTGTAGTTTTCTGATATTGGAGATAGTGGATAGACTACTTAGCTAACAGTAGTCTCCATTGTTTATAGGGCACACACTCCTCAGAGAGTAGTACCATTTTGTGGGCATTTCCATTAAGGCATCAATTATGTTCTGGCTGTGGTATGCAGCATTTGCTATTGCGAAACTGTCATTTTCTTCAATAGTACACAAGGACCTGATGATTATGAGTACTGTTTGGCTCAGATCAGAGATCTACGTCCAGTTCTCCAAAGTTCATGCTTCTATCACAACCCCATAAATAATTGCTGTAGGAATTCGTACTGCCAGTAGCCTTTAAGTTACCTGCTCACTTGGGCGGTGCCTCATATACTATATATGCTGATGTAAAGCGTGCAGTCTGCTCTCTCTGGCTTGGGATTCAATTGCTGATCCACATTCCAACAGAGGATTGTGATCTATGAGTCCACCCCTAAATAAATAACCCTCTATTATACCCAACTCTGAGCTATGTGGGATTTCTTTTAAGCATCCTTCTTCAAATAATGTTGTGTTCAACACTTTATGGGATAAGCAAAAAACTATAAAAATTTATGTTGCTAAATTCTGCCCAGGTAGCACTTTTAAGTGGTGGTATTATTTTTGGTAAAATCCAAAGTATGAAATAAAAAAAATTATTCCCTGATAAAATTATTCCCTGATATTTTAATTTTACCCACACATTTACCAAAGCTTTTTGCTTTGGGCAGAATTATGATCTTTAGGACCTGAATTTCCCTGAAACAATTCTGTAATTCTCCAAAAAAAAAAAAATGAACATTTAAGAATTTTCACTGTGCGAATTAAAACTTACTTATTTTCTTTCGTTCTTCCAGTATCAATGACAAACACAACATCAGGAATGGTGATTCCCGTCTCCGCGATATTTGTTGCTAAGACAATCTGCAAAGAGACAAGAAGCTATAATAACTCGACAGCTCTGGACACCATACCCTGATGTTCTTCAGACAGAGCTGATGAGGTTTTAAAGGTGAGTTTTAAGGGAGCAGTGGAGGGGGGCCCAAAAGAAGCCACTTTCAATTCTGGTCACAAAAATTTAGACTGTTTTGTTCCATACTTTTAATTTACTATACAGTTTCATCAGTTCATTTTAATGAAATTTTTAGATTAAGGAATATTTAATTTCATTTTTTCTTATGTGTATGTATGTTCACATACTCATGAGTGCCAGTGCCTGAGCAGGCCCACAGTGTCCCCCTCTGGAGCTGGAGTGTGGCTCCTGGGAAGTGACCCTGTCCTCTGCACCAGCAGGAAGTGCTCTACCTGCTCAGCCATCTCTCCAGCACATGGTACAGATCGCCATTACAACAAAACACCACTCCCCTAATCCCAGTCAGTCATCTTAAATCTGACAGTAGATTTGGGAATGGGGTCAGAGAATTGAGACAGTTCAATTCAACCCTATACAATCAATTATTAGGAAAAGAAATATGACTGAGAAGAGTGGTCCCCAGCTTCGGCAAGTCCCTTTACCCCTGGACTTCCAAACCTCAGCTGTAAATAAGGAGGTATAGAAACAGGTATTTTAGGTCTAGCTTTAAAACTCTTAAGCAGTGATGGCCGAACAGTACAATCTTGTGCACTCTTGATGTTCTTGCTGAATCCTTGGAGGCAAAACCTCAGGGACAGTCTAGGTCAAGTCCAAGGCACATTGCTCCATTTTACCTGTGTTTTCCAGTACTGACTGACTGCTCCCAGATTAATGAGGTCTGTGGAACCTATGTGGTTATTCTACTTCGGCAGTGCTAAGATTTATTTTGTTAAGGTGAACTCTTCAAACAAAATCTTTCTTACAGAGAAGCAGATGTTAAAGTTCAGAGCAGTCTCAGGACCTCTGGAGTTCTCAGAAGACAGTTAGAAAACCACCAGTCAAGAAAAGGTGAAGTTGAATGGTGGTCTGTTTAGGGCTGAGGACCCAGGTCTGGTGCATCGGTCAGGCTTGTTCTGACAGCTCCCCGCTTTCCACACTGTCTCACAACGTAACTACACTGTTTTTAGTAATTTCTTCTGAGGGAAGATTCAAATCTGAGAGATTCTTTGTCAAGAATCTCTTCACTCAGAACTCTGATCAGAGGGCACCAAATATTTCCATAAACTAAGGTCTGTGAACTACAACCAGGAATTAAAAGCTGAGGCTGGGATATAGCAGTTACACGGAATGAGCACCTTTTTGGATTCGACTATTAGCATATTAATGAAAGGAATGAATGACTAATTGAGGCTGAAGGAACCAATAGTCTAGAGAACAGGAATCCTCCCAGGACTTAAATTGCTCTTGACATCCAATCTCCTTCATGATGCAATTTCTTTCTTTCTTCCTTTTTTGGAGACAGGGTCTCTCTACATAGTTCTGGCTGTCCTGGAACTCACTCTGTAGACCAGCCTAGTCTCACACTCAGAGATCCATCTGCCTCCGCCTCTGAGTGATGGGATTAAAGGCATGTGCCATCATGTCCTGTTAATAATGCTTTCTTAGGAAAAAGTAGTCTTTTTTCCCTTTTAAAAAGCAATATACATATCACATTTTCCAGCTGCCACTTTCCTCAAAAGTATTGCTTCTTTATTAGCCCACAGTAATCAGATGTCTGAATTTAAAAGTTTTTAAAAGATATTTCTTTTCTAAGTGTATGTCTGTGTGCATACGATGTAAGTAAACATGAATAAGAAGGAAGGAGGTTATGAAGGATCACCTGGAGCAGGAGTTACAGGCAAGTGTGAGCTGCCAGTGCGGTGCTCAGGACCAAGCTGTGCCCATATTCTCTGAACCACTGAGCCACTCTCCAGCCCCAGATGCATGATGTTTAGTATTACGTTCACTTTGACTATGCTGAGCTGCAGAAGACTTGAAGTCACTCACGTGTTCAGCACTAACTCACTTTCTGAAGTATCCACAGACCACACATACGCGTGTCCTGCATTTACCTTCCTGACTCCTGGAGGGGGAAGTCTGAAGGCTGCTGCTTGATCTTGAGTTGAAAGAACAGAATGCAGAGCAATAACTTCATATCTGAAATTAAAATCATAGTTCTTAACAAGAGTTTCTCTTTAGAAGACACTGCAAAGAATAACAAAATTTATTTGCATATAGAAAGCAACTTTCAATATTTTAATATGAAAAAATGTAAATAAACAGACTTTCACAGAACAGTAGAATAAGACCCCACAATATACCTGCCAGAGGGGAAAAATTAATATGAACAAATAACAGGGTAAGCAGCCCTCTTCTGAAAGGCCAGAGACCAAAAGTGTTCTAGATTCTGAATTTCGTATTGTTGGATTAAGGATGAGAAAGCTTGTATGTGAAATATGTGGCTTAAATGATTTTTAGAGATGTGATACTAATATGGTAACCACAATAAGAGTAATAAACTATAATAACAAATAAATAGCTATTTTAATAGATATGGTTGCTAATATGCAAAACTTTGTTGGCTTTTGGAAAACTCAGTGGGTCAGGAGTTATTATCTATAATACTATCTATAATTAACCACAGAATTTTTGGCTCAGATTAAAATTAAAAAAAAATGCAGATATAGTACCTACAAATTTTCACTAGATAAAAACAAACAAACACAAAATCTCCATGGACAATTGTAGAGATTAAAAAAAAATGTCAGTTGGGTGGTGGTGGTGCATGCCTTTAATCCTAGCACTTGGGGGCAGAGGCAGGTGATCTCTTTGAATTCAAGGCCAGCTAGGTCTACAGAGTGAGTTCTAGGACAGCCAGAGCTACACACTGAAATCCTATCTCAGAAAAGAAAACAAAACAAAGTGTTTGGGTGTTTTACATGCATGTATCTCTGGGCAAGATGTGTATAAAGTATCTGTGGAGGTCAGAAAAGGGCATCAGACCCTTGGAAATAGAGTTACAGATGGCTGTTACCTGTCAAGTGGGTGCTGGGAACTGAACCTGGGTCCTTTGGAAGAGTAGTCAGTGCTCTTAACCACTGAGTCACAAGTTAGCCCTACCAAGCACAATTTTAACTGAAGTTGAAAGGTCTGAAATTTCTGATTAAGAGTTTTAATGTATCAGATCTTCTGGCTTAAAATTACAAAGAATATAATAAAGATTTGTAGTTACCGCTCAGAATAAAATCTTCTGTCATTTGATAAGAGATCATACAACTGTTGAATATGTGCAAGACCGGGTAAAAAGATCAATGCTGCTCCTTCAATATTTCTGAATTGAGGACTTTTGTCTGAAATTTTAAAAAAGATAAAAAAATTCAATGTAAGACAGGAAACAAACATATAAAATATTAAAAAATGTAGTTGGCAGAAGTTTTTTATGTTTTATTAAAACAAATAGAAAGATACCTAAATACACAAGAAGTTCCAAAATCAGATCCAGGTTGATTTTATGAGGGTTCATGTAGAGAATAGCATGCTGGGTACGGCTACTATACTTTAGGTAAAATGGATTTAATTCAGTACTTGCTCCAGTTTGAACTGGGATGTATTCCTAAAAGAAAACCCAACCAAAGAAAGATGAAAACAAAATTATGTATTTTGGGGCTGTGGATTTAGCTCAGTGGGAGAGCATTTGCTTATCCTGGGTTCAATTCTCATAGCTGCAAATAAACAACAGCACAAACCACAAAAACCAAAATCAAACTCTATTTTTATAACAGAAACAAGGAAAAAGGGTGCTGTTTACCGATGCACTCCAAGCAGCTGGGGCTGCATGTCTGCATCACCACGCACCACTTAGGAGTAGGAACTGTAGAAAGCATCATGAAATTTGATCATTCTCTTAGCCTTTAGTGATGAACAGCAAGACTGTCTACTTCTCCATGCTCATGAGGAAATAACTGAAGAGCCATACCACACTCATGTGTGCACTTTCAGCGCAGTGAAAAAGCACTCAGGCCCACAGGCCCTGTAACAACCTAACTAAAGGCAGTTCACACCTTCTCGTTCTTTCCACATTCTACCTTGGCTACCCAGTTCTCATTGTCCCGTCTGAAATATCTTTCTAAGCCTTTCTCTAGGTTTTAATTTTTATCTTTGGGGTTTTAGAGAAAGAGCTTAGATTATGCTTTCTTGGCGTATCTGTTTAATTTAAACACAGACTAATTTTGTGTTTGCAACAGTTTGGACTCAGGCACTTGATACAAACCAAGTTGCACAGATGTGGTGTTGAGACCGGCTCTGGTACCACTGCTAAAGAGGGGGTCACAGGGCTTCTCCAGTCACCTAACTGCCTCTGACTCCCTAGCAGCGACTGTTTGCCTTGAAGAGCTTTATTATAGACCTAATGTTGGCTCCTGCGAAGACAGGCTGCTAAGAAAACCAAGAGCAAAGATCTAGATTTAGGATAGCACTATCTCCCGAGTCACAGTAGAAAAATATCACTAGAGACATCCTCTTCAGTCATAAATCACTGCTATGAAGCCGTTCTCAATGCTGCTTCACATTTATGTAATCTCTATTCTACATATATCTAATGGCCTCAAATAGTATAAGAGACAATAAAATATCACAAATTAAGGACTAAAGTCTGAAACAAGATTAAAGAGATAGCTTTTAAAATTCACTCATCTTCACGACTGTTTCTCCAGTTCACAGTGCTGGCCACATGCCTGGACACTCACATAGCAGGTTGTACTCTGAGCATTTTCTGTTTACCTGGTACTTCTTTATTCCCCCAGCTTTACTTGTAACATTGATGGTGATTTCTTCCTCCTCCTCCAGAAATTTCTGACAATATTCGGAGTCTTTCTCCAGTACAAAGCCCGTTTCTTCTATTATATCTTCAAGATGGAAAACCTGCAGAGAAGGCATACACAGACGTGACCGAAAGTCACTTCAGCGAACGCCTTAACGAGAACACAGACAGCCTTATCTTTCAAATGTCACTAATTTAAGTTAGGATAGGAGGGAAAGCTTTCATTAGCATAATTGGTATTGAAGAACATAACAGACACAGGAAGTCTGCTGCTAAAAGATCACGGATACTCACACCTTGGTTTCAAAAGAAAACGGTCAGAAGAACGGACAGACAGACAACCCCAGACCCAAAGATGGCTGAGAACAGAGCACCTTACTGGCAGGTGTCACCTTCAGTATAAACATGACTTGACGTGGAACTAAGTTTCAGTTCCTGAGGTCTGCTATCAGGACACTAGAGCATGCTTTCCCTTCCTTCCCACCCTCAGGCAAGCACCGGCCACCTGACTGTCAAAGCCCTCCCCAAGTCCTCCCCTGACTTTTAGAGTCTAGGAACTATGTCCAGGCTCAGAAAAAAAAAAAAGGGCCAATGTTTTCAGAAACTGGTATATGAATGGTTTCTGCTTACACACACACACACACACACACACGATAAAGAAGACTCACCTCAACGGGGTAACTTCTTCCTGAAATCCTGAGAATGGGACAGTGTGTGAAGTAGGTGGAGAACTTGTCACTGTCCACAGTGGCGCTCATCAGAATCAAGTGGAGGTCAGAACGTTTCTGCAAAACTTCCTTCAAGATAACGAGCAGGAAATCTGACTGGACACTTCTCTCATGGACCTAAAGGAAAGGCAACATAAAATCAGTCACATCTAGTGCCTGGGAATAAATAATCTACCAAAAGTTAATATCTGAATATAATAGGAGGATTTGTGGGCTGATTAAGGTATGTTTCAAATAAGGCTGAGCTTCAGAATTAAAACTCAGTTTATTCTGTAAGACTGGAGTCAATGGAAGGGTCAGCATATAATAACAGCAACAGTAGGACTGTGCACTGGGAGATGTATTGGAAATCACACCATATGTGGCTGACAACATCAGGTTGCTTCCCAGGTTCATGGAGAAGTCAGCCTGACCCCTAACGCTCTGCTAAACAGGGAAAAGCCCGTCTGCCATTAGAGAAGACAGGCGGTTTACTACTAAGGAGAAAACTGAGTTGAGCGGTCGGAATCTGACCAGGTATCTATTACCGTCTAAAAAAAGAATTTTCCTGCCTGCCTCACATACACATGTAAGTGACTCTAAATTTACTGCAAAGCGGAGGTGATGTAAGGAGGACTCTGCAATCTTGCTACAGGGCACAGATGATGTATGCTGTCCAAATACAAGTATTTGCTACATGTATGTCTGTGCTCTTTCTGTACCCTTACATAGTTCTGATCTAATGTGTAAAGATTACAGAAGCATATAATAAGAAAGTACATTAAGACAATAAGTAATTTTCACAATCTGCTTGGAAGGCAGACAATAATGCTTAAGCATTCATGCCTGGGGATCAATTCCTTGGGTTCATCTTTTGGTATAACCTTACAGTTTGATTTTGGGAAAGTTACATAAATATCTCTGGTTCTACTTATTCATTCATAAAAATAATAAAAAATTTATGGAATTGTATAATAAGCAAATGAGACAATGGAAGGCCTGCAGAACAAAGCCTAACAAATAGTAAATACCTTGTGTTGTGGAAAATGCTAAGAGAGAAAAACCAACCAAGACAGAAGGTGCTGTATACACCGTAAGAGAACTTGCCAGTGATACTAAAACCCCCAATGGATGAGTTTGGGTGCTGGCACAAAAGGAGAAAAACAGAATGGGAAAGGGAAGAGAATGAAGGTAGGTAAAGGGACAGACCTGTGTATCAAGTCACAAAGGATGTATAAAGCCCTGAGTTCAATTCTTAGTACCCCAAGTAAACAACCAAGGGGAATGACCGGTAGCTCAGTGGTCAAGAGTGCTGACTACTCTGGCACTTGAGCACACATATGGAACTCTAGTTCCAGGGGATCTGATGCCCTCTTCTGGCCTCTGCAGGCAACAGGCATGTACATGGTAAACAGACATGTATACATCTAAAACATCTGTACACATTCTTAAAAAAAAGAGAGAGAAAGAGAGAAAAAGGACTTACAATACAGTTTAGGAACTAAAATACTAGACTTGGGCCCTGCGATGAGAAATACACAAGAAATAAAGCTAGAGAGGTAACCAAGTGATAGCCATGGAAACCTTACAAAGTACCATGAAGGAATCTCTGTCTGGTGACTAAATCATCTTAAAGCAGAACCATGTGATATAAGTATTATCTATAATTCATAAAACAAGAGACACAGGTACCTGGAGCTTGTTGTTCATGATGGCACACATCCTTAATATTAGGACCCTGGAAGCTGAGGCAAGAACACCGTGAGCTCAAGGCCAGCCTCTATAGATTCTGGGTCACAGAAAGAAGCTACTCTGGACTCTGGCTACAGGGCAGAGAATGAGAGCGGCTAGTTTAATGCATGAGATGCTGCTGTAGTTATTCCTAACTTGGTGGCTGAATTTAATAGGACATGAGCGGAAAGTGCTGAGTGATTCTCCTTTGGTGGCTGACTAGCAATGGCATGGCTCCCTCACTGGTCAGGAGAGAGGAGTGGGGCAAGAACGTTCCGAGTTCTAGAAATGCTGAACCCGAAGTTCCCAAGACTGGAAAGTGTCTAGAAGGCACTTGGAGATTTATGTCTGAAGGTCAGGAAAAGAGATCCAGTGGACTACAGTGATTTGAAAACTTTCATCAGAAAGATGAAAATGAATTGCAACGAAAATTGTCAAGAAACAAAAAAGACAACATACACTAGAGCTAATAAAAATGTATAGCGTCAAGCTGGTGGTCAGAAAATGGAGCTATGAGCACAGCCAGCAATGAACACTACTTAGATGTCACTCCAACTGTAAACACAGCACAGCACACAATTCCTAATAACACAGCCAGAGGAGGTACTGTCTTCAGAAAGAGTTCTGAGTAAAGTAACAAACTGTCCCCAAGTCTCTTGTATTCTTAAGTGCTGCTGAATCTCATTGGGACTTAAAAATTTTTTTAAAAGATTTTTTTTTTACTTTTTAAAGATTTATTTTTATTTTATGAGGGTTTTGTTTGAACATATATCGATGTGCACCAAATGTGTGCCTGGTGCCTGCAGTGGCCAGAACAGGGTTTCAGATGTGCCATGCCTGTGGGTACTAAGCACCGAACCTGAGTCCTCTGGAGGAGCAGCAAGTGTTCCTAACCTCAGAGGCATCTCTCCAGTTCCAGATTTTACTTTTAATTTTAAGTATGCATCTGTGTTGGAGTATGTCCACGTGGGCATAGTTGCCCACAGAGGCCATGGAGGTGCTGGGAATCAAACACAGATCCTCTGCAAGTGCAGCAATAGCTCTTAACTGCCGAGCCATAGCTCCAGCCCCTGCCCCCCAGATTCTTTTACAGCCCTCTTTACATCAAGGGGCTGATGGTGTTAAACTGAAGCTTGACTCAGTCAGTCATGTCAAACTGGCAAAGAATACAGTCTCTGCAGGCTGGTGTGTCTTTAAAGGAATATTCTGCTAACTATTTAAGTTACAAGAGAACTTATGATTTGATATAAATAAAAGTTCTCAAAAATATATAAGAAAAGCACTTTGGCTCATATTGACCCTTGATGATATTTACTTAGGTCTGTTGCGAAGCAACAATTATGACCTCTGTATTCTCTGGAAAACTGTATTTATATTCTCCTCTACATTCTATGGATAACTCTTCTATGGAGTGAGCCAATAGCCACCCAGCTTCTTTATAATGTCTTATCAACCACAGTGCAATATCCTACCTATCCCACAAGGAAAAGAGATCCCTCAAAGATAAATTAATTCCTATCACTTATTTATTACCAGAATATTAATTAGATTGAAAAACATCTTTACTTAAAATTTGTCTAACAAGAAAACGGTTAAATAAATAGAAGACATACAAATTATAGAGTACTGTAAAGCAATTTAAAAATCAAGATTTTGGCTGGGCAGTGGTGACACACACCTTTAATCCCAGCACTCGGGAGGCAGAGGCAGTTGGGTCTCTGTGAGTTCGAGGCCAGCCTGGTCTACAAGAGCTAGTTCCAGGACAGCTAGAGCTGTTACACAGAGAAAAACAAAAAACCCAAAACAAACAAACAAAATCCATATTTTGTACACTAGTGATCCGAAAGACTCACAAACTAAAGAGACATATGGAATGCACACCCATAAAAGCATGAATTAAATGGTGAAATTCTTTTTTTCCTGGGTTGTGAGATTATAATTTTTATTTTTTAAATATTTCCTAGCCCAGAAGAGTAACCTCTAAAGTAATCTACCTGTAGTCTATTAATTACACGCCAGAGAGCGAGAGTGAGAAGAAGGTGTCACATGCCTTCATCTCAGTGCCTGAAGACTGATGTGCAGGGCAGCCTGGGCACACAGCAAGACCCTGCCTCAAAACTCCCAAAGTATGACAAAATGTTACTTCTGCTAACTTAGTAAATTAACAGACATTCATAAAAACCAGTATCAGGCTATGGTCTTTCTTTCTCTTTTTTTCCATGTTAAGAGAGTCTCACACTGTTCCATGCTGGCTAGGAACTTGAGGCAATCCTCTTGTCTCAATCAAGTGCTGAGATATAGAGGTGTCAGCTATCCTAACTTGCTAGAAAAATTTAATAATACTTTTTGAAAAAAAGAGTTGCAATATATCTGTCCTTGAAAAAAAACACTAGCAAATTAGTTTTCTTGAGTAGGCTGGTAGACATCTGAAATAGCCATAACACAAAACTTCGGGCATAATTCAAGTGTGCCCTCAAATCTGATTCGAGAAGAATATTTAGAGAAAAAAATGAAATGCACACTGATGAGTTCTTGTCTTCTGTGAAAGAGTTGGGAGCAATCCTGAAACAGGTCAATGAGGCGGCTGAGAGGGAAGTGTCTGAGACTCTAGCTACACAACTGAACCTCTGTGTACCTCCATTTCTTCAACTGGAAAGTAAAAATATCTACCCCACTGCACTGCTGGAGAGATTAGATGAACATGTGTCTGTGTGAGCCTTTGACACTGTCAGGCATGCAGCAAATAGGATGTAGTACTTATTACGCAAGGCATTTGCTGGATGAAACTAAATCATCCAATAGACAGTGTCTGATATGTAGTAAACACAAAGAAAGTGTTAGGGTCACCAACATTTTTTTTAAAATAAACACGTTTAGAGTTTATCTGGACACAGTTATAAAGCCTACTCACCTCATCTACAATGACATGAGACACATCAGTCAGAAGACCATCTTCCTGAAGTTTCCTTAGTAAAACTCCTGTTGTACAATACAGTAGCCTGGTAGACTCGCTAGCGCGAGATTCCATCCGGATCTGATAGCCACACAAAGAATTCTGTGGGGAGAACACAGAGTGGCTATAAGATTACTGCAGAGAGTGCAGCCCTGTGCACATCTCAGTACTCCATGCACCAGTCAGGCAGATTCGCTAATGCAACTTATTACCAAGAGTCTATTTCTAGCTGGACATGGCGGCTCACCCCTGTAGTCCAAGCACTCGGGGCTGAGGCAGGAGTACCACTGTGAGTGTAAGGTCAGCCTGGGTTACACAGTGAGTTCCAAGCTGCCTTGGGCTAGAGTATGAAATCTTGCCTCAAAAAGCTAAAAACATGTGTTTCTATGATTTTCAATTGAAGCTGTAAAATTTGTCTTGATAATTTAAAATTTTAAGTTCTATTTAGTGTGCATGAGTGTAGGCTCGTGCAATCTACGGTGTACACGTGAAGATAGGAGGTCTTCCATCCTAACAGATCCGGATTCCACTCAAGTCAGCAGCCTGTGCACCGTTGCCTCTGCCTTCTGAGACATTGCTCCGGCCCCATCATTTGCTCTTTCCTTTTCTGAATAATCTAGCATTTTGTATCTACCCTCCTTTTCCCCTCTGTTCACTGAAAAGAGAACTGCTCAGGAACACATCCACAGGAAAGATTTATGATGTACTCAAGACAGATCTGATTGTGCCTACTCTTTGAATACCATATTTGAATGGTAACATATCTGAGTATTCAGTGACGAGAACTAGGATCCCGTACAGGTTCCCAAGAGCAGGGCAGCGTCAGATCAGCACTCGTGGAGGTGGAGAGGAAAGAATAAGCCTTACCCTTCCTCCAGGGCCATTCTCACAGCCCAGTTCATCACACACCCTGGTGGCTAAACTCACTGCTGAGATTCTTCGGGGCTGGGTACAGACTATGTTACATTTCCTTGCTCCACACTCATTTAGAAGCAAGTCCTCCAATAGGAAATGTGGGACCTGAGTGCTTTTACCACTCCCTGTTTCACCTGCCACGACCACAACCCGGTGCCTTTTCAGAGTTTCCACAATTGCGTCCCGGTGTTTGAACACAGGCAGCTGCTGCCTTTCCTTCAGAAGTCTCTGATACTTGGGTGTGCTTTGCAGCTTCCTGAAGAGGTTCCTGACAGGCTCCAAGTCATCTGCATTTGCTGACTCCAAGGACAGTGCAGAAAGATCCTCATCAGAAACTAAGTTTTCCCAAGATTCCTCGGGGTCTTCAGAGCTCTCTTTTTTATGTTCCGGATGCTGCTGCTGCTGCTGTTGCTGCTTCTGCTGCTGTTGCTTCAACTTATTCAAAAGTTTGGCAATAAAGAGATCGCGTGGTTTATTGGTTTCCATTTTATTTAATTCTTCCTTTTTCTTTTCTTCATCACTCCACTCCAGCCAAACATCTCGGTAAGTAGGAGGGAGTAACTGATGAACAGACTAGAAAGGGAGACAACAGCGATGCTTTACTTTGCTGATTAGGTATCAGAATTCAGTGAGAACTCAGGCTAGTCGACTGCATCTTAAAATGTAACTTTATCCATAAACATTAAAATCATTAACATAAGAGACACCTGTTAGTGGGGATTATTTGGAAGGACTAGGAGGTGTGGCTTTGCTGGAAGAAGTGTGACCTTATTGGAGGAAGCATGTTACTGAGAGTGGACTTGAGTTTCAAAAGCTCACACCAGTCTGTGTGTGTGTCTCTCTCTGCCTGCAGATCAGGACTGAAAGCTCTCAGCCACTGCTCCAACGCCATGTCTGTGTTTCCTGCCATTATGATCATGGACTAACCCACTGAAACTGTAAGCAAGGCCCTAACTGAATCATTTATTTTAAAAATTATTCTTTATTATTTGATGTGCACTGGTGTTTTGTCTGTGCAAGGGTGTCAGATCCCCTGAAACTGTAGTTACAGACAGTTGTGAGTTTCCATGTGGGTGCTGAACTGAACCAGGGTCCTCTGGAAGAGCAGCCAGCGCTCTTAACCACCAAGCCTCGCCAGCCCCCCAAATGCTTTCTTTTCTCAGAGTTGCCATGGCTGTGGTGTCTTTTTATAGCACTATAACACTCAGTAAGGCACTTCCCACGAAGACAGAGAAACACTTCTTCATGAAAAGGAAACGCTGGCACTCTAACTTTTGAGAGCACTGACTGTTTGCTCAGAGAGCGTCTTCCCTCAGTAGCACTTAACCCTTCTCTAACCGCTAAGCACACAGTTAATAGAACCTAAAGTTGAAAATGGAACCACTTGCCTGCATTTTTAAGTTGAAAAATTGAGTTTTAAGGTATAATTTTATTGTAGAATGAACATTTCTTATCCTCAAAACTTGCAACTATAAGTTTTGGATTTTAGACTTACTGGTCCATACGCCATGGAGTAGACTTGGGCTAGACCTGTCTAAACACAAATTCTGTTTGTTTTATATATGCCTTCCAGAGAGTCTGAAAGTAATTTTATGACATACTTCTAATAATTTCATTCACAAAAGAAAGTTTCTTGGTGCAGAATTTTCTAGTGTCACATCATATCTGTGCTGAAAAGGATTTGGGTTTTAGAGTCTTTAGACAGTGGAGTTTTGAATCAGGGATGCTCAATGTGCATTGCCATCATCTCAGTGATTTCTAAAGCATCAAGACCTAAAGGGACCCACCTGCCCTTTCACCAGACGGTAAAGGGCTAATGTAGCTCCCAGATGCTGAGCTTGCATGCCATCCTCTGTTAAGATTGTAGGGCATACGACCAGAACATCATCTTCAGACTTGACCACCCTTACCCTAAAACAAAGTAAAAAAAAAAAATAACAATAAAACCTTTAAAAAATTGATGAGTAAGATCAAAAAGTCAGAAATTCATTAACATCAGATTTAAACTTACAACAGCTATGTGTTTCCATGGAAGGCACTGCATTAGATAATGACTTATAAGCAATATGAATAGGAAATAAGGAATTAAGAGTTTCTTAAATGCTTACTTGATTTGTATTTTGTTTTTGAGATAAAGTCTTATTCTACGGGTCAGACTAGATTTGAAGTCAGTCTGCAGCCCAGGTCAGCCTGGAACTCCTGCCTCAGCCTCCTAAGCACTGGGATTACAAGCATGAACCACCAAGCCTGACATTTCTAAATATTTACATAATTTACAAGAAACAAAAAGATTTTCATTGCACAGTTTTCTAAAAGTTCATTCAGTTAACCAGAAAAACATACCTACATTTCCAGTATCTACCTACTGGAACTTTCTCAAAGGAAGGATTTGGACTCTTGGGAAGATTCTTCCTGACCCAATCGATTAGAAACTGTTTGGGAGATTTTCCAGTCCAGCTTCGAGCAGTGTAGTCAAAATTTCTTACATCATGAGGTTCTTTCTTTTTACCTTAAATGGAAGGCAAAGACTTGTTCTTTAAAAATGGTAACAGTAATGTAAATTCTCTGGAGTGATCAATATGCTCTCCCTTTTGGGAACAGCACTTCTGAAGAGAACAGGTGATGGAGGAACAGACAAAAGTTGTTCTTCTCTCGGTGATGCAATCCTCTTCATGGATTGAACCACAAAACATCCCAAATCTTTTGTTGTTGTTGGAGGTGCTGGTGGTGGTTTTGAGACAGGGTCTCACATGGCCCAGGAAGACCTGAAACTTGCTTCGTAGTCAAGGATGATCTTGAACTCCTGATCCTCTTTGTGTTCTTCTCAAGAAGTGTTGGGATCTGAGGTGTGCACCATCACACCTGGCTGACCTCGAGGACCTTAGGCATGTTCATATTTACTGAATAACAATAACTGGTAGGATACCCTCCATGTAGTTACTGAAAATAATGCCACATACCATTTCTCTACTTATCATGGCCATTGTCATCAACACCACCTTCCGTGGCTTCCTGGTACATCTAAAATTAAGTACTCATTCTTGATAACTGTCCCAAAAGGTTTCTGTGGTCCACCCCTGCCAATATGTTGTATGCTGCTTTTCCAAATGCTGTGATTACACTGGCCCTCAGGCAATCCTTTAAATGTTCAAAGTATTCCTGGCCAAGTAGCTACCAGCCTTGTGGTTAGAAATCAATTACGATTTTAAATTCTTAGGTACACTAGTCATATCTTAAGTGCTCAATATTCATGTTTTGCTATTGACTACCATATCAAATAACACAAATATAGTACATCTCCCCCACAGAAAATCTGTCAAATAGTGACACTCCAAACACACTTTTACCTTAAGATTTTTAACTCACTATCTCTCTTCTTTACTCTTTACCAGCAAGCTAACACCTGATTATCTGTCAGACTATCAGAGTACCCTCATGGCTAATATTACCAGCAAGGTGGCTCCAGTTCAAATCATACCCTTCTGCTCTATTATTATACTTTAAATCATATCTGTATGTGTGTGTGTCTCTGTGCGGGTATGTTTACATGAGTACGGACATTCGGAAGAGGATGTCAGATCCCCTGGAGCCAGAGTTACAGCCACCAAAAGTGGGTGCTGGGAACTGAACTTAGCTCTGCAAGAACAGTACGTGCTCTTAGCTGCTGAGGTATCTCTCCATCCCTACTCTTTCTATTATTAAAACCCTGTATTCTCCGAAAGCACAAATCATGATTTAAAAATATACAATTTATCTGTGCTCACAGTCCATACTTTTGTTGCACAAATAAAAGGAAAGAGATTGGGTTATTTTGTTCATATAACTCCTTTTCTTTGCATATCAATGATTCAATAAATATTACTAACTAAGTATATAATTTTAAAAAGTCTATCATTTAATAAAGAAGTGATCTGTGATATAATCTGATGAATGTGCAGAGAATATGACCAGTGTGTGCAGCAATGCACAAATGTGTATGATCACTCACCTCTTAGGGTTATGGAGGACTTAGCGAGTCAAAGAAACAGTATTGTTTGAGTTGTGCCTAAGCTCCAGGGGTAGCAAGATGAAAAGGAAAGGAACTGTCGAGAACAAATGTAAGGAGTGAAGTGGCTAGAGCACTGGGAAACAGAGTGGAAAGATACAAGTGAATCAAGATGCAAAAGCGCTCAAACGCTAGGAAAGGCCCTGGACTTGTAACTGATGCCACTAAAGGATTTTCACTGGAGAGCAGGGGACACAGCTCCACTACATAGTACTTGCTTGCATGTGCAAGACCTAGGTTTGATTCCCAAGATTAAAAAAACAGAAGCAACAAATTAAAAGGTTTAAAATAAGAACTCGCATTTACATAAACTCATATTCACATTTCTCAGAAAAACCATGTCCTAGTTTGCTTTCTATTGTTATTAGAAAACACTGACTTAGGACAACTTTGGGGAATGTGGCTTACAGTTCCCAGGTCACAGTCTAACACTAAGAGAAGCCAGGGTGGAAATACACTCACAGCCAAGAAACACAACAGAAACCCTGGAGAGTGCTGCTTGCTGGATCACCTTCTGGTTCACACTTAACTAGTCTTCTTACATAGCCAATGACCACCTGCCAGAGAATGGTGCCCCTCACAGTAGACTGGGTCCTTCTATATCAATTATCAATGAAGATAACCCCTCACAGACATGCCTAAAGACCAATCTGATAAAGAAAAGACTGCTTTTTCAGGGACTGGAAAGATAGCTCACTATGACTAAGAGCATAAACCACTCTTGCAGAGGCCATGAATTTGGTTCCCAGCACCCATGTGGAGCAGCTCGCAACTGTTTGTAAGTACAGTTCTAGGACAGCCAATATCCTCTTTTGGCCTCCTTGGCACTCTTGTGTACAAACCCGCATACAACACACACACGATTCTAGGCAGTGTCAAGTTGACAATTAAAATCTATCTGTCAAGTTTGGAGGATAAGCTACAGAGAGATGGGCCTTAGGTTGTGTCTTTGCAATGACAAAATGTTACACACGGTCATCATAATTGTTATTACTTTTATAAAGCATCTATGAAAGTATAATTTTACTGTCAGTTTAAGTCGTATGCCAAAATGCAATGTAACAGTCATGATCTCCTAAATTTTACCTTTCTCCTCTTCAGTGGCAGCTGCAGATTTTTCAAATAAATTCAAGTTTAGAGCACCTTCACCTTCTGCGGCTGGAGGAGGTTTTTTTCTTTCATTTTGTTGATGTGAAATCTTTATGGCTGGGTTGAATATTGGATGGTCTTCTAAAGTTTCCATTTCTACCAATAAAAAAGTTTACTTTCATATATTTGCTTTTTATGCTTTTTTTGCAAATATAGTTTAAAAACAGCATGTCTTCTTTTCCTTTTAAAACTAGTTACTTGTCAGGCAGTGGTGGTGCACGCTTTTAATCCCAGCACTCGGGAGGCAGAGGCACGTGGATGTCTGTGAGCTCAAGGCCAGCCTTGACTACAAGAGCTAGTTCCAGGACAGACTCCAAATGTACAGAGAAACCCTGCTTTGAAAAACCAAAAAAAAAAAAAAAAAAGTTACTTAATTCCTACTTGGAATCTATGCTAGAAGTTAAGTGCAATTTATTAATTTCTATTGCTGTGGGACAATGGTTTTACCCCGTAAAGATGTGTTTCTTATACTTGTTTAATAAACATTGATTGGCCAGTAGCCAGGCAGGAAGTATAGGCGGGGCAACGAGAATTATGGGAAGAGGAAAGTTTCAGTCTGCAGTCATGACCCAGCTGCAGAGGAAGCAAGATGTGACTGCCTCGAGGAAAAAGTTACCAAGCCATGTGGCTGACACAGACAAGAATTATGGGCTAATATAAGTTAATAAGTTATAAGAGTTAATAAGAAGCCTGAGCTACTAAACCAACCAGTCTTAATTAATGTAGACCTCTGTGTGTTTCTTTGGGACTGGATGACTGGGTGGGACAGAAACCTCTGTCAATTGAATGGTGTTGGGTCAATATTCCATAATGTATACTAAGAAAAAATTAGTAAGTACAATAGATTAAAAGATTACTACTTTCATTAGAAAAAATTACATATAAGATCACATTTACATTTCTTGAATGGAAATAGCATTTTATAATATATACACACACCCCTAGGATCAGCAGACTATGGCCTATAGCAAAATCCATCCCATTGTCTATTTCTGTATGCCCTGTGAGCTTGCATAGTGTTTAGATTTTACAATGATTATAAAAATAAAAGGGGTTGGGAGACAGATCAGTGGATGAAGGGATCTGAGCTCAGATTCCCAGAGAACACACAAAACCCAGCTGTAACAGTGCACATGTGCAACCCTAGAGCTTGGGAGCAGTGCAGGGAGACAGGCAGATCCCAGGGGCTTGCTGCTAGTCAGTTTAGATAAAATAGAATGCTAGCTCTAGTAAGAGATCATGTCCCCCAAAATAAGGTGGAGCCAGGAGTGGTGGCATATGCCTTTAATCCAGTATTTGGGAGGCAGAGGCAGGCAGATTTTTCTAAGTTGAGGCCAGACTGGTCTGGTCTACATAGAGTTCCAGGACAGTTGAAGCTACAAAGAGAGAGACTTTGTCTAAAGCATTTCAAAGTACAAAATGAGACTGTCAAAAACACACACACACGTACACACACACACGTACACACACACACACACACACACAGAAGAAAGGAAGGAAGGAAGGAAGGAAGGAAGGAAGGAAGGAAGGAAGGAAGGAAGGAAGGAAGGAAGGAAGGAAGGACAAAATAAGGTGGGGAGCAATAGAGGATGATGCCTGGTATTGGCGCCTGGCTTCCACATGTGCACACGAGGGTAAGTGCGTTAGCACACACACGAATATACCAGACATACACAAAAAATAGTATTTGGTGTCTTAAAAATTATATGAAGTATATAGGTTACTGTCCACAAATAAAGTTTGGTTACAGCACAGTTGCTCATTTTTAACCAAATGCTGCTCCTTTATGTTGTAACACTTGGGAGGATGTAACAGACTGCAAGGTCCATCACAAACTCAACAGTATTTATCATTTGGTTTGTTATAGGCAAAGTTAAACAATCTTAAGTCTAAACAGTAAGCAAACTACAGACACACAATTACATTTCTACAAGTAAAAATTCGAAAGTGCTCACCTCTTTGTATCTTTCGTATTTTCTCTTGCGCCTCTTTCTGGCCGTGCTTGTTTTTTTCTAGTTTAAAGGATGCTGCTTGCTCCTTTGCGTCCAGAAGTTTGGCTGAAAGGTTCAAGTACCTTTGATTCTTTTCCAAGTAAAATAATGAAGAGAAAATAAAAAAGTCTAAGAACAGTTTATCTGTGACCACTACTTTGTGTCAGAACCTACGAAGTTTAGACTAGCAAATCACTTTCTAGAATTTCTCAGAGAAAAACAAGACAAATGTAAGAGACATAAAAGGGTGAAGGAAAACTCAGAAAACACAAGGTTGTGACTCTGTAGCAAAAGCTAGAGAGCAGAAAGTTCAACCCCAATGACGACCTTTCTCCTTAGGGTAATAAGCGGCCGCAGACGACAGCATAACAGCACATGGCACAGATGAGGCAGGCACGAGGGTGCTGCTGTGATATATATATTGCTTACCACCACAGGAAAACACAACTCAGTAGGCACAACTAACAATTGCTGGGGCCGTTCTGTGTGCAGACACACCAAGGTTGAGTAACAGAAGGAGGCCTAGCTACTGTGTCTAATCCATCCCATTCACACTAATTCTTCCCACTTTCCTCTATAAGACACTGATATCACCATCCCTCTACTTATGCATCTTGCCATTTTATTTTCTCTTCAGTGCTGTAAAACATTCATGTCATTGGCAGCCACCTCAACCACAAGACGGCTAGCTTTGTATGCTGTAGAAGTGAACACTATACTCAGTAAGCAGTAATCGCCCCATTCCTCTTTCTCCATCAGCCCCTGGAAAACAGTGTTCTACTCTCCATCTTTATGGTTCTGACTGTTCTAAGACCCTCATATAAGCATCTGACTTTTGTGATTGACATAGCTTACTAGCATAATGTCCTAAAGATCCATCAAAGATATCTTGTGTGCCAGGAATGGCCTTCCATTCTGTATACACATTACCCTTTGGTTGATACTAGATGGTTTCTACATTCTAGCTATTGCTGTAAACATGACATACAGATACGTTTTCCTAGACCCTGACCTTAAGGCTTTAAGTATATACCTAGAAGAGGAATTGTTGGAGCATACAGCGTGATGACTAATCTTGGTTGCCGATTTGACATCTGAAATGAACTAAAGCCAAGCTTCTGGGCACTCCTGTGAGGGTTTTCTGTCAGATTATCTGAAGGAAGACCCACCCTAAATCTGGGCATATGGTGGCGGCCCAAAGAAAAAGACATGGAAGAAGAAAGCTTTCCTTTGGTCTGCTCACTCTCATTCTTGCTGGCAGATCTGTCCACTCTGCTGCCATGACCAGCACTAAATCTAACTCCTTCAGGATTCTAACACAGACTGAAAATTAGCAGCTCTGCAGGAATTCTCCCCAGACTTCAGCACCAGATTGGAACTGCAGAGACATGCAGTTTAGTGGATCAAACAACCTTCTGCCATGAGACTGCCATCGTTGTACTACCTGGACTATATCCTGTAAGCTAGCTTAATAAATTCCCTTTAAACACAGACACACACACACACACACACACACACACACACAGAGAGAGAGAGAGACAGAGAGAGAGAGAGAGAGAGAGAGAGAGAGAGAGAGAGAGAGAGTTCTGTTCCTTTCGAGAACCCTAACATATGGTAATTCTATTTTCAATTTTCTAAAGAACTGTCACACTTTTTTCCACAATAGCTGCATTTTACATTCTGCCACCAGTACACACGGTTCTATTCCCACAGGTCCAGCAATTTTTTTTTTTTTTGGTGTGTGTGTGTGTTTTGGAATTGATTATCCCAATGAGTCTGAAGGCATCTTGCCATGGTTTTGATTTTTACTTCTTTGTAAATTAATAATGTGGAATATTTTTTCATGGCTTATCGGCCATTTGTTTATTTTCTTTGAAGAAATGTTCTTGAGCCTTCATATCTGAGAAACGGCTGATTTCTGCTGTCTCTTGCTTTAGAACAGCTGTTCCCTTTCTGATCTCAGCCCACAGGCACACATCCAACACCTAACAAGGCAGAGAAGGGCTCTAAAGTATCCCCAGTAGCATTCAATATGACAAACCGCCCTGGACACTGCTAAACTTGACCTGAAATGTTAGGTTCCTTTTGCAGTCATCTGCCTTCAGGCTTGCACTGGCTTTGGACTATTCAGTTGTCAAATTCATTTTCTAGCAGTCACGCTCTTCCAGTCTCAAGTGAGCTCAGCTGTTTACTCCTGCCTGCCACTACTCAGACATGTTTTTATTTTCTTCATGTGTACACGGATTTGTAATGCCCAAGGGAGCCTTGCAGTTAAACTTCTACACCTGTGATCACATTATTTTTACATGTCTGAACCATATTCCTATCACTCTTTGCCCATCTGAACTCTTGCATTCTTCAAATTTCACTTCTTTAAAGTTTGGAGTCAATGCTCCAATCAGAAGAGTCCATTCTCTGAATCACAAAGTGGATTTGCACTGCCCTACATTTAGTTATATATTTATATGATCCTAATACAGGCCCATAATTGAAAATCTGTATGTACAGATTATTCCTCCCTACCACTCTAGTTCTAATCATTAGCAAAAGTTTTTGTGTATCTTTTCAAATATATTACAAATGTGAATAAATATTTTTTCTTTTACACAAACGGATCCATCAGGGCTGGAGAGATGGCTCAGCGGTTAAGAGCATTGCCTGCTCTCCCAAAGGTCCTGAGTTCAATTCCCAGCAACCACATGGTGGCTCACAACCATCTGTAATGAGGTCTGGTGCCCTCTTCTGGCCTTCAGGCAAACACACAGACAGAATATTGTATACATAAATAAATAAATAAATAAATAAATAAATATTTTAAAACAATAGAAAAAAAAACAAATGGATCCATCATATAGCACATACTACTTTGTAACTCTGGCTAGCATGATTTCTTTACCCATTTGCCTAGGTCAGACAGGGCTGCCTGCAGTATTTGGCTACTGTGAATAAAGTGGCTATTAAAGATTATATACAAACTTCTCATTTTTCTTAAGTCAGTATCTGTATACAAAATCTCTGGGTCATTGGACCCTGAAATGGCATCCCAGCCACTTCTCTCAGTTATTTGCATGCAATTTTGCTCAAATGTCATGTGGTCTCCAGGTTTAGTGGAGATGCTAGAGTAGGTAGGATGGGAGTACTCAGGAAGGGGACTGCATCTACTCAAACACATGGGCACCATCATCCATGTAGGTGTAGACAACCCAGCATGGCTGCTTTAAGATCACCCATGCTCCTTCCTGGATCTCCTCACTCACAGTTTGTAAGGAAGACTAATAAAATCATTGGTGAATTTTGGAAGAATTGAAATCTGATTTTTCCTTGAGACCTCTTCTGGTTGGGTTTCTGTAAACTTGACACAAGCTAGAGTCATCTGGGAAAGGGACCTCAGCTGAGAAAACATTCCATCTGATCACCTCTCTGCAAATCTGTAGGTTTTTTTTTTCCCATTAATGATTGCTGTGGAAGGCCTCAGCCCACTGGGGACAGTGTCATCCATGGGCAGGTCCTGGGTTATGTAAGAAGGCAGGTTGAACAAGCCATGAGGGGTGTTCCTCCATGGCTTCTGCTTCAGTTCCTACCTTCAGTTTCCTGCCCAACTTGAGTTCCTTGACTTTTCTTCATGATGGACTGTAAATTAGAATAAATTCTTTCTTCCCCAAGTTGTTTGAGGTCATGGTGTTTATCACAGAAATAGAAAGCTAACTAAGAAAAGACTTAGGAAGGTGCAAGTAGATATCGTTTACCTTACCTGAGAATTTATCAACAGTCAATGTGTTTAACTCAGCGACAAAGGGACAACAAATCCCACTACTCTCCACATCCTTCTTTAGACTTGGTATTATTGATCTTTAAATTTTAATCAACTATAATGGTATCTCATTACAGTATTTTTATTTTTGTGACTAGTAACACTGAATTATTTTAACATGTCTATTGTCCACTCATACTATTTGTAAGGTATTTGTTTTTAAGAAGTTCTTCATATAAGTACAGACACTTCCTAGTCTTATGCAATTTCTTCCTATAACTTTGCTTTTTCACTGTTAATGTTTTGGATCTTAAGTGTGTCCTCAAGGCCCATATACTAAGGCTTAGTTGCTAGCCTCTGGTAGCACTGTAGGAGATGGGGTCTGTTGGACATTACATGAACAGGAGTGTGCACTCCCAGGCTCTTTTGCTTCCTATGCACCATGAGGTGAACAGCTTTTTTACTGGCACTGCCAACATGACATTACTTACCTTACTACAGGCCCCAAATAATGCAGCCCAATAATCATGGACTAAAAGATGGGAGCCACAACAAAGATTTTTAATATTTTAAATTGACCCCCTTCACTGTTGTTGTCATGGTCAATTAATTGTCAAAGCCAATTAACACATTCAGCCTCATGCTTTTATTTTTTTCTTAAGACACCTATTTTTCTTTCCCAACTGCTGTCTTCCTCTATATGGGAATACACTTTGCCTTTCTTCTATTACTCAAAGAATTTAGCATACTATTTACACATAATAGTCATAGTAAAATATTATGTTTACCTCTTTAAATATGGGAGAAATGTAATTAACACTTACTAGTTACCATGTGGCAACGTTTTACCTGTATGTTATTCTATTTAGTTTTTACATTGCTCTGAGAGTTATCTGTCCAATTCAAAAGTGAGAAAAACAAAGAGTAAATAAGGGTCGACACTGTGCCTGGTAGTGCGCAGGACACTAGAGGCCGGACTCAGGCTTCTACTCACAGGGTCAAACTTCTCTTCATCATCTAAGCTTGGAGAACTCTCATTCTTTTCCTCTTCATTTTGTTGCTCAGCATATCTCAAAATCCACTCTTTCATATTTATCTCCATATTTTTTTCTTCCTTTTTTGGCTGAAAAGAGAAAGCATATGTCTGAAAGACTGAATTAGAGAAAGTTGCCCAACTATTAAGCTGATTTTATAAGTTCTTCATACTACAAAAACAGCAGACAGAAAAATTGTAAAAGTCATGTTATTTAATATATAGCAAAAGACAAACAAACTAAACATTTTTAAAGATGTCTAACCTTACAAAAGACAAGGAATATGATTACTCATTTGCTCATAATCCCAGTGCCAGGGAGGCTGAGGCAGGAGGACTGTGAGTTTTAGGTCAGCCTGAGATACGTAACCAGTTCCCATCGAATACTAAACAAATAAACGAGAAGAGCATGCTAATCTTCTTGTTTCTACCTAAGTGTGCTACTTTACAGAGTGAAAAAAGAATTAGACAGCACCCTTGAAAGCTAGTGTTGTTGCTGAAAGCAGTGGTTTTACAAGGTTAATGCCTCCCAGATATTTGATGAAACATAGAGTACTTAAGAGAAATGCCATAATGAACTACACCCCCCAGAGTCCCAGTATTCATGCGGCCATGAAGAGACTTTGGGTTTGGTCACGTGACTTGCTTCAACCAATATGACATTATCAAGCATGACTAATGCAGAGACTTAATAAGAATGTGTATAAAGAGTTAAATCCTAACTAAGATCCTCTCTCTTTGTTGACACAGACTCTCACTTTATAGCCAAGTTACCCTTACCCTAGTGATCCTCTTGCCTCTGCCTTACGAATGATAGAATTATAGCCTAAAGTTTTATTTTAAATAAAAAGAATTTGTTTAATGTGTACGTGTGTGTGAGTGTACATGTGTGTTGGTGCCTGGGGATGTCAGAAGAGGGTATCAGATTCTCTAGAGCTGGAGTTATAGGCAGCTATGAACTGCCTGATATGGTTGCTGGGAAGCAAACTGTCACCTAAAAGAGCAGCAAGTACTCTTAACCACTGAGCCACCTCTCCAACCCCCGAAATATTTAATTCTTCAATTACCTTAACCTTAGGCTCTTCCTGTTTCCTGGTTTCCATCTGCAGTGGGGGTGAAAGAGTAGCCTGTATCTGTGGAGACTGGAATTTTGGCCTACTTTTCGGCTGTTGCTCTTCAAATTCTTGACTAAATCCCTCAGGAAGTGCATCTTAAATCAAAATGTGTTGAAGATAGATATACATATCATATACCAAACACACAAATACTTAAATATACACATCAAGATTTAGAGCATCTAATTCCATTCTTCCCTTACCTCCTAAGAGAGATCCTGGGAAAAATCAGCTTCTACGTGTCAAAGCAGAAGCACGTGCCCTCATCAGGTGACAGCTGGCCCACCTTTAGCTGTTTATTTTACCACACTACTTAAACTCTGAAATTTTCTTTAAAAAGATTTTAACCTACCTCACTCATTGGCTTTGTGGCTGTATCTGCCATCAATTACAAAGGCTATCTGTACCTTAGGTCCTTACCAAAGGTTACAACTACATCCTTCTGCTATTATTTATGCAAGGACACACCCAATTTTTAATCAAATCAAAAAAAACCCAAACCAAAGACAAAGTCTGTTTTAGAAAAGGAAATAATTAATGACAATACTGTTTACCATCTGAAAGATTTAAGCAGAGCCAATCCAAGGCAGAATGAAGATCACCTCCATGCAAGAGTGTATTGGTCATAGCATCTTCAATATCCTTAGTCTTAAAGGAAAATGCTTGTAAAGCCATGTATAAATCCTATCAAAGAGAAATATAAGTTACATTTCCTAATTTGATTTTTTTAATTTCTAATTTCATTTTCTCATTAATTTTAAATCAAAAATGGATACACTGTAATTTCAAGAATATTTTATTGTAGAATGCTGGGAGGTAGCCCAATGAGAGAGTGTTTTCTTAACATGTTATAAACTCTGGGCTCAACCCCTAGCACTCCCCAAAAGAGAGGGAAAGAGAAAGGGAGGGAGGTTGGGAAGGTAGTTTAACCTGGTAGTTAAAGTTAAATGCGCTCATTATAATAAAAATTTGGAAACTACAGGGTTTTTGTTTGTTTGTTTGTTTTTCTAGTTTTTCTGAGACAGGGTTTCTCTATGTAGCCCTGGCTATCCTGGAACTTGTTCTGTAGACCAGGCTGGCCTTGAACTCACAGAGACCTGCCTACCTCTGCCTCCCAAGTGCTGGGATCAAAGGCATGGACCACCATGCCCGGCAGATTATTAGGAACTTCCTTATTCAGCCTTTCCTTAATTTCTCGTAAGTTCTCAACATGTGTCTGACTTATGTCTACTTAGTAGAAATGAACCCTTCCTTAATAATTTTAATAGTTAGATATATCATAATTTAAGTACACATTTTTTTCTATGTGAACATGTAAGATTTTCTTTAGTGTTTTAACAAACATCTCTCTGTATAAAGTATTTAAATATACCTCTCTACCATGATATTTAAAAAGTTAAACAGAACTGGTTTCAAGGTTATTCAGATACTTACTAATCAATAACTTTATGCCATAATGTGGCATCTTTCCAAGTCTCAAGTCTTTCCTTTGAAAAGATCAATTGCATCAACTTTGTAGGACTATCATGTCAAAGCATGTAAGCAAAATGCAGGGCAGAATGTAACATGCAGGCACTCAATGATGTAGCTTGGATATATAACTTACTGTGTATGTCACCATTTCAGTGTCTGCACTTGTATCAGAGACAATTCTCTCCCTGTGCTTGCAGTTAGAAGTCATCTACGTGTGACCCCAGTGGAAGTTTAAAAGATTCACTTTTACATTTAGGGCTGTCTCTAAAGTATTCCCAACAAATGCCTACCTCTGGAAGGAGGAAAATAGCCCCAGTAAGTCAGGTATTGACAGCCTAGGGTACAGAGGCATCCTGCTTCAAAGAAGAGAAAAATAAGCTGGGCGATGGTGGCACACACTTTTAATCCCAACACTTGGGAGGAAGAGGCAGGTGGATCTCTGTGAGTTTGAGGCTGGTCTAGTCTACAGAGTGAGCTAAAGGACAGTCAGGGTGACACACAGAGAAACCCTGTCTTGAAAAACAAAGAAACAAAAAAAGAGAGAGGGAAAGAAAGAGGAAGGAAGGAAGAAAGAAGTGGTGGTGGTGGTGAATACCTGTAATTTTTTGGCAGAAAGTCTTCCAGAAATCATTCCCTTGTCATTATTTTGTTTCTTATGCTCATTAATCACTCCAATAATTTTTTGCTCTAGTTTATTATTGATTACCACCTGTTGAGGTCAAGAATATTTACAGTAATTAGAAACTAAATTATCAAAATATTATTGGCAAATCAAATAGGTTTCTTATATTCCTTCCGACAGACCCCAAATTTTAGCTAAAAGAAGATATAGCAAATAGCTTTATTTTTTGGACTGCCACAGATTTGACCGCATTGCTACAACATGGCCGTATTCCAACTGGAGTCTGGAAAACATTATCACATCTGGCAAGGGGAAAAACACTCTTATAAAGCCTCCCAGGTCTATGTCTTAGGTCACTGGTCACTTTTAGGTAGCCAGGGCGAGGATTACAGAGCACTGCCACACTGAACTAGAATCCTGCCTAGGTGAAGCAGCCCAAGCAAACAGCGTCTCAGACTGACGACCACACTACAGAGGATGTGCCAAGTCAAAGTAAGCTCATCTATCGGGTAATGAGAGGTTATAAATCCTTTGGCTCCCTGTTTCTTTCCTATGTCTGCACTAGCCATTTACCTGTTCTTTATGTATTTTTAACTGAAAAAATACATAAGTGTTTTACCCACAAAAATTGCTTCATCCCTTTATTACTTAAGTAAATGTTTTCTAGTGAGCACAAACACAATTCAGAAATTTCGTCTAGTCTGGGAGAATAGAAAGCTGTAATCCAGCATGACAATGCTTTAAGATACATTAAATGCTAATATCACCACTAAGATGTTGACTTAGAAATTATGAAGGACATCATGTGGGGCCAAAGAAAGCTTTATCCAGACTTCACTTCTCGCGAGCTCTCAACACGTGTCTGACTTACATCTACCTGGGAGATAGAATATTATCTATAAAAAAATTAAATATTCCATAATTTTCTTGTTATTTGAGGATGTAACTTTAAAAGAAATTTATTTAGTTATTTGTGTGTGTGTGGGTGGGTACTTGCAGAGGCCAGAAGGTGGTGCTCCCCCCCCCCCCCCCCCCCCCCGGACTGGAGGCGCACGCAGCTGTGAGCTGTTCAGCGTAAGTGCGAGAAAACATGCTGGGTTCTCCGCAAGAGCAGCAAGCACCCTTAACTGCTGACAAGCCTTTGTGTTTGTCTTTAGTGCTTCAGGAAATGAAGAAAAACCTTGCTTACTCACTTTCAAAATAGATTTGTCCAGATTTGCAGAACCTCCGGAATCATTTGCAGAATTGAAACTATAAATTTTTGGACCTGTATATAATAGACAACAAATTGTCAGGGAATTTAATGATTAATATTCAATATGCCATTAACTTTCCTCTTAAGGGCACTAAAGAGTAAACCTCTGATTTTAGCTCATTCCTCCCACTTCACCAAGAACTCAACCCCTCAAAAATTTCAAGACCACTTTACCAATTAGCATTCCTCAAGGGAAACTAGTTTTGCCTAAAATTCAAATGTCTATATATATTTGGGGTCAAATATCTTCATCTTCACTTTTCTTTTCTTTTCTTTCTTTCTTTCTTTTTTTTTGTTTTTTTGAGACAGGGTTTCTCTATGTAACAGCTTGGCTGCCCTGGAGCTCCCGAGTCCTGGGATTAAAGGCGCGTGTCCCCACCGCCCAGCTATCCTCAAATTTCTTAATCATGTGTTCTTATCCTTTTGTTGTTGCTTTTTGTTTGTTGTTTATTTTTTGATATTGTCCTGGCTGTTCTCGAACTCAATCTGTAGACCAGACTGGGCTCAAATTCACAGAGCTCAGCCTGCCCCTGCCTCCCAAAAGCTGGAATTAAAGGTGTGCACCACAGCTGCCCAGCTGTTCTTATTCTTGACACCTAGCTGGGATGTTTTGGGGGTTTCTAGTAGATGGTCAAATCTGCTGAGAAAATAACTCTTCCCTGAATGTGGGATGCTGAGTGAGGAGACAGGCTGGAGAGAGAAGCCATCTTTCCATCTCGGCCTCAGCCCAGGACTGTTGCACTAGCTTCTAAGTGCTGTCATAAGAAGTCGCCACACTTGATGCCTACACACAAGGGAAATCTGTCCTTTCTGTTCCAAAGTCCAAAACCAAGGTATGAGTTCCCTCTCAACTCATTTAAGCCATATATTTAAACTGAGAATTTCATACATGTATACAATGATATATGATCACATACATACCCCCATTTCCCTTCTCCAGCTCTTCCCTGTATTTCCCCGGTATCATGTTAGATGTAACTAACATCTACCCTCCAAACCCCACACTTTGTGCTGTTCTGACAACCCACTGTGGAGGTCTGAACACTAATTTCCCAGATGGCGGTGCTTTGGGGGAAGTTCTGGATGTGGTCCCTTGCTGGAGGAAGCACATAGCAGGGGGTGGATGCTGAGGTCATACAGTCTCACCCCTCTTGTTCTTGCTCTTTGCTTCCCAGCAGGGTGCGTGTGCCTGGGAATGCACATAGCCCGTGTGCAGAGGTGAGAGGACACCTGCAGGAGCTAGCTCTTTCCACCCACCACATGGGGGCTGATGACCAAACTCAGCTTTGGTGGTGGCCAGCGCCTTTATCTGCTGAGCCATCCTGCCAACCCCTTCTTAGGTTTTGAGAAAGGTTTTCACTAAATGGTTCAGGCTAACATTTAACTAGTGCTGTAGTTCCAGGGTGGCTTTGAACTTGTAAGCCTCCTGCCTCAGCCTCCTGAGGAGCAGGAATTACAGGCCTTTACCAACAGGTCTGGCTAACGTCTTCTTTCTTCTTAAAAATTATTGAGGATTCAAGTATATTTTTATTTACATGGATTATAACTATTGACTCATCATTACATAAATTAAAAAGTAAATTTTATTCATTAGTCATTAAAATAACGTATGTTAATGTAAGCAAAACTTTAGTAAAACATAGTTTCCAAAACAAACAAAATATATTTCCACGCTCTGAGAGGCTCTTTCTTTGTTCCTGTGCTCATTCTTGGACACACATGGCCTTATGTAAAAATCTCACATAGTTGGAGTTTTAATCTGCTTGGACAGCCATGACAAACTAGTAAATACTTTTGGCAGGCTCACTCAAGAAATGTTATTTCTCCATCTGGAGTCAGGAATGGTAAGATCCAGGTGCCAGCAGGATGGGTTTATCCTGGCGTCTCTTGTTCTGTTCTGCAGGTGGCCATCACTTTGTTGTGTGCTCACATGGCTCTTCATGTGTGCTTACCTAGAGAAGACTGCTCTCAGCAGGCCTTCTTAAGAGGACACTAGTCACTGAACAGATCCTACCCTACAATACTACGATCTGTAATCATTTCCTTACTGGCCTTCCTCAAATACAGCTGCCCTGGGCACTAGAGTTTCAACACACATATTTTGGAGCACACCCATTTGTTCTGTACCATCTGGCTTTGCACTCTGTCTAATGAGTCTAATATGTACCATGTAGACTCCAGAAAACTATACTGTACAACTCATGAGAAAACAAAGCACAAGTTTGGAATTCCTCCAACAACAGTTTTAACATCAGAGCTGTCCCTAGAAGTGTGAGGAGTTCCTTGAGCCTTCCCGAGCATACTTCCGAGAGCCACTACTTTATAGCAATTGCCCCAGAATACCATCAAGTATGGTCCTGTCTTCAAATAAATAAATAAATAACCAAGCCTATACTGTGAAAAAAGTTAAGGTATCCTCAGGATTGAGACTGTAAAGCCCCGAACGAACATTGTTGGTTTGTTTGAATTTGGCAAACTGAACACAGTGAAGCAAATTCCCATTTGTCCCCAGAACCTTTCACCTAAAACTTTCACTCGTCTTACTTCCTTGCTTTCATTTCCAACTTCCAGTATAAATAAGAAAAAGCTGACTTCCTGGAAGGCCATCAGGTAACACAGAGGCATCCACAGGGAGGAAACTGGGACCTGAGAAGAGCATTTTCATACTAGACAGTATTCTACGGGACTGAAGAAATGAGTCTTACCAGAGAGATACTACCAGTTCTCATTTTCAAATTCATCCCAATGAATACCCAATTCCTGGTACATTACAAAGTACAATAATAAAAACTCAGTCTTTTATGAAGCATTGTTATATTCTATTAATGCACTATCAATGGGGTGCTGAAAAGTCTTAGGTTCTCTCTTCCTCAATTTTCCAAAAAATGCTCTAATTTTCTTTAATTTTTTTTCCTCACTACAAAAAAATTACGTCGGTACATATATAATGTATATAACATTGTAAGCCATATGTTAAGGTCTAAGAACATAACAAACATTTGTCTTCCCCATTTAGACAGATTGTTTAATAAACATTGGTTTCTTGGACTTTGGGATGCTTATTCTGCCTGGAAACTCACTTGACAGACTAGAAAAATGTTTTTGTTTTAAAAAGTCGTTTGAATTATATTGGTCTGCTTCTAAAAGGAAAGGCTACAAAGACTTTAAAGTCACTTTCTGAAATATTAGGTATTCCTAAAATTCAAAACTAGTGTTAACACAAAAGTAAGTATCTTAGCTGGGCAGTGCTGATGCACGCCTTTAATCCCAGTACTTGGGAGGCAGAGGCAGGCAGATCTCTGGGAGTTCAAGGCCAGCCTGGTCTACAAAGAAAGTTCCAGGACAGCCGGGACTATTACACAGAGAAATCCCGTCTGTCTTGAAGAAATTAAAATGAAAACAAAACAAAACTCAAAAACCCAAAACCAAGTATTTTACACAAAGAATGTGTGGTGAGCTTCAGACAGCCTAGACACATACCACCCCATCAAAGCATGGTGCACACAAAGCCAGCAGCTATAAATTTCAAATTTAATCACACACTATAATACTGTAACTTAGAGGTAGTTTGCTTAAAGTCATTTGTACTGATAGGAAAATACTCTGCTTCAAAGTATAATTAGCTTATGGAACATATGAGAGAAAAAGACCTTGGTGGGCAGTTTGCAACTGTTCATGAATACTCGGGAGGAAATGTGTTATATCTGGAACCACAAACCTAATAATAATTTGCAGTTACAAAGGACTACTTTCTAGTATATAAGTGCAGTACTAGCTTATTTGGCCAGTCATCTTTCCCCCTCTGTCCGCAATGCTTATTCTAGGAATTCCTCAAGAGCGCCACGCTCTTTCTTTCCTTTTTCCCCTTCTTTCTGTTTTTTCCCCCCCTTTTGAGACAGGGTTTTCCTATGTGGCCTTGGCTGTCCTGGAACTCGCTCTGTAGACCCGGCTGGCCTCGAACTCACCAAGATCCACCTGCCTCTGTCTCCTGAACACTGGAATTAAAGGCGTGCACCACCATTGCCCGGCCCAAGCTCTTTCTTAACTCAAGATCTTTGGCATGTTCGTCTCCCAGGCTTTACAAAGTTAACTTCCAGACAGCCTTAATATCACTCGACTGCCACTTTTTCATTATTCCTCATTGTAAAAACAGGAATAAACTGTTAACTCTCTTCCCAGACTTTTCTTTGTGGGAGCTTAACAACTAAAAAGCAATATGCCTGTGTGGTTAATAAATTAATTTCCTAAGCTGCCCTAGAGGTGACGTTTCTATTTTGTCGGTCTTATTACCACCAGTATATGTATATATATATGTGTGTGTGTGTGTGTGTGTGTATGTATACATATGTATTTATATATATATATGTATCTGTGTATATATAAACACATATGCTTGCAAGTTTTCCTTGATGAAACCAATAAGAAGTACACGCAAAGCAAACAGAACAAAACAGTACATAATTTTGCTATTTTTGAAACGCCGTAATAATGGCAGGTACTAGTCACGTTCAGGTTATCAAATCAATCTGCAGAGTAAGCAAAAATGCAAGTCTGCAGGAAGCAGCATAGGAATTTTACAGTAAGTTAATGCAGTGTTCAATGTGTAAGTGCTGTTATTCTTAGAAAATACAGACTTAGAAAAGAAACATACAAACTCACTGCATAGATGCTGAAGAAGGCATGAAAGAAGATCAGAAAGCAAACAGCGCTGGCATCAGGACAGAAGGACTTGACTGTGTACTACTTACTACTCTGCATTGGCGGAATAGCTGTTTTGACAGCTCAGGGTAGATTCCTGCCGTTCCTACAGTAGATGCCATTACTTTGCTCTTAGAAGGAGAAAACGAGTGGGTAAGAAAGATGATGCCATGCCGTAACGGAGTTACTTTCCTAACTTTAATGACCAAAGGCCCTTAGACCAATCTACAAGGCCATGCACTCCACCGACAGCTAGCAAGCTCGTGTGTGGAAGATCGGATCCCATCAGCACGGCAGACTATCCTCTGCTGGACAGGGAGCAAGGACTGAGGGCGTAAGCCTGGGCACTGGACCGGGACATACCTTGCTTGACTCGGGGCTCCCGGGAGCTGGTGGGTACGGCCGGCGCCGGCCTGGCCACGGGCTTCTTGCTTTGGGCTTCCCCAACAGCTCCGGCCTCGGCACTTCGGGCTCTGGAAGCAGACACCGCAGCTCGCACCGCTGCGGCTCCCGGCGCCTTGTGTTTCTTGTTTTTGCCGCCCATGTTTCAGCTACAGGAGAGTGTTCTTCCAGATACAGATCCCGGCTGCCACACAAGAGACGCCGGAGAGCGCTTCACGTTAGCCGGCTCCCACGCCTCCACCCAGCCTCCTCCATCCGGGCTCCTCGGCTGGGGCTCCAGTCCAATTGGTCTGCTTCGCCAGGCTCCGCCTCTTGGCTCCCGAGAACCAGCGGCGTGTCTGGTGTCGTGCGTCATTTAGGGCTAGGTTTCTCGTGATTGAGCTGCCAACGCCACAGGGGTCGGAAAAGAAAAGAAGGGTCAAAACCCAGACTAAAAGGGGAAAAGTCACGCAGGCCTTAAGACTCGCTCATTTTTGATGCCTGCGGGCCACCGTAGAGTCTCTATTGGCGTCACTGTCGGTGCGATCGCGGGGCCTCTTGGGTAGGAGGGAGATTCGGTCTCAGAGCTCCGAAAGATGGCGGACGCTTTCGGAGACGAGCTTTTCAGCGTTTTCGAGGATGATTCGACCACTGCGGCAGGAGCCAAGAAAGACAAAGAAAAGGAGAAGGAGAAATGGAAGGGGCCACCAGGGGCCACGGACAAGGCCGGGTAAGGAAGACTTCCTAGCTGTTCTTGTTTTCCTGTCTTGGGTGCTGGTGAAGGAACCCGATTCACAGAAAGTGAGTATTCGCTGAGTGGAGTCGGGAGGCGAAGGAGTCTGAGGAAGAAGTTGTGGAGGAAGAAGACGTTGATTGGGGGAAATACGGTCTTGGCGTTCGCGCGTGTCCGCAGACGGCGTGGGTTCTGCTGCTACACTTCCTGAGGCCACGCTTGCTGGCTGCAGCCCTAACTTCGCAGGCTACGGTGTGTGTGTGTGTGTGTGTGTGTGTGTGTGTCACCAGCACAAAACGTGTCATGCAGTCTTTAAAAAGTTAAGAACTAGTTGCGCCAAGGTTGAAACGAGTAGGAAGGTTTTAAACCGCAAAGGCAAATAGCTACAGAGGGAAGAGATTTAATCTCCAAGTTGTAGGGTTTTGTTATTATTATTATTTTTTTAAATTGGATTCAGGATCTCTCTAGTGAACGTTAGGCAGGCCTCTAACTCGCTATTCTCTTACTTCGGCTTCCCTAGTGCTGAAATTGCGGCTGTGCACTACACTCAGTAAAACTAGTTTTTCTTTCTTTCTGCATTTTAACCTGGTCTATATATAGACATATATCATCGTTCTCTTGGGTCTGAGGAGGTGACCAATGGGCAAGAGTGCTTTCTGTGCAAGAATGAGGACCTAATTTCGAGTCCTCAGGACCCACATAAAAGGTTGCGCATAGGTGCGTGACACCTGTAACCCCAGCACTGTGCCTCAGAGTAGTTGCAGCGAGAGACTCCGTGTCAAAGGAATAATGTCAGATGCTGTACAAGTATTAGGCAAATGAGGTGTGCACACTTCCCTCCTCTCCCTCTTCTGCCCTCTGTCCTTTCATTGGTTAACTGAAGCACTCTAAACCCTCGCTGCAATCAGAGCCATTTCTGCACCTCTCAGAGTTTCATTGTCCAGTCTACACAAAGTGTAGGTACCACACAAATAAGACCCCCCCCCCAAAAAAAAAAATCTACCTCATTGTCAGTTTCAGTCGTCAGTCTGAGGAATTGCCTTCACCAGGTTGACCTGTGGTCACCAGATTCAACCTGTGCGGACAAGTCTTCGGCATTTTCCTCATTGCTAACTTTTGTGATAGTGCCCAGCTCACTGTGGGTGCTACCTTCCCGGCCTCGTCTGCGCAGTTTAAGGGGTTGGAACAAGCCAATGAGCCTCTCTCTGTGGTCTCTGCTTAGGTCCCTGCCTCCAAGTTCCTGCTGTGGCTTTCTTGGATGATGGATTGTAAACACGCACAAGCTGTAATAAACCCTATCCTCTCCATGTTGATTTTGGTCAGGGTTTTATCACAGCAATCAAAAAGCATGCTAAAACTTTCATCAACTGTCCATTTTTACCTTGAAATACAGTTCATAAAGAAAAGACAAGCTTAGTGCTTGGTTTGTATCTGTTTTGTTAGAGCCAGGGTTTCACTTCGTAGCCATTCTTGGCCTGGTAGACCGCCTATTGGAATTAAAAGCGTGCATCACCACACCTAGCTGCTCATCAGTATTAGGGAAATGAGGTGTGCACACTTCCCTCCTCTCCCTCTTCCTGCCCTCTGTCCTTTCATTGGTTAACTGAAGCACTCTAAACCCTCGCTGCAATCAGAGCCATTTCTGCACCTCTCAGCGTTTCATTGCATTCTCATCTTTAGCCTTCCACCTACGCAACCTATTTTTCCCATTTCTGTGAAGCAGTTTACATTGTCTAGAATTTGCTTAAATTTAACGTTTAAATTTCATTTTAGCATAGTTTATCCTTTCTTTTCTTTCTTTCTTTCTTTCTTTCTTTCTTTCTTTCTTTCTTATTTATTTATTTTTTTGTTTTTCGAGACAGGGTTTCTCTTTAGTTTTGGTGCCTGTCCTGTCCTGGAACTAGCTCTTGTAGACCAGGCTGGCCTCAAACTCGCAGAGATCCGCCTGCCTCTGCCTCCTGAGTGCTGGGATTAAAGGCGTGTACCACCATCACCCGCCTCATTCTTTTGCCTTTTAATGATCATATTGTTACCATGTGTGTGGGGTGGACACATCTGTGCCACAGATGTACTTGTGGAGGTCAGAAAACAGCTATTCATCTACTTTGTTTTGAAGCTGTAGCATAGCACTGTGTAGGTGCGCTTTTGTGCCTTCTGGTCAGTGGTCTTCTAGCTGCCTTCCATCTCCACTGTAGCAGTGCTGGGATTACAGATGTAGGTCACCACATCTGACTTTTTAAAAGGGTGAGGTTTTTGGTATTTTTTTCCATTGGAAGAGGGTCTTCAGGCTGTATGTCAAGTGCTTTTATGACTGAGCACTATTTCCATTATCTTGCTCTTTGAATTTGCTGTCATTAAACCAGTGAGAGCTCTTCAAGCTAGCTCTTAGGGATTATTTCTATTCTAAGATTTATTTAACTTATGTGTATGAATGTGTTATATGAATGCATGTATGTGCTCATATATGTCCCTTTTGGATCCCCCAGAACTGGATTTAGCAATGACTGGGAATCAAAGTTGGGTCATCTACAAGAATAGCAAGTGCTTTTAAAGACTGGACTATCTCTGCAGGCCCATTTTGTGAGTCTTTAAGACCTCATCAGTCTTTGTACCGCATATGCTTTCTATAGAGTCACTGCCTTAGAGCTGGAGTAAGCTGTATCCTAAATAGCCTTAGGTTTCCTGTAGTAGTGAATGGTATTTAGTGCAGAAAGTGCTTGTGCTATTTGATTTCATTGCTTTTTGGTTCTTCAGTACAAATTGCTTAGGGAATCTTTCTTTGGAAAAATAGAATTTGTACACTTCTGATGTAATTAATGCAGGATTTTAAACAACTTCAATATGAATACCTATTTTTTTGCTCTAAATCATTCTTCAAAATTACTTTATAGTCTTTTTATTTTATTTTTTTTTAAGACAGGGTTTCTCTGTGTAGCCCTGGTTGTCCTGGAAATTGCTTTGTAGACCAGACTGCCTTCCAGCTCTCAGAGATCTGCTTGGCTCTGCCTCCCGAGCGCTGAAATTAAAGGTACAAGCCGCCACTGGCAGGCTACATGATAGTCTTACTCAACATGTGATAGTTAAATGTAAGAGTAATGTCTCATAATCCTAATACTTGAAACTTGAAACAGGATGATTACCATGAGCTTAAGGCTGCAATGTGGGACCTGTTTTAAGAAAATGAAAAAGGAGCCTAGGGAAATTACTTAGTTGGAAAATTGCTTTCCATGTTACCATGAGGAGCTGAGTTCAAATCCTTAGGGTCCATGTGAAAAGCCAGTCATTGCTAAATCTAGTTCTGGGGGATGCCCTGGTACTCAGGTTACAGAGAGTCGAGAGCTGCTGGGTGGGTAGTGGGAATAAACCCGGGTGCTTTGGAATTGCAGCAAGTGCTGCTCTAACTGCAGAGTCATCTCTCCATCCCTATTTTATTTCTTTTTGACCTTTGCAGCTAAATCTAAAATTTGCATGGAATTGATTTTTTGGGGGGGGGGGGGGTCTGGGTAGAAATTAGGTTGAATTCATTGCAGATATTCAAGCTATGAAGCCCCAGTTAGTGTTACTTTGAAAATTTTTTTGCCTTCTTTTTCTTGTTTTTGTCTTTTTTGAAATAGAGTCTCACTTGTGCAGCTCCAGCTGCCCTTGAATTTCCATCTTCCTGCCTTAGCCTCCTGAGTTCTGTGACTTTGGCCTTCAAACTCTAACCATACAATTTTTTCTTCCAGATAATAGCATAAAAAAGATAAAGCTTTAAAAGTTTTAAAAGTAGAGAAAGCTTTAAAAGTCTTCATGTTAATGTCTACTGTTTTAAGGAATAATGAACTTAACTAATTTTTGTTGCTATCTTTTAAAATGGGAATTTTAATATTTTAAAGCAACCCTTCCAAGAAAATATGTAATATATAAGGAATAATATTCAACTTTACTAGTTATAGAATTTTCTCAGTTTGGCTAGCTTTGATTTGTTTGGATCATTTATTTAAAAGATGACTTTGCTTTTTTAAGTATATATAATATATTAAATAATGGGGTTACTTTAAAATTAGAATTGAGACTATGGAATTTATTCTAAATTGGTTTTTTTCAACCTGTTTGCCACAGTTCCTTTGAAAGTTGCATGTCAGATATTCTGCAGATAGATCCAGATAGATATTTATATTATGATTCATAACAATAACAAAATTACAGCTATGAAGTAGCAATAAAATAATTTTATGGTGGGGTTTACCACACGAGGAGCTGTATTAAAGGTGTTAGGGTTCTGGGGAAGTCCCACAAACCACCATTCACATATGCAAGAGCATTTTCATTCCAGCATGTTGGGGCCTGCCATCCCATACAAAGGCAAGATGGCAAAGAGCATCTGCCTGGCCTTCTCTACAGGGTCACAGCAGTAGGCTGAGAATCACTCCTTAATTGTTTGTTTTTCAGGAAACGACTGGATGCCAAATTACAATCAGAATCAGCCAGTGGTGTTAAAAACAAGAGAGATGCAGATGTTGAAGGCACAGATGAACCAATTTTTGGCAAGAAGCCCAGAATAGACGATTCAATTAATGAAGACTTAAGGTAGTGTTTCTATAGTCATAAAGTTTTATAAAATATGTTATTTTAAAATTTTATAAGCATGGAAACATATAACAACTGTTTAAATATGGAGGGTTAGGAGACAAATAATTCCTCTTTTGATATTTTTTAGAATCCAATTTTGAGAAAAATCCTGAAGACTTTTTTTTTTAAGATCTGAAAAGATGTTTTCTTACAGATGTCTCATGACTGGTAGGATAACACTGACCCAGTGGTAGGAATAAGTATGTACAAGTATAAAGAGGAGATTTTCACTGCTGCAAGTAGTACCATGGCTTTGATGGTCAAAACCACTTCTCTTGATGGGGGACACCCATGGATGTCTCTGACTAAAGATTTTCTGCTATTTATATTTCTCGGGATTTTAAAGCTGGAACTTTTACTCCTGATACCAATATATTTGATTGACTTGGTTGTCACTGTGATAATGCTGTTTATGATTTTATTTTTCCTTAACTGGTAAATTACCTGCTATAAACCATGATAAAAGGGTCACTGAAAAATTGGAGATAGCGCCATTTGCCCACAGGAGTGCAGTAGACTGCAAACAATAGTGATTGTGTTTTTTAAGTCCTTGCTCCCTATTGTTGGAACTTTTAAATTTTTACCAAAATATATTTATTGTCTTAAAGTATTTATCACAAATATAATACACAATAATGAGTCTAATATAGAAATACATCTGGTTCAATTTATTTATAGTTTAGCCCTTTCAGAATTCAGAGAGCCTAGATGAGCATAGTGTGGGATTTTGATGAGAATATCTCAATAAATTATAGCAACATCTAAATATATTTTTTTACCCTTCTGTTGTGTAATATTTTTTGAATCAGCTTTGTGTTTTGAGGTAGTGACAGTGCTTGAATAGCTAGATTTTATTTAAAATAGTGGAACTAAGCTGATATTTATTGAATAATCTATGTAGCAGTCTGTTATATATAACAAAATATGATCTTAGCATTTTTAATTTTCAGCTTATTTAAGACACTTCACATGTCTGAATATAATAGCTAAAATATTTTGGATTTACAGTGTTATAATTGGGTGGTGTCATTTTGTTTAACAGTACAGATAGGCTTATGATCTAAGTATTGAAAATAATTCTTGTCATTTTAATAACTTTAAGTTTGGCAGACCTGATGCCGAGAGTGAAGGTACAATCAGTTGAAACAGTTGAAGGCTGTACACATGAGGTAAGTACAACCACCTCCAATAGGTTAACATTACAAATGCTGGTTTTCTTTGTACTGCCTAATGGGCTGGTCAGCAGGATGTTTAGCATTGAAGGCCTTGGGCTCAAGTCATTTATGCGGGATGCATGTAATATGGTGGAAGAGCTGGAGCTCTCTGACAGAGCCTTGGGTTCAGATGCTAGCCCAGCATTTCTCCTAACTATAATCTTGAGCAAGTTTTCTAACCTCTTTGAACATTGTCTATTTAATTTATAAATTTAGAACAATGAGATGTGCCTCCATGGGATAACTATAAAGATTAAATTAAAAAAATAATAATAGGGAAATTACCCAGCATAAAACTAGAGTTTAGGGCTTGTTTATTCTCGTATTCTTAGAGTGACCAGCACTGATTTTGCAGTTTGCATGCTATTTCATGTCATGCTCCAATGACTAATAAATTCCTATTAGGTGGTGGTCACTGATAGCATCCATTTAAAAGTGAGAATGTATACACATAGGATATAGTGTAATTATACGTTCATTTTCATTCTGCTAAGTCTTTTATCATTACAATAAAACTTTGTGTCATGCTGGACTTACCAGAATAGTTCAATGGATAAAAGAGTTTGCCATGCAAATTAGGTGGTCTGACTTCAATCCCTGGACCCAGGTTGGAAGGAGAGATGACCACACTGTACCGAGGTACATGTGCCTTTCTATGGCTATAAATAAAATATTAAAAGTATTTTTTAAAAACTCACAGCAGATTATTATTACTCTTACTTAAAAGACTGTTTAATAAGTGGAGAAATTCCAGATTAGTAAGAATGGGATTTGATGTGGATTTAGAACTTTATATGTTTAAAAGTTGTTTTCCTGCTGAAAATCTTTTTCTAGAAGTGGCACTTGTTTGTGAGATGTAATGCCCAATTAATCACTTTTAGCACTTACTTTAGAGCCTGTTCAATGCCTTGACTTACAAAAAGAAAATAATAATCCCCAAACAATCCAGGGCCTGCTGTGAAAAGGGCAGAAGCTCTTTATCCTTCCTGTCCGTCCGTTCCTCCCCCACCCGATTTTTGTCACTTTCTCCTCATATACCTTGTGTCTTCCTTCACGGAGGTGCTTGAGCATGTCAAGTTGGAGTGTCCTGACTGTAACCCCTACAGCAAGCCCACCTCTCCTGTCATATCCCCTGAGAGGAAAAGGAATTAATCTGTGCCATGTAAAGTCTGTATATTAGATATGGAAAGATAATGGTAGCCATGATAGGTTGTAGCTCTATCTTGGCTAATAAAGTTTCTTCAGGAAAATAATGGTGCATGTTTTTGATTGCACTGCCTTTTAGCCAGCATTAATAGAGGGGTCTTTTGAGCATTGTAACTAACTTTTCCCCTTGTTCTTCTAGTCAGTTGACTACATGTAACTTATATCTAACATGTAAGACTAACAGGAACATTCATTGATCATTTTTATTCTTTAAACAACTCTTGTTTTAGAGTCTTGAATTTTAATAGTCATTTCTTGTTTTCTCCTTAAACTTTGACATCAGGTTGCTCTTCCTGCAGATGAAGAATATATACCACTTAAACCTCGAGTTGGAAAGGCAGCAAAGGTCTGTACTATACTATTTGGAAAGTTTTGTGAGATCTCAAAAAAGAAAAGATTTCAAATGAGATTTCTAAATTTACTCGTGTGTGTGCCCTGAAAAAACCTACTACAAAATATAGTGGTAACTTAGTAAAGAACCATGCTAGAAACCAGGCATTGTGTGATGAGGTTTTTACACATTTAAAGAGTGCTTATCACCCTTCTTAAAGAATCTAACAAATTTGTCAACCTTTCTGTAGAAAAAAAATGCATGATGTATAAGTTTGAAAATTCAGCAGCTTCTAAGGAAGCTGAAGTTCAGTTTGTTTTGTTATGGTGTGCTCTCTTGGCTGTCCAGAAGGTCCTGAGACTCCTGATGTGTCTGCTGCAGCCTCCACTGTGCTGGGGTTACACGTGTACACCTCTCACTCCACACTCTTCTTCCTTAGATTTTTAAAATGTTTGTAAAGGTTGAAACAGTGAGGCTAAGTTTTTCAAACAACTTTCTCTAAAAAAGGAAGCTCAGAGAAGCAAGTATGAACTCTTTATGTTTAAGAAATTATTTCTCTGCCTTTGCTGAGTAATGCTGGGGATTTTATTTTTTGGAACCTTAGAGTTTTCCTCTAGGGAAAGGAAGTTAAGCATGCACCTATTTTATGGGATTATAAAGATTTATGGTATATGCAAAATTATTGCACAGTACCACAGAGCATATAACCATTATTTTATTCCCGATTTTAGTGTAAATAGAATATATTGAGAATGTTAAATAGCAGCATTAAAGCTTGTGTTCTGTCTGGTAAAACTGTTTTGAAGTCATTTTTTTCACTGTTTAATGGTGGATGAATCATAAAGGAATATTGAAGTCTTTGGAAGGATAATTGTTCTTTTAAGTGTGCCTTAGATAGCTTAACATTCTCATGTGTCTGTCAATTTTCTTTTATAGGAATACCCATTCATTCTTGATGCTTTCCAAAGAGAAGCCATTCAGTGTGTCGATAATAATCAGTCTGTGTTAGTGTCTGCTCATACATCAGCAGGAAAAACTGTGTGTGCTGAGTAAGTAACAAACAGTGTTCTCAAATGAAATAGACAAATCACTTAGTTATTTTAGCTCTTGAAAGTTTCTGTCTGTATTCTGCAATGGTGGTTTTGCTTGTTAGGTAACCTTTAGTTTCTTTTTCTTGCCTTCATTAAAATATTGAAGATTTTTAGTATAATGTTTTGATAGGTATTATAAAGAACCATTCTTCCTTTGTTCTCATTATTTGTGAAATATTTTGGTTTTTTTTTTAATCATTAAGCATGATGTTACTTGTGGTTTTTTTCATAGATGTGTTTTTATCTGGCTTGACTACCGTTCCTCCTTTGCAGTTAGTCTCTTATTCTGTTCATATGAACGAACTTATACACTTGATCTTTTTAAGTTCCTTTTCTTGTATTGAAATGATGTGGGGTTTTATTTTGTTTCGGATATGGATTTTTGCCTTTGCTTGCTAGTGTGATGAAATGTGTTGTTGGGTGTTCAATGAATCATCCTTAGATAAATTCTCTTTTGTCATGATGTATGATTATATTTTATTATTGGGTTGATGAATTAAAATTTTATTTAGAAATTTCACATCTTTATTCTGAGGGACATCGGATTTTTTTGTTTTGTATCAGGCTTATATCTGATTTTTTTTCTTGATCTAGCTGGAGGTGGTCTAGTATTATGTTGCTCTAACAAAATCCAGCTTTTGGCCTCATTGGTTTTTCTTTGTTCTGTTTCCGTTTCTTTGGTTTGTACTTTCACCTCATTTACTTACTTTGTTCTCCTACTTTCTAAGGAAAATGAAGTGGTTGGTTTGAAACCTTCCTTTTCCTAATAGGCATTTAAAGTTTTTGTAGTTTTACAGATTATTTTTACTATTAGTGAAATGTTTTGCTGTTTTAAAATATATCTTAATATAAAAAGACATTATTGTTTGTTGATGCTGGTCCATATTTTTCTACTGATACCATTTCTTTTTGCATGAAGAAATTCTTGAAATATTTCAGGATAAGTCTCCTGATGAAAAACTGCTTTAACATTGTAAAAAATTATGCTTGTTCATTTTTGAAAACATTTGTTTTTAAATATTTATTTTTGATCTGCATAACTTTTGACAAGCAATCTCTCATCCTTGCTTCCTTTTGGCTTCTTTGAAGACTTTATGTGTGTATGTGTACATGTGTATGCATGCTTGCTTATAAATGCCAATGGTGATGTTGGATCCTTTGGAAATGCCATGTAAGAAAAACAGATCACCTTTTATTCATCCAATTTTGTCATCTTTACGTAGCTTCCTAAGAAAACATCAAATAAAAGACAAAGGAGAATGAATGTTTCATCTTAGATATTGTAGTAGTTGTTTTGACGTTTTTGCTGGAAGTTCAATTTATTTATTTTTAGTGCTGGTCATAATCCTAGATTTAGATATTAGCTATTAAAGGTGTTTTTTGTTTGTTTGTTTTTGTTTTATGTCTTTTATCATTTTGAAATTTCCTTTAAGGCCTAAAGGTTCCATAGAATGTTTGGGGTTTGTTTTTTGTTTTGTTTTGGTTTTTTTTTGTTTGTGTGTGTGTGTGTGTGTGTGTGTGTGTGTGTGTGTGTGTGTATTTCCCTACATTTTAGTTGTTTGCCACCATGCCTGGCTATTTCTTCTACTTTTATTTTCTATTTTATGTTTTGCCTGTGCCCACGGAAGTTGGAAGAGGACGTCGGATCCCCTCAAACTGATCTTAAAATTACAGATAGGTTAAGAGTCACCACGTAGGTTCTCTGTAAGAGCAGCCAGTGCTCCTAACCACTGAGCTATCTATCTCTCCAGCTTGTTTCATTGTTGTTTCTCTGGTTTTTAGTTTGTAGAAATTTTGTTTCCAGTGTTTTGGGCCCAAACCCAGGGCTTTGTGTATGTTGGTGAATACTCTACTATTGAGCTACTTCCTCGATCTATGTAGAGTTTCCATTTGCTTAGATTATTAATAGTTTACATTTTCATGTTAAGAATGTCTGCTTGTGGAGTTATTGTCCTATTTCTTTTTAATTCTAAGAACATAGTCCCCTATGTTTTTAGGGACATGGTTCTAAAAGTTGCTATCTCTGTTGCTGATTTCAAGTTGTTTTTCTGACAAATCCAACCTTTACCCAATCATTCACGTCCTTATGTGTACTTTTCCCTAAGTACAGATCATACTTTTCTGTTTTCTATTTCTGTTATTGTTGTTGAAAAGATCAGCAACATCTCTATATTTGCTTTCCCATATATATTTCACTATTACTATTTGACATGTTTGAGCAATTATTAATTTTATAAAATTTCTCTTTTATAATGTAGAGGATGACTGATGTGATAAGCATAGTTTGTGCAGGAATTATATCTTTAAAAAGTATCTGTCACAGTGGTTTTTTTTTTAAATCTTAATTTCATGGTCCTGTAGTTAAATACTAAACTGAATTTTAAAAGCAAATAATATTATTGTATTGAATTCTATTAATGCCCTGGAAAGAACTTTTTGATAAACAGAACCTATGCTGAGCCAAGAAATGATTTGTTAAGAATTACATGAAGAAAAAGAGTACATATGGATTAACTCATTTTATGAAGCTGTTGAAGAAAAATCCACCCATTTCTGTAGTTTTCTTATTATTTGTAATCTGTATGTATAAATGAGTGGACAGAGTGATGAACTTTTGGATGCCAACAGTAGAATGAAAGGCCTTTCTAGTGAGAGCTAGGATATCCGCTGATAAGCCAATTGTTTTAATTCCTTAAAAAGTCCTTGCTTATTTAGACTACTTCATTTCAGATAAATCATGATTATAGTATAATGGTTTATTTATAGTAAATAGATTATGAAGGAATGCTCACCATACTTGAAATCTTACTTATTGTTTTTATATTTTTAGGTATGCAATTGCATTGGCTTTAAGAGAAAAGCAGCGTGTAATATTTACCAGCCCAATTAAGGCTCTTAGTAACCAGAAATACCGTGAAATGTATGAAGAGTTTCAAGACGTCGGTCTGATGACTGGAGATGTCACTATTAATCCTACAGCATCTTGTCTTGTTATGACAACAGAGGTGACTTACATTGCATCTCACTGATTTTTTTCATTGTATTTTAGTCAGAGTATCTATCCAGCTTACTTTTTTTCAGATAAAATGTAATGAATATCTGTGGATAAAATTATTTGAAAAAGGCATAATTATTGTAAAGTGCCCTAGCAGCATTGACTATTTCTCTAAATTAATAATATTTATTATTTCTGATAAAATATAGCCACCTTTAAAAGTATTTTTAATAGTTTGTTATTACTGTGACTTGAAAATACTTGGTTATTTTATATATGTATAGTTTCAAGGATTTGAATACATGTTTCATACAAATACTGTCTTGTTTGTTTCATGGGGTTTTCTTTGTTGTTGTTGGTTGGTTTTGTTTTTTACTTTTGTCCCTGGGTATTTATTACAATCAGTAAATAAATAATCAACTTTAAAAAATATATACTCCACATTATACTTGGCTTTTTCTAATCACTATTTAGTTTTGCATATAACATGATTTGGGTGTGATTATTTCTACTGTAGTTGGTATTTAAAAAATTGTATGTAATATGTATCTCTGTGTATGGTGTAGGGGGACACATGGACAACAGTGCATGTGTCAAGGTCAGAGGAGAATGTTGTGGAGTCACCTTTATGTGTTTATGTTTGGGGATTGAACTTAGATTCCACTGAGCTATCTCACCAGATCCCTTATTAGGACTTTTATACATACTTTCCTTAGTGTGGCTTTTGAGAAGATGTTGCACAGAGGAAGTTGAGTTCATATTCCAAATAAAGAAAAGAGTAGACATGATAATAGTATTTTTGTGAATATCTGATTATACGTGTTGAGATGTCAAAGGTATGTAGCTTTATAATATTTAATATATCCACGAAGCAAAGGTATTAAAAATTCCCTGTTTGAAAAAAAGTAGTATTTGCCTAATTATTGAATGTTATGTTAAAGTCCTGCTCAATCTGTTTCCCCCTTTTAGATTTTGAGAAGTATGCTGTATAGAGGTTCTGAAGTTATGCGAGAAGTTGCTTGGGTCATATTTGATGAAATTCATTACATGAGAGATTCAGGTATATTTTGTAGTGTTGCAGTGTTGAGATAAATGCCATGCTTTTTTTTAAACAAATGCCATTAATATTTTTGATTAAGAATTGTTGGATTTATTTTCAATTTTCTTGTGTCTATAATTCTACTATACTATTACATATTCAAATTGTGGACAACATGAAATATTCCTAGTAGGAATTGAAAAGTAGCCTACTTTTATATAGAACTCGCCAAGCCAGACATGGTACATGACTGTAATACTAGCAGTTGGGAAGCTGAGACAGAGGTAGGAAGAAATGAGATAAATGGGAATCTAGGCCACCTACCAAGACCTTGCTTTCCTTCCCCACATTAGAAGCCCAATAACTGTTTCGTTTTTTTTTTTTGCGGGGGAGAGGGGGTTGGCTTTACATAGAAGATTTTTCTGTGTAGCGCTGCTTGTCCTGGAACCAGCTCTGTAGACCAGGCTGGCCTCAAACTAAAAGCTACCCACCTGCCTCTGCCTCTCGAGTGCTGGCATTAAGGTTGTGTATCACCAAAACTCAATTCTCAGTAATTATTTAATGTGAAAAATGTGAAAAAATTTATGGAACTTCTAGTTTACAAAGATGACTTTAGAAATTTTTAAGTTAATTTGGTTTTATAAACCTGTGAATACATATTTGTGAAAAAATATGATAGGTATGAAATAAATAAGTAAATAAAACTGCTATAAATATATTTTTCCTCAGGCTGTTACCCTACTTTAATTAAAAAATAAATGTAGTTGCAATTTGGGGTATACAAGGAAATTTGATAAATTTAAAGCTAATGTTTAAAATGTATACACTCAAAGTAAGATTGAGTTTTATTTTCAGGCAGTGGTAGCACACACCTTTAATCCCAGCACTCAGGAAGACAAAGACAGGCGGATCTCTGTAAGTTTGAGGCCAGTCTGGTCTACAGAATGAGTTTCAGGACAGCCAGAGATACACAGAGAAACCCTGTCTCAGGGGAAGATTGAGGTTTTTTGTTTTTGTTTTTTTTTTTAAAGAACTGAGTTAGTCTATATTAGTGGTTCTCAACCTTTCTAATGCTACTGCCCTTCAATACAGTTCCTCATGTTGTAGTGACCCCCCCCAACCAAAAAATTATTTCATTGCTCTTTGATAACTGTATTTTTGCTACTTTTAGGAATTGTAATGTATATCTGATATGTATCCCCCTTGGGTCATGGCCCACAGGTCGAGAACTGCTGATATATATGTTCATGATAAAAAATAATATAATGTAAGAAAACATCAATACTTACCTTTGCCAAATTCACATAGACACTTCTGAACACATTTTCTATTTGCTTTAAAAAATAATGGGTTCTGGGCCAGCTAGTGGGTTGTGCCTCTTGCCACTAATACTGGCAACCAACTCAATCCCAGGACCTGTGTATTGGAGAGAACTGACTCTTTTTCTTTGGTATTTCAATGCAAGGTTTCCCTGTTTAACCCTGGCTGTCCTGGAACTCACTCTGTAGACCAGGCTGGCCTCAAACTCACAGAGATCCACTGCCTCTGCTTCCTGAGTGCTGGTATTAAAGGTGTGTGCCACCATGCCTGAGTGAGACAACAGACTCTTAAAAAGTTCTTTTCTGACATCCAAACAAGTACCATGGCATGGGGGTGCACGCACACCCTCTCCCACCCACACTTACATAAAAACACTGAGTACTATATAGAATTTTAACCCCCATCATGTGATATGCAAACTCAACTATGATTAAAAGTTAAATATAATACTGTGTAAGTTCTAAAAAACTTGATTTATTCAAATCAATATTCAGATGCGAACAGGGAAACAAAAATTACATGGAACAAAGAGCCATTGCTTTTGAAATTATGTATTCAAAACTTTGAAACTGTATAAAAATTCAACTAATTATTTTAAGTCATTGATCTTTAAAAGTATTTTAAAACTTACTATTATAAAAACAATTAGCGAATATTATTAATTTAGAGATAGATTTAATGTTACTAGGACATTTTAACAGAGCTGTATCAACTTCCTATCTACTATTCATCAGATCCATCTTTTATTTTCAGGATCATGAGGGTAATTTGGGTAACATATCATATGGACTAGTAATAGCATATCTTTCAAATGTGTTGCTCTGCTTCTCTGAAGCAGAACTACTTACTATTAGCTGCCTTGGTACTGGGGCTCTTGTTTATTAGGGGAAGAGTACAGTCTGGAACTGCTTTTTCAGAGTCCATCCTGCGTGAAGTTGCTTCTTATTGTGTCTACTTTATAGGTTCATGAACTAAAGGAGGTTTCAGTAAGTGTCTGTGGCTAAAAATATGCTTTCTAAAAGTGGTTTGCATGTTCAGTTAGTAAGCATTAGAGAAAATAATTTTAGATACTATCACTTAGTTAACACTTAATTCCAAACTCCATTTGTCTTTCTCAGAGCGTGGTGTAGTATGGGAAGAAACTATTATTTTGCTTCCAGATAATGTCCATTATGTCTTTCTTTCTGCTACTATCCCGAATGCTCGACAGTTTGCTGAATGGATTTGCCACCTACATAAACAGGTACTTTCATACACTTTTCTTTCCTCATTATTTAAAAATGTTACCGATTGGAATTGCCATACCCTTCTTATACATTTTCCTGATGCTCTTAATTTAATGTGAATCTGCTTCTTAAGTCAAGCAGCTTATCAGAATGAGTGGACTAATTAGAACTTGCCATCTCCAGGCCAGTATAGCTAAGCCTCTAAGAGATGAGCTTTGGAATCTAATTTCCAAAGTTAATCCTGATGATCTGCCAAGTTTGGAAATAATGTAGTACATTTACTCTGACAGTGAGGTATAAGTACATAGTAAGAGTTCTAAGGTCTTGGGTCAGAAAAACCTACTCATTTCTTGACCATTTGATTTGGTAGTTCTTATGTAAATATGTTCACACTTAGTAATCACTGTTTCTACTTTGAATTTCCAGTACAACTTTAATGTCTGTATAAGACTTTGCATCAGATACTTGTTTTTGAGTGTTGAACAGAACATTGGATTTTTCTGCACTTGTTTTACACTGTTACCTTTAGGAACTTTTATGTATAAGTCACATTCCTCTCACTGTTGCTTCTGTAAGATGGAAGCCCAGTGAATCTTCAGATAGAGCTAGATCAATCTACTGTGTTAAAAAGCCTCTGTACTACAAGAGTTTTGTTTTGTTTTTATATATCAAGGATGCCTTGTGTCACCATATTAGCTAAGGCATTGTTGACTGTAATTGCAGTATTCTAAGATGAGCTAATGGGTAATGGAAGTTCAGATCATATGTTTGGTCTTGATTAAGGAACTGGGAAATTAATTTGGTTGTCATATGAATTAGTAGGACGATTTCCCCATTTTTCGCTTGCCTAGCTTTTAAAATTATTTGAAAGCATTAAATTTTTGTTGAGTGGATCAAATATACATTTTTGTCTTGAAAAAATAAAATTTTCTTTCTTTTTATAGCCCTGTCATGTAATTTATACTGATTATCGACCTACTCCATTGCAACATTATATATTTCCAGCAGGGGGAGATGGCCTTCACCTTGTGGTCGACGAAAATGTAAGGGAATAATTCACATGTAATGTCATCTTTTATATGTTGCTTTCCCTTAATTTTGAGCTGGAGAAAACTATTAACCACCCTCTGCACACAGACACATTTTTTTTTTTTAGTCGCAAATACTTCACTCTTCAAAAATGATTATTTAAAAGTATTTTTATTTCAGATACTGTATTTGATGATGCTGTGGTGGTGCTCACCTGCAGGCTTTGGGAAGCTCAGATAGGAAGGTTACTTGTCCCCAGGACATTGAGGTGAACCTAGTGAGGTGATGATTTAAAGACAAATTGTATTCAAGACTTTCTTCTAACGCATGACTTGACTTCCTTCCATTCTCAGTGTTCGAAATACTAGAGAATCAAGGGCTGGGGAAATGCCAGATATTTTATATCTTGCTTCACAGTTTCAGTTATCCCTTATCACATTTTGTTTTCACATGTCACTTATTTTAAGTGACTTTTGTTATTATTTTTGCTTTAAAGTTTCATTCTTTGGAGAAACTTTGTGTTTAAGAAGTGTTTAGATTAAGCCGGGCAGTGATGGCACATGACTTTAATCCCAGCACTTGGGAGGCAAAGGCAGGCAGATCTCTGTGAATTCAAGGTCAGCCTGGTCTACATGAACTAGTTCCAGGGCAGGCCCCAAAGCTACAGAGAAACCCTGTCTCAAAAAAACAAGCAAAAAAGAAATGTTTAGATTATGATTAAATACTTCTGAGCCAACATGTTGGTTCTAGGAACCAAACCTAGACCCTCTGCAAGAACTACTCGTAACTACTGAATCATCTCTCTAGCTTTGATTATACATTTGCACAGTTACATGGAAGAAAATATGATTCTAGGGTGACTTCAGAGAAGATAATTTTAATACTGCAATGCAAGTGCTTCGGGATGCAGGTGATTTGGCCAAAGGAGACCAGAAGGGACGGAAAGGAGGAACAAAAGGTAATTTGGAACTTAGTTTTTAGACAAGAATTGTACATGTAAATTGAATAGCTAAATTACTCTCTATTGTCTTTTATTTGATGTTTTTTGAGGAAACTGTGTAAACATGACAAGACTGGATGAATAATGGGTGATCTGTTTTTCTTACATGGCATTAATTAATTTAATGTAATACATATACTCACAGTAAGCGGGTAATTAGTGGGTTTGGGTATATTCACATAATCGAAAGTCAGCCCTGAATTTTCATATAATTTATATGTTTTGAAATTCATTGTTTTAAGATGTGCATCTTGATAATTTCTAGTCTATTCATAGAACTGTACAACCGTCCCTATATTTCTAAATCATGTTCATTAACTTTGCTCTCTCAAAACCCTGTGCATTAACATCATTCTTCATCTTTTTTCTTCTTATACCAGAGACTTTGGTCATCAGTAGTTTTGTTTTTTGCTGGGTTTTTTTTTGTCTGTGAATTTGCCTTTTTTTGGATGTCTCAAAAATAGAATCATACGGTCTTTTGTAGCTGATTCCTTTGAGTGAAATAAGATTCAGCTAAGCAGTGGTGGTGCACACTTTTAATCCTGGCACTCGGGAGGCAGAGGCAGGCGGATCTCTGTGAGTTGAGGCCAGCCTGGTCTACAGGAGCTAGTTCCAGGACAGGCTCCAAAGGTACAGAGAAACCCTGTCTCAATAAAAAGGGGGAGGATTCATATGATTATATATTATGTTCCATGTGACCAAATAATCTAAGAATATACATTAAGTAAATATGGAGTTGTTTCTATTTTTTGTTGATTATGAATAAGGCCATAAACATTTGGCTTATGCTGCAAGTTTTGTGGGAATATGTGTTTTCTTTTTTCCTGGATAAGTTTAACTTTTTGATTACTGCCACGTTATTTCCCAAAGTAACTACACCATTTAGTATTCTTCATGCTATTCCTCTGAGGAATGTATCTGGGTATTGTTTCCTTGAACGTTTAGGCTGATGATTCTTAGTGTGTATCTATTTGGTTATAATCCTGCTAGTAAAAGTGAAGCAGTCTTTCAGTGTGCTCTTAATCTCTTGTCTCCTGTGGTCACTGATGCTGAACTTCATACTATATACTTACATCTCACAGTATGGGATTAATATCTGTTATAATCTTGTCTATTTAAAAGTTTTTGTTTGTTTTTTTTTATAAGATAGAGTTTTTCTTTGTTACAGCCATGGCTGTCCTGGAACTCGCTGTATAGATCAAATTAGTCTTAAACTCACAGATTTCTGCCTGCCTCTGCCTCCCAAGTGCTAGAATTAAAGGCATGCACCACCATGCTTGTAAAAAAATTTTTTTTCTTTTTTTAAATTTATCTTATGTGTGTGTGTGTGTGTATCTGTTTGTATCTGTGCCTTTGGAGTCCAGAAAAGGATGTTAGGATCCATGGAGCTGGAGTTATGGATGTTTTATTTTAGAGCCATGTGTCATGATGCTGAGATGCCAACTCTGGTCCTCATTGAGTAACAAGAGCTCTTAGCTGCTGAGCCGTTGCCTCAGCATCTCCACTGCCTGACTTTGTATTGAATTGTCTTTGTTGAGTTATAAAAGTTCTTATATTCTGGGTAGACCTATATCAATAGATAACTTGAGTTTGTTGTTTCTGTGTTATCATAGACTGAAGTTGCTTCTCCACTTGCTGCTCTTATCTGTCAAAGCACAGTGTCTTTCATGTTGGTGCATATAGTCTCATCTTTTCTCTTTTGTCTTAACTGCTTCTACCCCTCATGTCAGCCACGGCTGCTTTGTCTAATCAAGATTAATCAAGATTATGAAGATCTGAATTTTTTTTTTTTTTGGTTTTTCAAAACAAGGTTTCTCAGCATAGCGCTGTCTGTCCTAGAACTTGAACTCTCCTCAAACTCACAAGAGATCCACCTGCCACTGAGTACTGGGATTAAAGGCGTGCGCCACCGTGCTCGGCTGATTATGAAGATCTTTCTTATTTTTTATTTTATAGTTATATTTAAGTCTATTGTCCATTTTGAGTTAATTTGAGGTGTAATTTATTTGCCCTTTGCAGGTCCATCAAATGTGTTCAAGATTGTGAAGATGATTATGGAAAGAAATTTTCAACCTGTAATTATCTTCAGTTTTAGTAAGAAAGATTGTGAAGCATATGCTCTTCAAATGACTAAATTAGATTTCAACACAGGTATTATATAGCTTCTTTGTGTTTTTAATGTTGTGTTTGTCATATGTCTGTATACTAGCATATGCAGTTTGTTGATAATCATAATAAATAGTATGTGCTCAGCACCTGTAAAAGGTTTATAAGGTTCTGAATTTCTTCCCCCTCCCTCTCTCCTTGGTCCTAGTGCATGCTGGGCAACCACTGTACTACTACAGCTAAACCTTTGGCCTTCTCCTATTTTACTGGAAGATATAATAACTGCATAGTTCTAACATTACTGAGAACCATTACAGTCATACCTTCTTGTACTTCATTATTATAAACTTGGTTATTTTGCATCTGTCTCTGATTCTTTAAGGGTAGGTCTCTTGGTCAGAATAATTCATCGAAAGCACTGTCCTTCATTCTTACAGCAAACTAGACCCACTCTTTGCCTCAAGTATGCTGAATTTCTCTAAAACATTTAGCAGATGTGCATTCACTGTAAATGTACCTCATTTAAAGTTATACAGCTGTATAGTAGCATACCCTAGCCAAGACTGTCAGCCAAGGAGTTATTCAGTCCTGCCTATTGTGTATGTAATCCAAATAATAAATATATTAAGAAATACTGAGTAACCCAAAATTAATTTTAGTTGTATCCAGGTATGGAGATGCATGCTTGTAGTACCATCACTTGAGAAGCTGAGGTAGGAGGACTGAATGTGAGACCAGCTTGGGCAACATAGTAGACATTGTCTCAAACCAATGTCAACCAAACCAAACCAACCAAAACCAAACCAAACCAACAACCCAAACCAAAACTTAGTTGTCCCGTTCTCTTTATGTACTTTCCCATGGCTAAAGTGAGATGGCAGATAAATTGCTTAGCTTATAGCTTGCAGTATTATAAACACCACTGGTAAGCATGCTAGGACTCAGGGTTATAATTTGATTCAAATTTAACAAGTGTTTTTTGAGCAGTCTGTTATTTGATTGATACAGTAAAGGAAGAAATGTAGTCACTAGCAGTATGGGCTTTGGAATTGTTACGCTACAGTTAAGTGCAGTGCTTATTTACACTAAGCCTCAGTTACCTCAGAGTGGTAACAGATGTGTAAGAACCTGCAGATAGTAGAATTTAATGTTGCCTCTAAAGCACTTTGGTGTTATTATTGTTACTATAGCCCTAGCTGGCCTGACATTCACACAGCACTCTTGCCTCAGCCCCTTGAAATTCTTAACTATTTTTATTAACTTTTCCTTAGATCAAGACTGCTAGGTGAGTGTCAAGGACAGTAATTTTATTATGTGGTGGGTTGCTTAAAAAAAGCACCAATTCTTTACTTTAGCTTTATATAGACTATTAATGTTTTTAATGAGTGAAATTTAGGATCTTAGGATCACTGACTTTTTCTTTTTTCTTTTATTTTCTTTTTCTGGTTTTTTGAGACAAGGTTTGTTTTTAAAACATCCCTGGCTCTCCTGGAATTCATGTTGTGTAGACCAAGCTGGCCCACCTGCCTCCGCCTCCCGAGTGGATTAAAGCCTTGAGCCACCACTGCCTAGCGTCACCGACTCATTTTCATATTTATGTGCCCTTCAATTTTTTTCTCACAGATGAAGAAAAGAAGATGGTTGAAGAAGTATTCAGTAATGCAATTGACTGCTTGTCTGATGAAGATAAAAAGCTCCCTCAGGTGAGTTACTACAGTAAGTATGAATTTTAGCAGGGAGCAGGCATTTACTCATAGTTATTCATTTTATTGCACTGTAGCATAGTTGGCCTATGCTCTCAAACACCTTCATATATGTTTCAACCCGCTAAAAGGGTGCCAAGCAAAGATTTGCTGCCTGTGGGAGGTTTTGTTTATTTGGGCGTTATTTATTTATTTATTTATTTATTTATTTGGGCCTGTCCTGGAACTAGCTTTTACAGACCAGGCTGGCCTCAAACTCACAGTGATCTGATCCTCCTGCTTCTGCCTCCTGAGTGCTGGGATTAAAGGCGTGTGCCACCACTGCCCAACACTGAGGGAGTTTTAAAAGAGTACATAGCATAATCTAGAAATTGTTTCTTGTATTTCTGTATAACAGAAATTTTATTGTTGATTATTAAGTCATTAACTTTCTCGGTTTATAAGAATATTGAAGAAAGAGAGTATGCCTAGTGAAAATGATCTATTCTTTAAGAAATAATTATCACCTGGGCCGTGGTGCACACACCTTTTATCCCAGCACTTTAGAGGCAGAGACAGACAGATCTTTGTAAGTTGAAGGCCAGCCTGGTCTCCAGAGTGAATTCCAAGAGAGCTACTACTGTTACACAGAGAAACTCTGTCTTGAACAAAAGAAAGAAAGAAACAAACAGCTACTTTGCTTTAATCTAGTTCATACTTTTTCTTTCACTGTTGGAATTGATTTGGCATCTAAAATATGCTAACACGTGCTACTCCCAGGGATTTTAATTTATTGGTCTCGTTTGAATCCCAGTTGGTAGAATCTTTAAAATTGCGCATAAGATTTGCTATTCATCCGTAGATTAAGACAAAAGGAAAAATTCGAAGGTTATACTGTGTTCTACAAATGAATGTTTTGGTTTTTAGAGGATTTAGGTTACTCTACAATTACAGGGGCATATTTCTTGGAATTTCAAATGGTGTTTTAACTTGGAAATTTTAAGATACTTTTCCTTCCTAGGTGAATGTTGAGTGTTGAATGCTCTGTGGCTTGGTGCATTTTATCCTAAAACAGTTAGAATGTGGGCTTTGGCAGCATTGTAGAGAATGCACTCTTCAGCCATTCTTTTGATTGTAAAGTTTATACTTTAATGTTTCGTAATTAAGAGTTTGAACTAGCAAGATCTTTTGAGTTTATTGATTTAGTTTTTAAGAGATAAGGGTTTCCTGCTTCAGCTTCTGGAATAGCTGGGACTATGAGTGTAAGCCTCCACGCCATTTTACAGCTTCTGCTGCCACAGCCTAGACTTTTGTGTGGGAGTTAACTCATAAAGCTTACAACTTTGAGGAACAAAATACTTGTATGTATTTAAACATGGTTGTCATGTTAAAGCTTGGCCATAGTTGTATTTCTAGTTTAATATGTGGGAATATGGATTTGATTTTGCTTTTATTCTGGGAAAGTTTTTTTAAAAAGTTTTTTAAATACAAATGTTTTCTTGTTTAGTTACACATTTTTTCAAGTTTTACATTTTAAATTCCTTTTCCTTATAACAAACATTTTTTTTTTTTTCAAAATTACAGGTTGAGCATGTACTTCCTCTTTTGAAACGGGGGATTGGTATTCACCATGGTGGTTTACTTCCTATTTTGAAGGAAACTATAGAAATTCTCTTTTCTGAAGGATTGATAAAGGTATTGTTTTTTAATTTTTTATGCCTCAAAATTCTGTTATATGAGCAATGTTAAGTTCTAGTGACCATTGTTTACAGACGAGTTTGTTGTTGTTGTTTGAATTCACAGTGTTGGAGGCCAAACCAGCCTTTCACCACCCAGACCCAGTGGCAGATTTTTGGGATCTTTTCTTGTCCTGTCTTTTCTTTTTCCATCTCGTTGTCCTTTTCTGACACGGTGGCCAGGCTGTCCTCCAGCAGCCGTCCTCCTGCTTTGCCCTTGGTGTGCTGGGTTAGGGGCGTGAGCCGTCGCGTCTGCTAGCTTTGTGTTTTGTCTACTTACTGCAAAATTAAGAACGCCTTAGGAAAGCGCATTACTTTAGGTGATGAACTTGACATAGTGCCCTTTCGAAAAGGAAGTGTGCATAGAAAAAGTTTAGTTTCTCATGGAAGTGACACCACCTGGCTGCAGTGCAGTTGTACAGAATGTGCTATTAGACCTGAGTTGACTGGGTAACTGCTCAGCTCCCTCTTACTTGGTTGATTTTTTTTTCTCTTTTTTTTGATTTTTTTTGAGACAGGATTTCTCTGTAGCTTTGTGTCCTGGAACTCGCTCTTGTAGACCAGGCTGGCCTCGAACTCACAGAGATCCACCTGCCTCTGCCTCCCGAGTGCTGGGATTAAAGGCGTGCGCCACACTGCCCAGCTTGATTGATCTTTTTTAAAGGGTTAGTTTAGATATGAGTTGTTTGTTTTAGAATATTCAATTGCACTCGGTGGGAGTCTAGTTTGATCTTTTTTTTAAAAAAAAAAAAAACTGATGCCTGTCCCAAGAAGTGGGATATTAGAAATAGGAAACAACTTTAGCATATAACTATTTCTGGTTTTATCCTGAGAGTCCTCAGCCTTAAGAAGAATGTTTAGAAGAAATACTATTTTAATAAAGTGTTAGTATTTACACTCAGATCCTAGTAAGTCCTTGATGATGTTCTACAAATTATAAATTTTGCTAAATAATTAATGGATCATTTTTCAAGAGTATGAGTTGAATTAAAGTAAAATAGTGGTAAATAAAAAAAGAAAGTTCATCTTGCCCCCTATTTCCCAAAAATCTTCACAGCATACATTCAAATGTTATATGACTTTTTTGCAAACAAAAGGTTACTATATTGCTGTTGTTGCTTTGGCATGTAGATGGTTCATTTTCTAATGACTAGTATTCTTTTGAGTTAATGAAGTATTATCTTTCCTGTTGATGAATATTTAATACTTTATTGACTTAGAGCCTTGTATGACTAAACCAACTGTTTTTGTTGATAAAGACCTCAGATTCTTCAGTCATGACATGAGTCTGTACTGCTCTAGAAACTTAATTTTTTTTTTTTAAAAGAAACCTAATTGTAAAGCGATCTTCAGAACTACTTCATTATCAGTGAGAAAGCCAGGAAAATTGACTGCTTAAAAAGATACTCCACCGTATCTTTGTTCATTAGTCTAGTTGTGTTCTCTCCATTTGCTTGCACTGGGATGTAAGAAAGACTAATTCCCCTGAATTAATAAGTTTGACAAGTGTAAAAGAAATTAAATATTATTTAATAGTTATGTAATATTATGTAACAGTATATTTATTATTCAATATAATTGTGTCATGTTATGTTATATGTATTATTTAATAGATTCAGAATTCATCTTGTCAGTTATTTTTACAAAGTGTCATTAAAGAACTAAGTATAAAAATTAATGCTAGCTTTACTTACACTTGTAAATTATAGAAGTTTTTAACCTTAAAATCCATTAACTAATTATATAATTGCTTGTTTATTTAGGCCTTATTTGCCACAGAGACTTTTGCTATGGGAATTAATATGCCAGCTAGAACCGTTTTATTTACAAATGCCCGTAAATTTGATGGGAAGGATTTTAGATGGGTAAGTAACTAACTGTATTTTAAAATAATAACTAATCTTTATTTTATCTCACATGACTTTGGCTCATATCATTGAGGTTTTTAGTTCCAAATGTTTAAGACCTTCAAATATAAGTTTAAAGTGGAGTTTCCCTGATCTGAAAATCTAAACTACTTCAAAGTCTAAAGCTTCAACACTGATATAGTGTCTCCAAATGTATTGGAATTGGAGGCATATCAGATTTTAGATTTCCAGATAAGTGATGCTCAGGTTTGTGGAGATATCTTAAAATCTGAAGTACTTCTACTCCCAAGCAAGTTTTATCAATATTAAACCTTAGATTCTTTTCATCTGTACTCTGGCCCCTTAGTCAGATTTCCTTCAGCAATTGCGCGCCAATGATTTATGAAGTTACTTAAAGCACTCCTACTGCAGCAGCTGTGGTAGCACCACTTAGTAACCCTTCACCTTTTAGACTAGAGAGTCACAACAGTTTATACATGTCCCATTTCCAAGGAGGAAGGGAAGTTGAGAGTATTGCTGAAACATTGAATTTGGCTAAAGTGTAAATCTGATCTCAAGGCAAATATCCCATTCAGCAGTGGTTACTGAGCACACGATACAGAGGCAGAGTGCTGATAGATACTGGAGTCCTAAAGTGAGAACAAAAACTGGAGCTGTGTATGGTGGCTCACACCTGTAGGCTCAGTGTTTAGAATGTAAGGGCAGCTTTGAGACTATCTTAGTCTGTAATAGTGAGTGTTAGGCCACACACGGCTACATAGGGAGACCTGCAATGTAATGATGCCTTTTGAGTCTACTCAGATTTTTAGGGCTGCGTTTTGAAACATCTGATCTTATTAGTAGTCTTTTTGTTCTTTTTTCTGATATCCTCCTTCTTCCTAGGCTATGGTCTTCTTAGACAATGATTCTTAATTCTTCCTTAGTCATAAGTCTGGGAACAAACCAGCATAGATCTGGACTTTCGCTATAGAAGTAAAGTACACAGGCCCGTGTGGAAGTCATGGCTGGTTATTCAGGTGGTTCAGTGCTGCCGTTAGGGTCTGAGAAAAAGCCCCCCAAAAAGACCAACAACCACATATGCAATAATAAGAGCGTTTTATTGATTCCACCGTGGGTTGGCAAAAGAGTGACCCCAAAGAAGGTCACAAGTTCCTTTTAAGCGGAGTTAGGGGAATTTCAAAGAGGAGGGATTAATCTGGGGTTGATTACTGAAGAAAATATTAGGATGAGAGCCGACTGGTGGGAGGCCTAGTGATTAGGCTCTTTCCCATAGCAGGATAGGGGAAGCTGTTGGCTCAGCTCTGTCCCATTCTAGTGAAGTGAAACTAAGACCTGGTCTTAGGCCTTCAGGTTTGCTGCCTCCCTCTCCCCCCCCCCCCCCCAGCCTCTTCACTGCCTTGTTAAGATGCTTGCCTCAATCGGCCAAACAGGATACCAGTATTTTAGGCTGTCAGTTTCTTTACCTTTGTAAGGTCAAAAAGCCTGATCTTTCTCTACTGGATGGTCTTTCTGACAAGTGAATCTACTAGCCCCCAGAGACATCTACCAAGAATTGTACCCCTCCCAAGAGTGGATGGCATTTTCGTGTTAATTTAATTTTGAAGATTAAGAAGTTATTATAATGAAGAAAGGTTATAGTTGTTGAGTTTGCTTTGTTGTTAGTGTTCTTAAGTTTTGGGGTTTTGTTTTGTTTTTTTTCACAATATCTAGTTGAAAGGTATTTTTTTATGTTAGTGTATTAACCAGTATTTCCTAGTAGCTGGCTTTCAGATACTGACAGTTGTTGGTTTAGTGCATAGTTAAGTCGTTTTAGAACTAAAACCTAAATTTCATGAGAGTCCCACATGCTTCTCATTGTTGTTCCTTAACTTTCCCAGAAGTTCATTTTTAAATGGTTTCATGAAATGTGTAAATTGTGAATTCTACAATAAGAGGAAATATCAGGATATACTTTTTTAACCAGATTTTCTCCTAAACTTGAAAATGCTATCATATTCAGATTTCCTCTGGTGAGTACATCCAGATGTCTGGCCGTGCTGGAAGGAGGGGAATGGATGACAGAGGAATTGTAATTCTTATGGTAGATGAAAAGATGAGCCCAACAATTGGAAAACAACTACTTAAGGTAAGAGTCTGTTCTTTTCTCAAGGATTCTAGAAATATACTTTAGTGACTGCTTTAAATTAAGTTTTATTGCCTCATACGCCTTTCAAGATGAGTTGGTGCTCTATAACTGTTTGGGCCTAGGACGATAGAAGAGGTTTGCCATTTATATTGTTTCGTCTAACAAGCAAAGAGCAATTAGCAACTCATGCAATGGAAACGGATGTGAACGTGGCCAGAAAGGGCAGAAATACAAGCTTTACCTACCAGATTTAAAATGCTCTCTACCTCCCTCCTCTGTGGGAAAGTACTCTAACCTTGAGAATAGGAGGCAGGATATGGGATACCAGTACTTAACCTTTGCAAAGGCAAAACCCCCAAAACATTAATTCAGTACTTTACCTTTGGTTCATCCTCTTTAATTACAAATATACTAAACATAAACTTATATTTTTCAACTTTATTATAACATAACCTTTCCCTGTACCTCAGTTTTCTTTTTTTTAATTCCATTTCTCTAAAGTGTGGGAGGACAGTGTGCCACAGCTCACTTGTAGAGGTTGGAGGACAGGCTGCAGGAGTCAAATGTGTGCTACTACATACATTTCAGGGATGAAAATTAGGTTAGGTCTTCAGACTTATGGCAAACGTCTTTCACTGATGAACCATCTAGCTGGCATTCATTGTGAATTTTGGATAGTCTAGGATTTTTGTTCATTTCGTTTTAGGCAGGGCCTCATGAAGTAAGTCTAGGTCATCCTCAGACTTGCTATATTGCTTCAAACTTGTCTTGAGCCTCTTTTCTCCATCTCCTAAGTACTAGATTACAGGTGTTTTTTAACTGGCCTTTAAGAAAAAACTTCTTAAGGAAATTGGCATTGGTTGCTTTCCTTCTCCACTTAGATGTTATGAAAGCCCCAATGAAATAGAAATGTAACATCAACTAAGAACACAGTATTAACTAACTGCCAGCTCATTAGCTTCTTTAACTGAAGCTTTAGCATGTTATGATAGTTTTATGTTAGTGTCTATGTAATATGCTGTTTACCTTTTAATACTTAGGAACTATTTGAAAAATTTGAAATATAGTATACTATAGCAAAACTGAGTCTATATTCTTCATTTTTATGTGAGTGATGTCAAAGCTCATCCTTCTGTATATGAAAGTCATATGGTATATGGTAACTTTTTTGTTGTTTTTTTGTTTGTTTGTTTTGGTTTTTTGAGACAGGGTTTCTCTAGCTTTTGGAGCCTGTCCTGGAACTAGCTCTTGTAGACTAGGCTGGCCTTGAACTCACAGAGATCCGCCTGCCTCTGCCTCCCGAGTGCTGAGATTAAAGGCATGCATCACCACCACTCGGCCGGTAGCACTTTTTGAAATTATTTTTTATTTATTCTTTGATTATTTTATATATTATAAAATGTGTCTTGATCATATTTGCATCCAACTGTTAGTTCTTTTTCTGTAACTACTGTTGAACTGTAGTCCTTTCTACATTAACTTTCTGAGAACTGAGACTATAGACATTTGTCACTTCATGATCTTATGGTATCTAATTTTCAGTGTCAATGATTAATACTTGTAATACTATTATCATCAAAAATTTGTGTGCTTGTGTCGTATGTGTGCCTGCATGAATGTATGTGCACCACCTCTTTGCAAGTACCTGAGGCCATAAGAGGGCTGGATCTCCTGGAAATGGAGTCACTGATGGGTAAGAGCTATCCAGTGTGGTTGCTGGGAACTGAACTCGTTTCTAGAAGAACAGCAAATGGTCTTTACCTCTGAGCCTTGAACCATGTTTGGGTTTAGTAGTTAACATCCTAAACACCCTGGGTTCAATTTCTTTTATGATGCTGCCAATAAATAAATAATCCTAAATATAATTCCATTATGATTCATGATTTTGTTCAGCCGAAAAATATGACAAGCAATTTCCTACATTCAGATACTGAAATCAGCCACATACTTTATACCAAACTTTGTATTTTCTGTTCATAAAACAGATGAAAAATGACAGAGAAACATACTATTTCATTAAAAAGCTAGTAACTCTTCGCTTATCAATAAATTTATCTGGCAGAGTTGAAGATTCAGTCTTGCATAATTTCCATGAAGAACTAATGTTATGTGGCTCTTTATGAACAGGTTTTCAGGGTTAGAAAGATGGCTCAGATGAGCTGAAATAAGTATTTGCTGTTTATTTAAGTCCAGATTTCATAGAGAAGGTAATAAGAGGAAAAAAAGCAAGAAAATTAAAGACAGGATCTAATTTGTAGAATTTCAAAGTAGCTGAAGTTGTTTTAAACTGCATTTCTTTTCCATGAATATAGGTTTCCTGTTAACATTGCCTGTTTGGGGCCTTCTTTTTAAAGTAGATAAAATCAGAGTTTTAGAAACATCGTAGCTGGTACCCTAGTGCAGGTAGCTCTTTATTTATTTCTTTCTTTATTTATTTAGGAATACTTCATACAAAACTTGAGGAAAAGTACATACTATCCTTCAGAAATTTCTCTCTATACATTTAAAATTCTGAAGTCCCAGTAGTTGGCCAATAAGTACTCTAATAGCATTTGTTTAATTTATTTATAGCCAGTTAGTGCTGTGTGGCACAAATAGTAAGAACTGTGTTCCAGTGTGCATCTTCTAAGGGTTTCGTCTTTTCAAACTCTTGCAACTAGTTTATGGGTGTTTAAGAGAAAAATGCTCATTCTTTATGTTATGTGAAAATTCTAGCAGCCACCTTGAGGAGAGATGGGGAAAAAGTTAGGCATGGAAGAGAAATAGATACCACTTACTTACTAAGAAAGGAAAAAGCACTCCCAAGAATGGAAGTGGGTTAATGAACTGAGAAAAGAATCCAAAATAATTTAATGATTCTTCTGTATGGATATACAGTTGCTTTCACACTTGCAAAGTATTTTATAAGGAACAAAAAATGTTTCTCATACACAGTGTGAGTTTAGAAATTGAGGCAGATTTTGAATAAAAACTTTGGTGCAAGTTAACATTTTTCTACAGTAAAAAATCTACAGCAAAACAGTGTCTAGTTGTTAGCCTGTCTCTTCTTTGGTAACAAATACATTATGGAGGTGAAAAGGATTTACCAAAGAACAGAGAAAGATTTGTAATGTGGGAAATATTTTTTATTCCCACATTTATGTCACAAATTCCCAGTGTATTGTTTTTATCCAGATACCACTCAGTAATATTAGTATATTTTGTCATGATACACCAGGTTGTGCTATAGTCACTAATCTCAACCTTATTAGCCTAAGGTTTATTTATGTCTCTGACCTGCTCCATGCTCTTCACAGGTTATTAGAACAGATTCTGCTTAGCATCCTTAAAGAGCCAGCCGGATGGAGTGTCAGCATCGCCAAGAACAAGAATATAGCTTTTCCTACCAGCAGTTAAACATGTGGTCAGATAATGACATGTCATTTTCCGCCACATTTATTGATCCTACCCACTGGGAAACCAGAAAGGCGATCCTACTTTGTGCTTGGAAGGAGAGAGAGTTTAGTATATTTTGCATACAGCCTACTGATTTTATTCCTACTGATTTCATTTACCCTTTACTTGAACTATTTTATCACTTTGCTTTGGTGCATCCCCCCAAAAAAATAGAGCTTGTATATTCCTGTATTTGTTAGTATAGGATAAATTATTAAGAATATTAAAAGTCTTAGGAAATTTATTTCAGAAATGTATAAAATTGTCATGCTTTTTCTTTAAGGGCTCAGCTGATCCTCTGAATAGTGCTTTCCATCTGACCTATAATATGGTTTTGAACTTATTACGAGTAGAAGAAATTAATCCTGAGTACATGCTGGAAAAATCCTTCTACCAGTTTCAGCATTATAGAGCAATCCCAGGAGTAGTAGAGAGTAAGTGTAAAATTTCATTTGTTTAACTGGATGTGACTGCCTTACTCGTTGTTTTGATCTTTTTATTTTTTTTCCTAGTAAAGCAAATCATGACCATTAAGATAAAAAATGTAGAAATGTATTCTGCGTTTATAGACTAGAACATTCAAAATAAATGTAGACAATTCTGACAAGATACTCTTTTATAGTTGGATCAACCACAGTGTAATTTGTGATTTTAATATATCTTTTATCCAAAATTCCATGTCCTTGAATAATCGTGTAACAAAAAGCTCAATATAAAATTTTATGTATAAGATGAATATATTATTCTTGACATCTCACAAGAAGACGCTGTAACAGGCTGGGGAGATGGCTCATTTAGTAGAGTACCTACTGTACACACACGAGGACTTGAATTGGGATCCTGGCATCCATGATTTGTTTGTTTGTTTGTTTGTTTTATTCACTAGGAGGCAGGTGGATTCCCTGATGTTCACTGACTGGCCACTTTAGCTAGCTAGTTCATAATGAATGGAGTTCATTATGAATCCATGTCTTAAAAAATAAAGAGAGGTCAGCGATAGAGGAAGGAACATCAACTCTGGCTTTGAAACACATGCACACATTTGCACATGCACCCCTATCACACACATATGATATGCACACACACACAAAGAATGCTATAACCTTGGGAATGATTAGGAAAATACAGTATTTTAATTTGGTTTTGAATTGAGAAATTTCAAAATATTTCATTCTTACAGGAACAGCTGTACAACCACAAATACTACTTCATAGTTCTTGTACCTTGCTTTCTTAATGTGCACTTTTATACTAATTGTGGTATTTAAAATTGATATTATTCATTAAAAACCCTATACATAACTGTTAAATGCTTTACATTTTCTAGTAATTCTGTTCTTTGAAAATTTAAGTATCAAATTAAAATTTGATTTTTTTTAAGAGTACATAGTATTGTTTTATAACTCAAAATGATATAATTTATTTAATAAGGGCAAGTTAGAGATTTATTTCTGTCGCCGTTATAGAGGATACTCAGTGATTTTTAAAGTAACCGAGATTACATGAAGTATAATGCCTGTCTTAGAGAGGTAAATTTGCGAACCTGAAAACAAGTTCATTGTCCCTTCTTAAAAATATTTTCCCTTCTCACACACGTACACACATGAGTATTCACTAACACTGCAATGACAATCCATTTCTTCAATCCTTAATACTTCCGGCTTTAGTTTAACAAAGGTTCTTCAATGTACACATTGATGTTGGAAGGATCTTTGGCATCATTTTAGAGATGTAAAAATTGAGAGTCCAGAGAAATCAATGTTGTACACATTTAATTGGTGGTGAAATTGAGATTCTCAGTATCAACCAGTGCTGTTTTTGTTTATTTTTTGAAAGCATGAGTTTTTCCTTTTTAATGAGTTGACAACATAGACAATAACCATTTAATTGAAAAAAAAAATGACTAAAGGTAGCTAACAAAACTTGAGCTAGCTGGGTGTCCTTTTTTTTATCACCTTCATTGTGCGTGTGCGTGTGTGTGTGTGTGTGCTTGCATGCCTGCCTGTCTGTCTGTGTCTTGTCTGTCAGGTGTGTGTCCAGCTGTGGCAGACATTTGAGGGTCGGGTGACAACTTTTGGTAGTTGATTTCTGCTCACCACATGGGTCTTGGGGATTGAACTCAAGTCATTAGACTTGGGAAGTGAACACCTTTACCCACCAGAGCCCCCTAGCTGATTTTAAGCCTTACTTTTACTTAGATTTTCATAAGCAAAGTGTAAATTTTTGAAACACCTTAAAAAATTAGTAGCAAGTTTATAATTTCAGGACATATTACATTTCATTAATTTCTTTACACTATGCCATTTATTTGTGTTTGATAAACTGTAGTTAGGAAAAGTATGTTTTTGTTTTCAGAGAATTATACTTTTAAAGAAATTGGATTCTTGTCATTTAGAACTATGTTTTTAAAAATCAAGTTTAAATTTATGTTGGATTTGGTTTTGTATAAAGGAGGTATAAAAACAGAAGGAAATTAGTTTTGCCTCATTATAGAAATTTCACATTTTCATAGAAACAAATAAGAGGTTACAGTAGAGAACTTAGCTTGGTAGGGAGTGCTGGCCATGCACGAGTAGGCTGTCTGTTCCTGTATGCATAGCCTGCATTTAGACTGCTACCAAGAGAAACCGGATATGGTGGTGCGCCTGCCTCTGCTCCTCTTGATTCTCTTCCCCCTTCGCTTTGTTTACTTCTTTACTTTGACATACTGGTCTTTAAACTTAATATTTTAGAGTTTCATATAAAATGTTTCAGGTACTGTAGAAAACTAGAACTTGGGGCTGGAGAGATGGCTCAGGGGTTAAGAGCACTGACTGCTTTTCCAGAGGTCCTGAGTTCAATTCCCAGCAATTGTGGTGGCTCACAACTACCTATAATGAGGCCTGGTTCCCTCTTCTGGCCTACAGGCAGGATACTGTATAAATAAATAAATCTTTAAAAAAGAAAAAAAAGAAAAAGAAAACTAGAACTTGATAATGGCATCTAGCTGGGTTCAGATTGTTCATTAATTTAGAAGGAAAAAAAAAACCTTGTGCATATAAGTCCATGTGGTATGCAGCTGTATGCTCACCCATACATGTCCTGAGAGGCAGGGCCTGACATGAGAATTTTCTCTTATCACTTCTCTTACCTTGTCTTTTGAGACAGTGTCATACTGAACCTGCAGCTCACAGATTCAGCTAGGCTAAACAACCAGTCAGCAAACTCCCTCCTCTCTAAAGAAGCATTTGGATACAAACTAAGGGTTTATAGCTGTGTTTTATATGCTGTTTTCTAAAATACTGGGGATCTTCATTATAGTACCCATACTGACAGTGACACCAACTTGGGTCATGTGACTGGGTTGTAAGCTTCAGTAACTTTCTCACCTGGTGTACATTTTCAGTTTCCTTAGTTGTATTCATCCACTGTTAATTTCAATGAAAATAGTAAGCAAAACAGTTCATGTGCTAACTGTTAACTACACATTGGTTTGAGGGACGTGGTGATTTCATCTTCTTTGTCCACCGTGGGATGGATAGCCTTGGTGACTGTTGTGCACGCTGTACATGTGTATACCCATTTGTCACTCAGTAGGCTAGGTTGTCACAGTGTTTGCAGTCAAGGACCCCTACTTTACTAATAATGACTCCAAAGTGCGGCAGTAGTGATGCTGGGTATTTGGATATGCCAAAAAGAATTTGTAAAGATCATCTCACAGTATCCCAGAAAGAAGTGTGAGCCGAGTGTTGGGCAGGCTGTAATACCAACAGACTGAACTCTGAGTAGGAACCATTGCAAGCTTGAGACCAGTGAGGGCAACTTATAGAGAGGCAGTAAATATATATACATATATATATATATACATATATATTACATATAATTTTAAAAAGGGTTGAGGAGATGACTCTGTGGTTAAAGTATTATGGTATAAACGTGAGGAACTGAGTTCAGATCCTGAGCACCCACGTAAAAAGCTATCAGGCATGGTGAAGTGTGCCATAATTTCTGAGCTCAGTTAAACAGATGGTGAGGTGATAAAGGTATTCCAATGTCAACCTCTGGCCTCCACATATACCCACATGGGAATGCTTACCTGTTCATCTACATGTGCATATACACACACTCCCACACCCCCACATACACACACACATAAAAGGCCACAGTTACAACTTAGTGTTATAGAGGGCTTTCCAAGCAAGCACAGTGTCATGTGTTTAATCATCTGTACCACAGGAAACAGGTAAATATAGTGCAACACACTGAGAGGTAGAGACTATACTCATAGAACAGTCAAGGGATTTTTGTACTATTTGTGATTTCAAGCATGTACTAGGGGGTCTTGGAACTTGTCATCCAAAGAATTAAAGAGGAACTGCTGTCCTGTCCTTAAACTGAATTAGATTGTTTCAGTAGGGGCCACATAGACAACTTTCTTGTTTGTTGGTGTGTGCATGTGTTTGTATATACAGGCGTGTGTGGAGACCAGAGTGGGTATCAGGTGTCCTCCTCTTAGCCTTATTCACTTCCCTTGAGACTGCTTCTGCCACGGAACCTGAAACACTACTTTTGCTGTGCTGGTGGCCATCATGCCCAAGTGATCTTTCTGTTTCTCTCCCATATCACTGAACTACATACAGGCATGAGTGGCCATACCTAGTGTTTTATGTCGATGTTAGATCCAAACTCAGGTCATCTTATGTGTGGAACAAGCATTCTTGTTGATTGAACTATCTCCTTAGCACTCCACATTTTTTATTTTTTATTTTTTTCTGATTACTTTATTTATTCTGGGAGTGTAGTACACATGTCCTGGGATATACATGGGGGACATGGGTCCAACATGCAGGAAATTGAACTTGGGTGCATCGGAATTAGTGGCACATACCTTTATCTGCTGAGCCATCTTTCTGGCCCTACCTTATTTTTCAGATAGGATTTGTCTTTTTAGGCTAGCCTGGCTGAGCAGCAGCCTTCAGAATCCGTCTGTCTCTGTCCTGTTACACTGGGTTGCAGAAGTGCCTATCATGGGTCCCAGGGATTTAAACAAGATCCTCATGCTTACACAGCACGTACTCAGCCACTGAGCCATCTTGTCATCCTCTTCTATAAACTGTCAGGGCTCCCCCCCTCCAACCCCCCCCGGCAATTGCCTTCTATCATGTGTGCTGATGTTCTAGTCTTTAGTGAATTAAATTCAGTTTCTGTACATATAAAAGTAACCAGGAACACAAAAGCCCAACTGTCTTAGGGAGCACTCTGCAAAGTTTGAAGGTAATAAAATGACAAATAATACAGTCACTGTGTTAAACTGTCAGCTAGGCATATTCTGTATATTGTTTCGATTAATCTCTAGGAAAGATTTGTGAGTTATGTATACTATTCTTACCCTCTCTTTTCTTCAGTTAAAAATTTGAAGAATACAGGTTAAAGAAAAGTTCGATATAAATCCAAAGGAAAGAATATAGTCCAATATAAATTCAAACATCTCTTGTGTATGGGATTTGCACAGAATAACTATAGAATGAAGTTTCGAACTTACCTCACATTATGAACAAAAATGAATTCAAAAGTTAAGAGCTGAAACTAGAAAACTCAAACAGCATAGATAGAATGTACAGTAAATTCTTAGGACTCAACAAAAGACAATTCAGTTTAAAATGAACAAATGGACTAGGGGTGTGGCTTAATGGTTGTATTCTTTTCTAGTGTTGCAAGACCCTGGGTTTAATAAACTAATGATAAACCATAAAGAAATGGTAAAAAGCACATAGTTGGAAGCTGAGCATCATTGCTGAGAAATACAGTTCAAAACCACTTCACACACTAACTGGGATCAGACTTTTTAAAAAGATAATATCGCAACAAAATGGTATTTTTGTTGTATTTTGTACAGAAAATTGTTAAAAAGTTCCTTTGGTTTAATAGAGAATTAACACATGACCCAGCAGCTCAAGACTCATGGTTGAGTTGAAAACATTTTCAAACAAAGATTCTCCATGCATATTTATTATAGCACCTTGGACAATAGCTGAGAGTAAATGTTGGGCACACATTCACCAACTGTAATGATTAAGTGAGTATGTTTTAACACTGCATTGGAAAGGAGCTTAATGCTAGAAGGGCAGAGTAGGGAGTAGAATCATACACACTAGGTTAGCACAGAGGATAACGGCTACAGAAAGACAATGAAGTGACTCTTAGTAGAGACAAGGTAGATGAGACAATTCCTGTTGATAGAATCTTGGTGACTGGCTTTGTTCTGTAGAATCAAAGTAGAAAACTAGTCTTGGGTGTAATGTATGTGAATTATGCAATGTTTTTATAGCTTCGTCTGTGCTTTATTTACAGAGGTCAAGAACTCAGAAGAGCAGTATAATAAAATAGTGATCCCCAATGAAGAAAATGTGGTTATCTATTACAAGATTAGACAACAACTTGCCAAATTGGGGAAAGAGATTGAAGAATATATTCATAAGCCAAAATACTGCTTACCATTTCTACAGCCAGGTCGCTTGGTAAAGGTATGCCATAGTTTCTGAATAAATTATGTATATATTACAGTATCTTAAAATGTTTTGATTAAAGATTTATTTATATTGACAAAATGTTCCTGCTATAGGATATGACTAGGATCCATCATTTCACCTGTCTGACATTGTCCCAGTTTAGTTGTTTGCATGAAGGCCTCTAGCAACACTTCAGTTTTCTGACTATGGAATGCTATCTAAAATGAGCCAGTTTTAAGCCTTAAATCATTAGATATAAAATATCTAATATTCTGAGAACAATGTTGTGTTTTCGCATTTGTTTTCCAGTTGAGAGGTTCCTATGGCAGTTCTGAGAGCTGGTGAATCTAGTGTTGTGTGTTTCTGTTTCGTTTTAATATAAAATTGGTACCTTGTGATATTTTAAAAGCATTAGGACAGTTCAAAAATTTTATTAGCCTATAATGTAAGTAGATATAGAAGGCTACAATTGTATATTCAATATAAAAACTGTTTATTTGCTTGCTTGTTTTCAGGTGAAAAATGAAGGAGATGATTTTGGCTGGGGTGTAGTAGTGAATTTCTCAAAAAAGTCAAACGTTAAGGTAAACTTTGCCCTTGAAGAGTTATGGGGGGTTTCTAATTTCATGAGTTCACATTTCTCCTTTTTGAGTCCATCAGATTGTTACCTACTACAACTAAATAATAATAATAATAATAATAATAATAATAATAATAGACTTAATTTCAAGAGTAGTCACTCTTTTAACAAATTAATAAGATCGTATTTTATTTCATAGAGCTAGATTTTTGATGCCTTACTGATTTTGTTGCTTTTTTAATTTTTGCACACTAATTGGAAATTTGCAAGTGATATTTGATGTTACAAGTAGTCATGATGATTGATATTAAGTTAGAATTAATAAACATCTGAGTTACTCTTTTGCTTTGCCATCGGCAGGAGTGCTTTGAGGGACACAGAGAGAGCCTTATGCAGTGAGCATTTTCTGAACTGTGTGTGTAATAATGCTAAATTTTGAGAAAATAGCCTCGTTCACACACAGAGTTAACGCACTTGCCTGTTTTATCTGCTTTCCTAGCCTAATTCTGGAGAACTGGACCCTCTGTATGTGGTAGAAGTGCTGCTGCGCTGCAGCAAAGAGAGCTTGAAAAATTCTGCAACTGAGGCAGCAAAGCCAGCAAAACCTGACGAGAAAGGAGAGATGCAGGTCTGTGAGTTTTTCATCTTCAGATTTATTATATAAGCTTTCTTAAAGTTATTTAGTTTAGGTAAGCTTTCAATTAAATGTAACACATATGAAAAGGATGAGACACAAGAAAAATTAATTTCAAGAACACTTGTCTTACTATATGAAGTACTCACTTGTTTGCTGTGGGTGGTTTTCTCCCAGTTAGTAGGGCTTGCTCTCAAGGTCCTGTGCATGATGCATGCTAGGCAAGTGCTCACCATTGAGCTATATACCTTCTATTTTTATATTGGTATAAGTAAGATAATTATTAGTAAAATCTTATTACAGAGATTCTAACTGTCTGAAGCTTAACATCATGTTAGAATTTTGTTTGTAAATAATAGGTATATTGACTAGGTTTTTTAGGAAATGTGTTATAGTAAACATGGTTTCTAGGAAATAAAATCTGCCACTGTTTATTTGGACCAATAAATCATCATAGGATGTGGAATTGGCAATGTTTAAAGACAATTTAATATTAAATATTTTTAAATGAGTTAGAAGTCTATAATTCTGAATACTGCCTGTCGTTTGATATCTATTCTTCAGTGTTCTAGTTTGTTTTTGGTTTTTTTTGTTGTTTTTGTTTTTGTTTTTGTTTTTCGAGACAGGGTTTCTCTGTAGCTTTGGTGCCTGTCCTGGAGCTAGCTCTTGTAGACCAGGCTGGCCTCAAACTCACAAAGATTCGCCCGCCTCTGCCTCCCGAGTGCTGGGATTAAAGGCTTGCTCCACCACGCTTCTAGTTTGTTCTCTAGAATTCTACCATAAAAAGACATTTTTATTAGTTTTCCAGCACTTCCTGCACCTACTGACTACCTAACTGTTAAAGAGGCTAGAACTCCTCCTTTGGTGCATATTCTGTACCTGAAGGACCTTAGAAGCTCCTGTAACTGAACAGAGCAGATGTGTGGCACTCATCTCATGGGTCTCTGTTCCCAGGAAGATGTTGGTAGTAAATCATGGCTATATTTATTACTATAAAAGTGGACTTCTTTGTTTATTTGTCCTAGCATTTTAGCTGAAGCCTAATTGCTGTCTTCCATTGTTTATAGGCCCCAGTTTTATAAAGCATACCTCTTTTACTTGGTACCAGAAGTCTTGTTGACCTTAGGTTTAATTCACTAAAAAGCCTCTTCAGAGAAGTCTTCAGTAAACCTTGTACAAACTGAGGCTCTTTCCTCTGCTTCTAATGATGCTTTAAAAATTCTATTTATTTCAATTTATACTGTCCTGGCATGGAAGGAAGCTGAAGTGAATGGGAATGTAGAGTCAGGGTGCAGACAATCTTGTCAACACTTAGAAAACTATATTTAGTCATGTCCCCTAGAAGAAAGGGCTTCCCAGGGTGACAAATATATGGTACTGTTTGTCATAGAATCCATCCAACATAAGTTAGATACTCAAACATTGGCCTGTGTAATTCTAGGTCACTTTTTAATAGTCTGTTCCCCAGTTAGTGGAAATGAGCAGTTTAGTGTGTGTGTGTTTCATGTGTTCATATGTTTGTATGTGGATAGAGGTGAGTATAGGATAGACACCTCTTTCTTTCCTTCTTTTTTTTTTTTTTTTTTTTTTTTTTGGTTTGGTTTGGTTTGGTTTGGTTTTTCGAGACAGGGTTTCTCTGTGGCTTTGGAGCCTGCCCTGGAACTCGCTCTTGTAGACCAGGCTGGCCTCGAACTCACAGAGAGATCCACCTGCCTCTGCCTCCCCAGTGCTGGGATTAAAGGTGTGCACCACCACTGCCCAGCGTACTCTACGATATTTTTTAAAGACAGCCTCTCAACTGAACATAAGGCTCACTGATCCAGAAATGGCAGGGATCCTCCTGCCTCTGCCTCTTCAGCACTGAAATTACAAGGACCTGGCTCTGTGCCAGCTTTTACATGTTTGCTGGAAACAAAACTCAGGGTCATCATGCTTCCACACATGAAACCTATTTATTTCATTTTGAAGCCTTTGATCCCTAACTAGAAATTTTCCTGGGTTTTATTTTTTAAGATTTATGTTTTAGTTTTGTGTACACTGAACACATGAGTGTATGTACCAGTGCAGTTGCCTCTGAAGGATGGAAAGGGTGTTGTGTCTCCTGGAGCTAGTGTTAGAAGAGGTTGTGCAGAAGCAGTCCATACTGAACCATTTACACACTGAGCCATTTCTCTGGCCTCAAAACTTGATATTTCTAATAAGGAACTCTTAAGGTGTTCCTTTTCCTAAACTTAAGGATACATACTGAACTATTTTATGCATAATAATTCAACACATTTTTTGATGAGAGATTTGAAACATAGAAAAAGTTAGGTAGTTTGTCCAGGGTGCTGGAGCTACCTGAAGGCTGACTTCAAACACATGTGATCTTAAGTATAGAATGTGTAATAAAATCATACTATTTCTACTGAATAAGGCCAATGCTTTACTCAGGTCTTTGTTGTCAATAAGGCAGTAAGTCTTTTGGGGGACCATAACTATGAATATAGTATGGCTACAGAAGACTAAGTACTGACAGATGTGAGCTTAGGAAATGGTTGCCTTGCTGCTCATGGATTTAGGCCTTCCAGGTTATAGCAGTCAAAGAAACAAAATGTATTTGTCGGTGAGGGAAGGCATACTTAACTGGAGAAAGCATGGGGAAAATGTGTGTTCTGGAAGATGATGTTTAAGGGAATGCATTTCTTCCTCTTTAAAGAGCCCTTTCTTCTTCCCCCATCTCACTCCATCTGGAACCTTATGTTCTTTCCTGGGCTCTCTAACCCTCTTACACAGGGGCATTCATCTGTAGTGCTGATGTTTCTAAAAGTGCCAAGTAGTGAGAATACAAACATGAATAAGTTAGACTCTGAAGAGAGGGTCTTTATTTAATGTAACATTTGAGTGACTATAATGATTTGCAGTAGTTTTTACATACTAGGGTTTAGACTTTAGTGGTAAGCAGTTCATCTGTGACATACTGTAAGTGCTACTTCCTTTGACGGATGCAAGTGTAGGACATAACTGGAAACGTGGAATTCATCTGTAGTCTCCTATGACATTTTGTAGGTTGTCCCAGTTTTGGTGCATCTCTTGTCTGCCATCAGCACTGTTAGGCTTTACATCCCGAAAGACCTTCGGCCTGTGGACAACAGACAGAGTGTTTTAAAGTCCATACAGGTATGTATGTTAGTTTAAAACTTAAATATAAATCTTACATAAATACGATTTACCTAAAAATGACTGAGAGGATTTTAAATATATTTCAGACAAACTATAAACACATAATGAGTTTGCTTTATAAAATGAGTCATTGCAGATCTGTTCTGAGCACAGCATCAATGTATATAACCAAAGGAAGACTCATAAACTGTACCATTCATCTTCACTGTTCTATGAGAAATAGGATTTTTTATTCATTAAGATGCTTTGAATAGATGGTGGTGGTGGTGTACACCTGTAATCCCTGCACTTGCAGGCAGAGGCAGGCAGATCTCTGTTTGAGATCAGCCTGGTCTACAGAGCAAGTTCCAGGACAGCCAGGGTGGTTACACAGAGAAACCCTATCTCATAAAAGTCAAAAATAAATTAATTAATTAAAATAAATGCTTTATTTTCATTAGGAAAAATACAACTTTCAAAATTTTTATTTTCTGCTAGAAATAAATGAAAAAATTGGCTAAAACCAGTTGATTAGCAATTACTATACCTTACTATACAGAGAAGCTCTCTAGAATTTGAGAAAACAATGATAAATACATTGCTTTCATTTTAGAGTAGGAATCTTCTTAAAGATTTTTTTTTTTAATCTATTTGAGTATTTTGCCTGAATGTATGTAAACATGCCTGTGAAGGTCAGAGGAGGAGGTTGGGTCCCTTGGAACTAGAAGATTGGATGGTTGTGAATCACCATGTGACTACTAAGAATTGAACCTGGGTACTCAGCAACAAATGCTCTTAATTGCTGAACCATCTCTCCAGCCCTTAGAGTACAAACTTTTAAGTTGTGATCCATAGACTTCTAAAATATGTGCTTTTCTTGAAAATTAAAATAAATAAATAAATAAAAATATGGAGACGTATTATTCTAAGTAAATACTCTTTGGAATATCTGTAGCTTTGAAGCCTGTCCTGGAACTTGCACTTGTAGACCAGGCTGGCCTTGAACTCAGAGATCTGACTGTCTCTGCCTCCCAAGTGATGGTATTAAAGGCATTCGCCCCACCACCAGGCAAGAAAATATTCTTAAAGACAAAACTGTAATGAACCAGTTTGTTAGCAAATAAATAGATCTTGGAAGTATAATGAAATACAGCATTTCAATGAATTGTTTTCTAATAACTCATAATAATACCATAGCTGAACACAAAAACACTTGATTTTTTTAGTTAGCATAAATATTGCTATTGTCTGGGGAAAAATGATTACCTAGTTCTTTAGAAATAAGCTTGTATTTTTCTGTTTAAACGTAAGTTGAAATGAATTATTATTATTTTTTTTTTTGAAATCAATTACCAGCTCCCAGATTTATCTTACTTGCTAAAGCACCCTGGTATAGGCCATGCTCTGCTTTGACCTTAGCTTCCGTAGGACCCTCACAGATCTCGTGTTTCCTGTTCACACAGAATAGGCTGGTTCTCTTGGTTTTCTCAGTCCCTGTTCACAAGGCAGATGCGTGTGCCGGAAGAACCCCTTCATGTGAGGACTAGAGAGTTCTCTTTGCCTCTTTGTACATTTTAGCTGTGCATGATGGTGCATGCCTTTAATCCCAGCACTTGGGAGACAGAGAGAGGCCAGCCAGGTCTACAGAGCAGCCCTGTCTTGAAAAACAAAAACAAAACAAAAGATTAGAATTGCTCTGTCTTTATACTTCAGCCTATAACTCAGTTTCCTAATATTCAAGTTCATGAATAAGATTATATGACTTAGTAGTGACACACCCTCCCTTTTGAACAAACCTGTCTGGTAATTGCTGTATGCTCAAAGCAAACAATTTCTTTCTTCTTTTTTAAAAAAATATGTATTTATTCATTCATCCATTCATTTATTTGTTTATTATGTATGCAATAATCTGTCTGTGTGTATGCCCGAAGGCCAGAAGAGGGCACCAGACCTCATTACAGATGGTTGTGAGCCACCATGTGGTTGCTGGGAATTGAACTCAGGACCTTTGGAAGAGCAGGCAATGCTCTTAACCGCTGAGCCATCTCTCCAGCCCCAACTAGCTTCTTGAAACAACTTCCATTATTAGCTTATTTCTGATCGCAGTAGTCACGTTTCTGAACCCTTTGTATTTTTCGTTTTTATTCTTTGTGTGTGTGTTGGAAGAGGGGTATAGTGAACTTTGTTGATGATATTCAAGAGAGTAAGGCTCTCTATGCCCCTCCCCTTGTTCTCAGGGTCTGGAGTAGAAACTACAGAGAGATGCTCAGTTGGGGGCTGAATAGTAGCAGGGACTCCTCAGAAGCCAAGGGCCTCTCTTCCTCTCTGTTCTTGCTGGAATGGGTGGTCCAAGGTTTTTTACTCCTTGGATGACATACAGGCCTCGAGGCCACCACTGTTTCTGTAGCACATTTGTTGTCATTTAAGGATATGAGTTTACAGAATTCTAATTGAGAGCAGTGCCAGCTCTAGCACCAGTGGTGGAAGAGCAGGCATCTCTCACTGTTAAATTTCAGGAGACAACCTGGTCTTCATCATGGCCCAGGATGCTTTTGTTTGTTTGTTTGTTTGTTTTGGTTTGGTTTTTGGTTTTTTGAGACAGGGTTTCTCTGTAGCTTTGGAGCCTGTCCTGGAACTAGTTCTTGTAGACCAGGCTGGCCTCTAACTCACAGAGATCTTCCTGCCTCTGCCTCCTGAGTGCTGGGATTAAAGGCGTGTACCACCACTGCCCGGCACCCACGATGCTCTTTAATGAGCCCTTCAATGCCTTCTTCATCATCTTCTTGATGTCATCATACTTGGCATCTTTTTCCAGGCAGCATGTCAACCACAGTGGATATATTTCAGGTAGGAACACAGAAAGCCATGCCAGTGAGCTTCCCACTCAGCTCTGGGATGACCTTGCCCACAGCCTTGGCAGCATCAATGAATGCAGGGATGATGTTCTGGGCAGCACCACAGCTTCCCTGATGGGCCATGCACAGTCTTCTGACAGCGATGGCATAGATTATGGTCACAAGTCATGCCAAAGGTGTCATGATGACCCTGGTCAGGGGATCTAAGCAGTTGATGGTGCAGGAGACATTGCTGACAAGTCTTGAGTGAGTTGTCATACTTGTGTTGGTTTTGTACCCATCACAGACATGGGGCCTGAGATGAGTCATTGATGGCAACAGTGTCATACTTTGCTAGAGTTGAAGGTAGCCCCCATGACCAGGCACTCAATGGCAAATTCAGTCATTCCTACCATCACCATCGAGTCTCAGGGACAAAGCTAGCATTGCAGAAGATGTTTTACTCTTTCTGTGCTTCCCTTTCTGAGATAAGGCCTCAGTATGTTAATTAGGTTGGTCTCAGACTCCTGAGCTCAAGTAAGCACTATGCTTTAGCATCCCAAGTAGCTAGGACTGCAAGTGCACACCACCACTAAGCTAGTCTGTACTACTCTGTGTTTACCATACTTAGGATGGAACCCAGGGCCCAGTGCATGTGGGATAGTTCCTACCTAGTCTCATTTTATCTGACCTTCAAAGTCACCAACACTGAATTCTAGTGGGTGGAATAACCAGCCAGTGAGCTATCCATTCTCTGAACTCATGATCTGTTGTAATAGGCTGCTAGTTAGTTCCTGGCTGCTTAGCCCTGAAATAGTCACACAGAAACTGTGTTAATTAAATCACTGGCCCAGTAGCTCTAGCTTTTTATTGGCTAACTCTTACATATCAATTTAACCCATTTCTAATAATTTGTGTATTGCCATATGGCTGTGGCTTACCTGCTAAAATTCCAGCTTCTGTCTCCGGCAGAGCTTCATGGCTTTTCTCTGACTCTGCCTCCTTTCTCCCAGAATTCAGTTTATTTTTTTCCCAACTACCTAAGTCCTGCTCTATCAACAGGCCAAGGCAGTTTCTTTATTCACCAATGGTATTCACAGCATACAGAGGGGAATTCCATATTTCATCATGAATCATGTGACATAGTTAGCAAAAGGAGCCTTTTTAGCTCAGTAGTGTCCTATCTAGAAAAAACCCATGCCTCCAAATCGTGTAAAAATTGAATTTCCCACATAAATGATAGGAAATATAGTTACATAAGATGCCAAGATGTTACAATGGCATAAATATACAGAAGTGGTTTTACCAGTAAAGTCATGCCACGCCCAAAACTAATGGATTACACTACAGTGCTGTTTATATTAGTGGATTATAATACATTCTGTTAGCGGTTAGTCTTAGTGTAGCAATTGAAAAGGAATTTTCAAACTGATAGAATATATCTGTAATTCAGAATTCAGAAGGTTGAACAGGAGGATTACGAGTTTGAAACTTTGTTTTATCCTGCCCCCTCCCCACTTCCCCCAAAATGAAGGTTTTCAAAAACAAATGCCATGGTAAACTGCTCTCTGGTTTAAGTGGAGAAAATATATGTCAAGTCCTTTTTATGGCCATAGACATAGAAAAGACAGAAAAGGAAATAGTGGTTTAGTCTCATCTTGTTAATTGGTTTTACATTTTTATTTCAGGAAGTTCAGAAGCGTTTTCCTGATGGTGTTCCTTTGTTAGATCCTATTGATGATATGGGCATTCAAGATCAAGGACTAAAAAAAGTCATTCAGAAAGTAGAGGCTTTTGAGCATCGAATGTATTCTCATCCACTTCACAATGATCCAAATTTGGAAACCGTGTATACACTTTGTGAGAAAAAAGCACAGGTATGGCGGAAATAATTTTTTTAAGATTTATTTTTATGTGTATAAATTTTGCCTATATGTATGTACCATATGCATGCCTGATGCTGGAGCAGACCAGAAGAGGATATTGGATCCCCTGGAATTGGAGTCAGTTGCCACGTGGCTGTGGCTTATCTGCTAAAGTTCCAGCGTCTGTCTCTGGCAGGGCTTCATGGCTTCTCTCTGACTCTGCCTCCTTTCTGAGTCAGTCATGGTTAGTTGTGAGCTGCCATGTGACTGTGAGGAACCAAACTTAGGTCTTCTGCAAGAGCAACAAGTCCTTATCACCAAGCCAACTTCTCTAGCTCCCAAAAACAATTTTTAATAGTAGTTAGTATTCTATTAAATATGTTATTATCTTGTCCTCTCTTTATCGTCTGTCTTTTAAATAAACTAGAAGCGCTGGAGCTTTCATCCATTGCCAGCAAGTTAGGATTCGCACAGAGATCTAGGGCAGCAGAATACAGTAGAGATTCAGGATAGCTCACTTATGTAAATACTGTTAGTGGTCACCTGAAGGAAAACAATGGAATGAATTTTATTCTACTCAGTGTGCCTACAGTGTCATTTCAACATTATGCTCAAGGTATAAATGGTCTTACTACAAAATGGTCTTGCATGCTGGGCTCTTTTCTCTTTTTTCTTTCTTCTTTTGGTTTTTCAAGACAGGGTTTCTCTGTAGCTTTGGAACTTACTGTGTAGACCAGGCTGGCCTTGAACTCACAGATCTTTCTGCCGCTGCACTCCTGAGTGCTGGGCTCTTTTTCTAACTTAAGTTTTATGACTCTTGTAGTTTTTACCGTAGTGTTTGGCTCTGCTCATATAGGCATCTCAGTTAAAGAAATCCTAGAATATTTCTTTTTTTTTCTGAGAGGTCTGATAGTTATGTTAGTTTACACGCAGTGATCTAGCAGAGAAATCACTACTTTCTACAGTACAGCACATGACACTTCATCGGTTCTAGCACTAGATTCTTATCAGTTGCTGAATTAAATTAGGATTACTCAGGAGCTCTGTTAAAGACCTTAACCTCTTTACGTAGTAATGTCTCATCCTTGTCAGTAAAATACAGATATATTGTTATCTTTGGGATTGCTTTAAAATTTCAGTTATTAAATTACTATCTTATTCTGGGGAGTGAACTCCAGACCTTGCTTATGCACCCTACCCTCACTGAAGAGCACAGGAGTGACAGAACTCACTGAAACCGAGCACACGGTAACCTGAGAGTAAACATGACTGTTCATCCCTTATCATTTCTCCTTCATTGACCCTTAAGATTTAGCAGTATATAGAGCTTCCGAGGTTGAAATTCCATCTTTTTAACCCCTAAATGTTCCTTGGGCTTTCTTTTCTGCATTTAAATCCTCCTTTTCAAAATACTGTTTTCTTATTTTCGTGGAACCATTTTCTTGGCCACAAAAAATATGTAATATTTACTGATTTTCTGATTTTAAAATTCATTTAAAACTAAAGGCACATTTTATTTTAAAAAGATATTTGTTTCTGTGTATTAAATAATAGCTAATTTTTTAACGTGGGTATTTTGTATTTTCCACATGTTTAACATTTTAGTTAGTGTTGAAGATCTTTTCAGGTACACCCTTCCTCTCCTGGTATTGCATCTAAACCCCTATAGCCCACACACTCTCTCAATCAGGTGGCCTTATAAACTCCTTTTTGGTGTTTTTTTTTTCCATGTTATACTACTCAGTTTATTATTAAATTGCCTTACTTTTGTATGCCCTAGATTGCAATAGATATTAAATCTGCAAAGCGAGAATTGAAGAAAGCAAGAACCGTCCTGCAAATGGATGAACTCAAATGTCGCAAACGTGTTTTAAGGAGGTTGGGCTTTGCTACGTCTTCTGACGTAATAGAGATGAAAGGACGTGTAGCTTGTGAAATAAGCAGGTAAAATGTTCTGCAGAGACTGCTAAAGTTATTCTGTCTCACATGACAACACTCGTCAGGAAACAGCTGTCTTAAAAAGGACGGTGTTATTGTGCTTTTCCATTTTATATACAGTTTGGACCAAGAGGTTGAGAAATTAGAACTATTGAATCTCGGTAATTAATGTAGGTACTTCTAGCTAGCCTTTTGCTCTATTTTCTGTGAAACACTTTTTTTGTGTATGTTGAGATTCTTTATAATTTATATTTATAACTTTACAAATCATACCTTAGTTTATATACCAGCTTGTATGCTGTTTTCTAAAAATTTTTCACCTTGACACTTAACTCCAGTTCATTCATATATATATATGGAGGGAGCACAAGTGAGCAGGGTTACTCACGTTTGGGGATAAGAGTAAGTTGCCACATTGACTTATTTTAGGCTGGAACTTAAATTTGGAAATGCAGTGCCAGTTCTATTTTGTATCCACAGATTGAGCTCACTTGTAGGTAGAAAATTGTGTTGGAAAAAAGTAAATGTGTATGTGTAGTCCTTTTACCTAGTCCCTGTCCCCTGCCAGTATGGTACAACTGTTCACATTACATTTACGTTGTCCTAGGTGCTGTAAGTAAGAGAGATGACTTTAAAGTGTGTGTGAAGACTGACTAAGGTTATAAGGCTCTTGAACATTCTCAGATGCTGGCAACCTTGGGCTGGGGGGAGGGGGCGGGAGACAGGGTAATCCTAGGACTCACAGTACTAAAGGACAGCTGTGTTGTTCTTAGCTTGGGTAATCTTTCACCATATTGTTATAATTCCAAACAATAGTTATTTTACTGTTAGTTCTGAGTTAGCAGTTCGGGAATGGTTTGGTCTCATGGTTCTACCTCAGGATATCCACTCCCCACTCCCATCACAATACGATGGTAATATACTAGGAGGCTCGAAAAAGTGAGTAGTATTGGAATAAATGGAGCTTGCTTATTCTCTCCCTTCTCATCCTCTCTGCTTCCTCCCACCTTCCTTCCATTCCCTCTTTCTTCCTCTCTATATGGGCCAGTTTGGGTGTCCTCACAGCATGAGTGACTCAGAATGGTGGCCCTAATCACATGGAGTGTGTGGAGGCTTAGGACGCCAGCGTGAGGTGTTGTGTCGTGTTTTCTGATGGTGTTTTGTAACTCAGTTTAGCAATTCTACAGCAGTACATCTGTCACAGTCCTTTGATTACATTTGAGTCACAAATGCTCCTAGATTCAAGTAGAAAATAATTAGTTCCATCTCTTAATAGGAAAGTAGCAGCTATCCTATAGAATTCTTTTCCATGCTTGAAATGTTCTGTATCTTCACTGTTCTGTAAGGTGTTTGTTCATTTAGCCATGTGTGAGGATTTAGCACTTAAAATGGTGGCTCAACATAGAGAACTGAATTTTAAAGTATATATTTTTTAATTAATAATTTAGTTTTTTAACTTCATTTTACATTCCATCCAAAGTTTTCCCTCCTACTCCTCCCACCCCCCATCTAATCCTTCAACAGATAAGGGCTTCCATGGGGAGTCGACACAGTTTGGTACTTTAAGTTGAAGTTGTCACTTACACAGGGGGCAGCCTGTATGGACAGTGCAGTTGTAGAAGATGATGTAGAATAGGAGATGCTGTTGAGACCCACTTCAGAGAATAAGTTTTCAGTCCATCTTTAAAATCCATCTATTTTCCATCATGACCAATGTTTTCTGCCTTAGACGTTATAAATAGCTTAGAAGCCTTAGCCTGACTGCCCCCATTTGAAAGTCATAAGCAGTATTATTTTTCCTGACAATGTGTCTTGTACTGTTTATATGTTGACAAATAGAAAGGTTTATCATTTTTTTACAAATTTGTACTTCTTGATTTTTCCTCATGATTAAATTACTTATTTTAATTAATAACTACCCATTAAAGATATGTCTTTATCTTCTGACTTGTGAAATTTATTCTCTCTTTAGTGCTGACGAGCTCCTTCTAACAGAGATGATGTTTAATGGGCTTTTCAATGACCTTTCTGCAGAACAGGCAACTGCACTATTGAGCTGTTTTGTGTTTCAAGAGAATGTGAGTTTGTATATATAGTATGCTTTGTTTATTCACACATCATATAGTTTGAATAAATAGTATAATGGATATTCATTAATAATAAGACTCAATTCATGTTTATATATCATATGATGTCATGCCACAAAGAATAGTTATAATGAATACTTTGATATATTAGATGAAATATACTTAACATACTTCTATTTTTAAATGTTTTTAAAATTGTTCTTATTTTTTTCTGCAATAATTGTACATAAATCTTTCAAATACGAAGATCAAGTATCCACAAAAATTTATTTTTTTAAAGATTTATTTATTATGTATACCAGAAGAGGGCACCAGATCTCATTATAGATGGTTGTGAGTCACCATGTGATTGCTGGGAATTGAACTCAGGACCTCTGGAAGAGCAGCCTGTGCTCTCAACCTCTGAGCCATCTCTCCAGCCCTCCATAAAAATTGATTAAACACCCAGTGTTTACAGTGCATAGATCTGGACACTGGAGATGCAGCAGAAGCTTTGGCTCTAGTGACCTAGGTGTGAGTGAATGAAGATGTAGAAGAGCTGGGTGAAAATACCTGATGCTTCAGGTTCTTGTTTTAATATGTAGGAATAGAAAAGCCCTCCCCAGTATGAAATTTGAATTGATACCTAAATGAAAGTGAAGGAACAAATTTGTACATTCAGAGAGCACCATTTACCCTCGTCAGATGAGGACCAGTGTCTTCCACCTGGGTGGCCAGAGTGGATGAACTGGTCACGAATGGATGCTCTGTCCATGGCAGTTAGCATGTTTGCATTCCTTCCCTGTCACCCTATGTAGTTTTCCCTATTTACTAGTCATGTTGATATGCTTTTAATTTTACAGTGGTGGTATAAAATATGGTTGATTTCTTACGAAATGTGTTTACACACATATACCAACCAAAACTAAGCCCTGTATACTATGCAGATGATATTGCAACTTCTCTATAGTTGCCTTTTAAAATGTTAACCTATTAGCCAGGCCTCATATTGCAAGTACCTGAATTCCTAGCATTCATGGGAAATAGGAGGTGAAACAGAAGAATCTCAGGAAACTTGCAGGACAGCTAACCTTAGCTAAGACATTGACAGAAACCCTGTTGCTAACAAGGCAGGAAAGCGGGAATCTACACAACACTTGAAGAACAGCCTCTAGCCTCTGCACCTGTTTTTACCACACACACACACACACACACACACACACACACACATGCGCGCGCGCACTTTGGCATTTCTTTAAATCTTGACAACCCAATACATGCTGTGATATGAGTATTTCTTTATCTTGACACATACTTTTATCTCCTCAGAGAATTCAAGTAGCTTGTCTTTATTTACCTGGTTATAATGATAGATTAAATTGTGTTATCTAAATTAGAAGTTAACAAATTTTACTATTGAGAAGAGCAGTATTCAAGTCTGCTGGGCATGGTAGCATATGCTTTTAGTCCCAGCCCTAAAGAGGCAAATGCAGGTGGATCTCTAAGTTTAAGGCCAACCTCAGGTATATAGCAAATACAAAAAGTATTAAGTTGAATTAAACTTGGAACTATCTTGTATTTAATTAAACAATTAGAAATACCTTGATAAAAATAAAATTAGGCACAGTATTTTAAATACTCACCCTACATTTTTACTATATAAACTTTCCTATAAGCTAAACTTTCATAATTAAGCTATGATTAAACTATTGATAGCTACACTAATGTTTATAGTATTTGCTTCTTCCGTGGTTCTGTTTGTATTCCTAGGAACTGCTGGCTAGCACAGTTGGCCAAGTGCACAGTCAGTGTTCTCTCAAGTGTCACTGCTGGTGATGACGGTACTGATTGTGAGCGTGAAAACCAAAATAATAACGGTCTAAGTCTTAGAATTTGGGGTGAAAGAATATAAAAAGTGTTGTTTCATTTCAGCAAGCAAGTAGTACTTGCTCAGGTTTTCATAGTTTATATTCTTTTTCTTTATCACAGTCTAGTGAGATGCCCAAACTAACAGAACAGTTGGCTGGACCACTTCGACAAATGCAGGTAAGGTAGTGATATAGAAGATTGTCAGGTTAATCGTGGCTTTGTATCACTCCACAGAGTAAATACACTTGATAGCACTTGTGCCATTTGATTATATTTTATTAGCTTTTTGGATTTTTTTTGTAAGTGCAGATTTAAAACTAAGTAATATGAATAAGGTATACTGACTGTCTATTACTTATTTTTCTTCCTCAGTATTACCCACGGTATTTTTTTTTTAGATTTTTTTTTTATTTTTATTTTATGTATGCAGGTGTTTTGCCTATGTGTGTTTCTGTAAAACCACATGTGTTCAGTGCCCACGCAGGCCAGAAGAGGGTGTCATATGTGGGTTTTTTGAACCTGGAACTGCAAATGGTTTTTAACCACTATGCTTGTACTGGGAATTGTACCCAGGTTCTGGAAGAGCAGTCAGTGCTCTTAACCACCGAGTCATCTCTCCAGCCACCATTTTCCTCAGTATTAAAAAATAACATTTAGATCTAGTATTTATTAGCTTTCATTTTTCAGTAATGATTTTAAATATTTGTTTTTATTATTTTTTGATTATATGTTTTGTGAATGGTGGTATGTGTGTAAGTTCAAATATCCACAGAGGACAGAAGAGGGCATTGGTTTTCCTGTAGGAGGAGTTAAAAGTGGTTATAACTACCTGGTGTGGATTCTGGGAACCTAGCTCAAATTCTCTGGAAGAGGCACAAGCCCTCTTAACTGCTTCACCATCTTCAGCCCTTTGTTCCTATTTAAGACAATTAGAGATTAGTTATATGCTGCTGTTGGGTAAGTACAGTGAGTTGTAGGATTTGTAGTAAATGTAATCTGGCATAGAGGTTATACATCTCCTGGGCATGTCCCAGCACTGACTGACACAGTAGGAGGGCCTGGCTATGTGATCACTTGCAAACATGTGTACTGTGCCTGCTTAGAAGCAGGATATTCAACTCACAGAGACAATACTGAAACCTGTACTCTCCTCAAATAGGAAAGCGATTTTGTAGAATCCTGGCTTCAGAAACCACTAGTGATATGGAAGATACTCAGTAAAGAATTTTAACCCTGTCCTTTATTTTTAAAAGGAATGTGCTAAAAGAATTGCAAAGGTTTCAGCAGAAGCAAAACTGGAGATTGATGAAGACACTTACCTAAGCTCGTTCAAGCCTCACCTGATGGATGTGGTGTATACCTGGGCAACTGGAGCCACATTTGCTCATATCTGTAAAATGACAGATGTCTTTGAAGGTATGATTTTTATCAAGGTCATTGTACAAGGTGTATGATGTTACCAGTGAAGTGTGATGGCAGTGTGACTTCAAACTTTATCTCTCTCTCTTTTTCTTTTTCTTCTTTTTTTTTTAAAGAAGATTTATTTATTTGTTATATATACAGTATTCTGTCTGCACGTATGCCTGTAGGCCAGAAGAGGACTCCAGATCTTATTGCAGATGGTTGAGAGCCCCCATGTGGTTGCTGGGAATTGAAATCAGACTTTTGAAAGAGCAAATATTGCTCTTAACTGCTGAGTCATCTCTCCAGCCCCTCTCTTTTTTTAATGATATTATGATTATAAATATTATTTGTATATCTCAACTGCACTTTTCCCTCCCTCCTCTCCTCCCAGTCCTTCTCCCTTCTACCCTCCCCCTGACCCCCCCCCCCAATCCATTCCTCCTTCATTTCTACTCAGAAAATGGCAGGCCTCTCATGGATATCAACCAAACATGGCATATCAAGTTGAAACTTCATCCCTTAAACCCCACTATATTCCATATCATCTCTACCCACAGAAAACTCATGCTCAAAGATGATGAGGTCTTTAATAGCTCCTAATAGGTAGCAGTAATAGAGCCTGTGAAAAGAAGGAAGCATAACAGATTTATGAGCCTTCCTTAACACACAGGAATCTAGGTCGGATTCCTAGAATATGTGTTTCAGAGGTACCAAAACAATGAAATAATGGTACCACCACTTCTTTGTTACCTAGCTTTTGCAAGATGAGGATTAAACTATGCTCATTAAATTATACATTATACAGCAAGAATTACTAATATAAGCATTCGTGTGTGTGCAACACCTGCTTCTCCAAGAAGTCACAGTGACATTAGGAATACTGGTACATAGCAGAGATAGGTTTGTTTCTTTTAAAGTAATAATTAAGACGCAAACAATAGCCAGGTTTGGTGGCACATGCCTGTAGTCCCAGTACTCAGCAGAAGAGGCAGGCAGATCTTTGTGAGTTCCAGGCCAGCCAGGTGAGACCCTGTCTTAAGAGTGGAGTGAGCATAAGATAGAATATAGTTGAATTGCTTTGTTGGTGTTTGTTGTTGTTGGGTTTTTTTGGGGGGGGGGCTGTTTTGTTTTAAATCCAGGGCCTTGGAAAGGTAGTTTTGAGTAGTAGTGCTTGCTGCATAAACACAAAGACCCAAGTTTGGATCCCTTGCAGCATGTAAAAAGCCAGACACAGCAACACATACCTGTAATCCAGCACTAGGGAGTGGAAAGAGAAGAGCCGCTGGTGTTGAAAGGCCCAGGTGAAGAGCCTGCGTCAGAACATGAGATGGGGAGCAGTTAAGGAAGACACTAGACATAACCTCTACTCCACCAGACAGTGTGTCCTTAGTGTGCTGTGTTCAAACACTCTCTTTTCCTAAAAAGAGTCTCAACATTCTTCTTATACAGAAAGTGCCAGGGTTTTTACATATGAACTTGAGCAGTCACTGTAGAGCTCTTCAAACATTAACTGGGCCAGTTAACACTTAGTGATCATAGCCATGGGATGTCTTATGCAAGAAAAAGGTTATATTGAGATCTATTTGAGGAACTTTTAAAATTAAAATATTTACTTCCATTGCCTTGAAAAATGAGTAGGATGTTTATCAAACTAAATTTGACTATATGAGCTAATGCTTAGTGTTTCAGTGCACCCGCAGGTAGATCTGTTAGGACTTAAACACTGGCTGTCCCCATTGTCTGACAAGCATTTGGCATTGGGAAATCCTTGTGAATTATGTGTTGAAGTTATTTCCTTCTACCTGTTGTAGGATTTTTTGAGGCAAATGCTGTTCACTACGTGTTCTCCTGATGGTGTCTGTAGGACAGGTCTACCCTTTCCTAGGACAGGATAACCTCTCTATGTTGGAAAGGACTTTTGCTGATAATAGTTGAATAATATTTTACTTATGTTCAATGTTTGTGTTTCAACAGTGGTACAGATTTAGTAATAGGTCACTTAGTAATCAGTGCATGATACTTAGTTAATGAATAATCCTGAGACTCTAGCAGGGATCAAGTACTATGTTAAGTACGGTGTAGGCAACCTCTCTGCCTTTAAGAGAGAGTTGGCATAAGAGTTACAAGACATATGTGGGACCAAACAGCAGCAATTAGGCAGGGTGTGAACCTTAGTGATGTAGAAAGCTGTAGAAATACTCTGTATGGAAACTGCTTTCTGTCCTTAAGAGAATGATTTTGTTTTGTTCCTTCCTCCAAGCAAGGCAGTACATATGAAAATGCTCTTCTATAAAAGCAGGTAGTTTATGTATTCATAATAGATAAATCAATTGTGCCACCCATATCTTGAAAGTTTTTATTATAGAAAGTGCTAATTAATTCATGTCACAGTATGAATGAATCTTAAACGTGTTGTTAGAAGAGACGGATGATTTTATTCATGAAAATGTTACAATAGTCTGTAGAGACTGAAAGCTAATAAATGGTTGCCATAGCTTGTGAGGTCAGAGTTGGATATGATGTCTTAATAAGAACAGGATATTTGAGGAACTGATTAAAATGTTCAGAATTAGATATGTGATCGTTACACAGCCACTAATAGACCAAACCCCCTGACTTGTGTAGTATTCGAGTGAGCACATCAGTTCTCGCCTAGTGTAGGTATTGTTCTTTTTAAAAGAATATGATGATGGAATGCCCCGGGCGGCTCGCGGAGTCAGGCAAGGATGGCCGTGAGTCCCTGCAGCGCCATGCAGCCAGGGAGTTAGGCGGGTGGTTACGGCGGATAAAAGGCTCATAGGACATAGTATTATTTAAAGAAGAGGGAGACATTTATTGCTTAAAGGAGAGAAAACAGAGAAAACAAAGACACACGTACATACGAGACGAAACAAGCACACACACGCATATGCACGCATCCACATGCGCGCGCGCACGCGCAAGAGAGAGAGAGAGAGAGAGAGAGAGAGAGAGAGAGAGAGAGAGAGAGAGGGAGGGAGGGAGGAAGATGGCGGCGAGGGGAGGGTCAAAAGTGGCTGGGATGGGCGTGGTTAGTTCTTAAAGTGTCCCAATGGAATAACAGTAGGTTCTTCCAAAACATTGAGAAGACAGTATTTGCAAACTGTACAAGTGAAGGTACTTAGAATAGTGGATTTATACCAGCATATTTATACTTATTTGGAAAAGAAAAGGCAATGACTACCAAAAATTGAATTTCTGGGAGGAAGAAAAGATATCAGCACTAGTTAATACCACTTGTGATAGTGTGGGAATGAGGTCCATGTTTGCAGTTTTGTCATCTGGCTGGTTCTAACTAATGAGGCAGACTGCTGGGAGGGAGGCAAGTCTTGAACTATATAGAACTGCAGTAGGTCAGAAAGGTGTTAGCTAATTCACTGATCAACAGTAGTCTCCACTCACCCTGTGGGAGCAGCCTCTGCTGCTGGAGCTATGGACAGTTGGGGTTTATGGGTGTACACAGTGATCTGTTTCCAGGACTCTGGGGCAGTACCCAAAGCCATTGAATATGCAGCCTGTATCTAGTGCCCTGTTCTCCCTCGGTGTTCTCTTGTTACCTGAAGCTGTGTCCCAAAACTAACAATGTGTGAGCGCCATGACCTGGTTGTGTTTTCTTGCTTTAGTTTTTATATGCTCTCTGAATTTATTTGTAATGCTGTGGCTCCTGCTAACTTTGGAAAATTCTGGTTAAAATTCATTGCCTATATTTGTTGAAATAGTAAAAGACATTAGATTGTATTTTGTGATATACATTTGAAATTATTTAAAACAACGTGAGAGAGTACCTCTCTTTTGGTGTGTCGTATATAGTGGACAACTGAGCAATTCTACATCGCCTGTGAACCAGTTCTGTTCCTTTCCAAAGTGCTGTGCATTTCCACTGAAACCACTGCCTTGTTCGATTTTTTTAATAGTTTTTATTTAATAACATGGCTGCATGCTCATTACCTCATCTGTCCCACGCCTTTGGTTTCTCTAGAAGCTTCTGAGTGCATTTCTCCTTTCTTTTTGAGGTGGGTGTGGAACCTGCATCCCTACCTAACCTTGAGAACATGAGAGAAAGCCAGTGTGTATCAGTTCTGCTGTGCTGTGATTTACAGGACTGTTATTTACAATTCATTTACAGCTTGGATAACCCCATCAGCTGGGGCCTGGTACGACTATTTATACTGACAAGTCTGTGGGGCAGTGAAGGGGATTTGGAAAGAAAGGTGGAGAGATAAACTTCCTTGGACTGTATGCATAATCTAGAGCCGTGCACATTCTCAGAAGGCACTACTACCAAGCTACATTTCCAGCGCTTTTATTCTTTTTTCATTTTAAGACAGGGTCTTGCTGTGCAATCCTGGCTGGCCTTACCCTCCCGAGTAGCTGGGAATGCAGGCATAACATTGCACTGTTAGTACATTTTGGAACTACTGAGCTGAGGTGCCTGTAGGACCTGCCCTGTACCTCAGTGATCATCTCTTTATGTAGCACCTGGTTAGAATGGTATTGTTTTGTCTTTTAGCTTTTGTAGCTATGGCCTAATTTTAAAGATTAAGAATACTTTCATGTATTAGAATGTAAGTGTTAGTCATTTCTCCAAGTGGAGCGCAACTATAATCCTTGCACTTGGAGCTGAGGAAGAACTGGGGGTTAGCTTTTTCTTCATCTGGAACATTTTTAGCCTCCCTGTCTTACCACAGGCAACTGTCCTTAAGATACCATTGAGACTTCCTCTAGTTTTCCTCTTGTAGACCAGTACCTGAGTATTCTTCATTGAGCTCACAGATTCTCATCTGTTCATTTTATGCCTTCCTTATCCAAGTTCAAGATGAGAGCAACGATAGTACTAAGCTGTACAAGGCTTCTAGCTTATAAAGGTCCAGGATTCTTCCATGACTGAACTCAGAGATGGAAAAGGAACCCACTGCTGTAAAGGAAAGCCAGTAGACATTCCTCTTTCAGACTTGGAGGGCTGTGTCAGAACGCCCCTCGCCTCCCGCCAGTCACCCTTTTTGAGGCAGGGTATTACCATGTTACTCTGGCTGGCTTATAACTCACTCTATAGTCCAGGCTGGCCTGAAACTCACAAGAGATCTATCTACCTCTGCTTCCTGAGTGCTGGGATTAAAGGTGTGCAACTCTTGACACTTGATCCTAGATCTGCTGGTATTAGTCTGAACGTGAAAAGGCACTAACTACCTCTTTGTCTCATTAGTAAAATAGCAGTAGCTGTGCTGGGAATGGCCTACTTGGAAAGTGTCTGCTGGACTATAATTCTGTTACACACACAAGTAATAGAAGCCGAAAACCTGTTTGTGTTTCAAATTTTCCCAAGTTTATTAGGATCATAAGAGTCTCCTCACTAGCAGGAAGGAAAGTGTAGGTGGATATCGATTATCCACGCCCTCATTCTCTGGAGGCTGCAGTGGGGTGAACATTCTCCAAGCATTCAGGTAGCAGGGAGTCTTCTTCCCTCTGCCTTCTGTTAGTCACCTGGGTCAGTCTGCTGACTGGCTTCCTCTGTGCTTTTGCAGAAGTGCTCTCTGCTGAAGAAAACTATATTTTCTTTATTATTTTAAATCTGTGCGTGTTGCCAGGGTTAGGGGTGGTTTTATGTATGCAGGTGCCTAAGGAATTCAGGAAAGTGTGATCCTGAAATTGGAGTTACAGGCAGTATGAGCTGCTGTGTGGGTGCTGGGAATCAAGCCTGAGACTTCTAGAAGAGCAGGGTGTGCTTTTAGCCACTGAGCCATCTCTCCAGCCCAAGAGCTATGCTCTTTAATCTCAGAATGCTGCCAGACTTTCCTAAGAACAGTAGTAAACTGTCAGTATATAGCACTCACTTGTGTGTACACACTACTTCACTTGTTAGTATCCTTTGGTTGACTACTGTTCTCACCTTTCAGACAGTGCGGCTGAAATGCTCCCATATCCTTCTACCTCAGGAGCTCTCCTGGGGAGAAATTCTCTCTGGGCTTCCTTACAGTTTCCATAAGAGGCAGCTCCTCACCTTCATTGCTCTCCTTGTGCATCTATCTCAGCTCCAGCCCAGCTTTCCATTAGCCTTCAGTTTACCTTCTCATTCTGACTCCCAAGTTCACCTTTAATTCTGTCATCTTCCTAAATCATACCCTTTTTGCTGCGGTTGTAGCATGATAAACCTGCTTAAATTTCTACTTTTTGTTTTGCCTATATGTATGTGCACCATGTGTGTACAGTACCTGAGCAAGCCAGAACAGGGTGTTAGACACGCCCCTACCGAAATGGCTGCCATGTGGGGGCTGGGGATTGAACCTGGGTCCTCTGGAAGAATAGCCAGTGCTCTTGACTGCTGAGCCATTTCCCCAGCCTTACTGCTTGTAATTTTTGCCTATTGTCTCCTACTACCAACATAACAGTGGCTAAAACATAGTTCTGAGCTTATTATTACCTACCTGGGTTAATGATCCTGGACAAATTGTCAGTTGTACCTGTTTTCTTGCGGGTAGCCTCATTTTGAGACTAGACTTTTGAGACAGCATTTAATGAGTATGGTGCTGTTGTCCCGATCTTTCTTAGTGTTTATATTGTCTTCTTTACTCTCAATCACATCTCTAGGGAAGATAGTTTCCCTCTGTCAGTGTCCTTCATAGTTGCAGAATTCTGGTGCTGCTGTTTCAGTGAGATTACTGTTATTAAGGACTATCAAGCATGCAGAATGAAGAACCTTTATCTGACTTTTTTTTTAACTGCTCCTTAAAGCACATTAATGTAAGATTTGTTGGTTTGTTTATATTACCAGCATTGAATAGTCCTAGGAAAGGTTTAAAGCCAAAAATTTAATAAAATATTTATAATATTTAAGAGTATAACTGAATTGTAATTTAGGGCCTATAAATGTAATGTACTTTAAAAATCCCAGCTAAATCATTTTATGTGAATTAATTACACTGAGTAGACAGTGTAACTTCTTTTCTTCAAAATACTTTATATGTGCTATGGCATGCATGGAGAGGTCAAGAAAAATTTCAGTATTCAATGTTTTTATTCCACTTTGACTTCCATGGAAAAAATCTGGATCTTCAGACTTGGGTGGCAGGCATGAGTGCTATTTTCCAGTGAGCCAGGCCTCTGTCAGTTTGTGTACATAGCTCTGAACTTTCTCCTTTACCTCAGTGCAGACTAGGATAACAATAGTACTTGCCTCATGGAATTGTAAAGCCCTACTGAAAACTTGACAAAACATAGCACAGCCTGCAGTCAAGTGCCCAGGAAATGTTGGACAGCTTTCCTCAGACATACTCAATCTGATTTTATCCTGTCTTCTAAGCATTGTTTACTCCTCCAAAATGTAAGGAAGCTTTTGAGATTAAAAGATGTGAGGCTGAAGTTATCATTCTTGATCTAGCTTTTAATGTCTGTATTTGTGGAATTGCCTATTCTGGCATTTTTATGGTTTGAGTATGAAATATACTCTGTAGGTTTATGTATTTGGTCCCCAGATGCTGTTTCTCTTTTGTCAAGTTGTAGGACCTGTGGGACCAGAGGGTGTTGAGATTCATTCTGGCCCTCCTCTCTGCCTCCTCTCCTGCCACTTAGTCCACATAGATGGGAACATGCTTGTGGGGAATGGAGGAAGCCCTGTGTGAATCCTTACTGTTGACATGGCCACAGCTATTTCAAGGATCCCAGTGCCTCAGTCTCACAGAAATGGCAAAGTCTTCTTCCCCAGGTGAGCTCAGAGGAATGGCAAGGCCTTCCTCTAGTTCACGTACATGTTTCTACAAATGCTTGGGCAGTGTGTCGAGAGGAAAAAATAAACAGACTAGCACACAGCTTCTTCCCAGATGACTGCAACCTGATGCTGCTCCCCTAGAGATTGCCCACCTCTACATAATAAACACACCGAGTTTCCAGATTACAGAGTGGTGCCCTCCATCAGAGACAGCATAGCCCCCACCCCCAGCCCAGCTATTCTGTTTGTTGTTTCTTCAGTGTTTGTCTTCTTCATTCCCATGGTGCTGTAGTCATGCTCCCTCTACCACACCTAGTATGACTTCTCCATGGTGGACTGCTAAGCCATAAGCCAAAATAAATCTTTCCTCCCTTAGTTTAGAGTTAACTACCTTTCACCTTTGACTCATTTAATGAGCTTTCTCTGCAGGAGCCAAGCAACATCACAAAAACTATATTAGAAACGGACTGTCTTCTTTCATTTTAGGTGATATTTATTGGGACTTAGGGGTGCAGCTCAGTGGTAGAGCTCTCACGGAAGGTCCTGGAGTTTGAACTCCAGTACTGTTAGGCTTGTTATGTAGACTAGGCTGGCCTCAAATTCATAGAGCTCCTTGAGTGCTGGGAGGACTAAAGCTGTGCACCACCACACCTAGCTTCCATCTTCATTCTGCTCCTGATGGGGAGGGTGCAAGCAGTAAGAAGGATCCTTGACATTGAGCGGTGATTTAACATTTATCAGTTTTCATAATGAACTGTTCAGTGTTACAAGGAATCAGTGTGGTTGCCTTTCATACAGCTTGCACTTAAGATAAATGATGCTCCTAATGCAGTCCAGACATTACAGTGTAGTCCCCAGATCTCACTGTAATGTCTGGTCACACTTGGAGAAAGGTCAGGTCTCTTCCTATACAAGTCTAACTAGTAGCACTGTCTATAGTTTCATCTTTGATAGATACTTGTCCCGGACTTGCAATCTAAAGGGAAGGGCTTGTTTCCTCTCTGCTACTTCTGTAAAGAAAACATTGATGAAACATGCTAACCCTGTTCTCTCCATAGCTAGTGCATGTGGTATCCAGAATTCTAAGTAGGGTTCACCCGGGGTCCTCGGAGATGGTACTCTGTTAGGCCCTTGTGCACTGTCTCTCCATAGACCTGCTTCCTGACAGAGACTTCCTGATTCTTACAGCCCAATAAGCTGTCATGCTTGGCAACCTTCCTCAAGTTGTTCTCTCTTTGCAGCCAGGGCATTTGTTTTACCCACCTCTGCCAATGTATCCTTAGATTATGTCTTTTACTACCATTAATCAAAGGTGAGGATTAATTAAACCTTTTCTCTAACAGTCAAATCATGTTCTCCTGCTTTGCATCTTGACGAGTGTTTTACTCTTCCTGGTTTATTCACAAGTAACTAACTCACTGATTCCTTTTCTGTCCAGGCAGCATAATTCGTTGTATGAGGCGCCTGGAAGAACTGCTTCGACAGATGTGTCAAGCAGCAAAAGCCATTGGAAACACGGAGCTGGAGAACAAATTTGCTGAAGGTCAGAATCTAGTTTATAAGCCTTTTCTGATAATTTATGGAAGTTAGGCCTTTGGCACAACTTGGACATTTTGAGGTATCTTGGATTGTCTGTCAGTGGAGGGTCATCTAAACTGGAAGGTTTATATGGGACACTTGGGAATTTTTTTATGCACAGAGATTGCCATTTATACATATTTATTAAATACTTATGTGTCCAACATTATTTTAAGAACTGTAAGCGTGAACATAAAAGTGCAATTAATGGAGCTTATAATAGGAAGGAGATAAATAAGTCAACGGACATTAAGTCTGCCAGAATAAAGTAGAAAAAATAGCCTTGAGATGTCCACAGAAATGCTATTTAAGGCCTTTTATATATGCTCAAAATGTTTGAGCAACAGCACAAGGCTCTGCTTGGAGCAATGTGAGTACAAGTAAGGAATGGGGGAAATGAAACGGCCAAGTCTACATATATAGGGAGAGCACGCAGGAAAGGATGACCAGACTGTAAACTGGGGGTGGGGAGTTGGGAAGCATGCTACTTCTAAATGGCTTTATCATCATATCTATGTATGTTGGCCAAGACAAGATAGGCCAGAAAGTCAGTCCATGCTAGTGATTTCTTACGTAGTGCATCACCTTACGTTCCATACTGAGTATTTAAGCTGTTGACAGAGGCAGCTGATGTAAACAGTTTAAAAATATGTATACTTGTCCTGCTTTAGTATAAATGTTCCCCCATGTCTTCTGATATAAAGATAACTGCTTGATTGGGATCATCTACTTGGGACATCTTACGTAGCCACTCGCACACACACCACACTCAATGCAGTTGCCAGTCAAAAGGGCAAAGACTGCCTCTGAGGTTCTTCAGATGGCTCTGAAGTCTCTTAAGCTAACAGCTTTACATTCCAGGTTATTTTCCTACCAGTTTAGTTAGGACTGAGCTGTAAAACCCTAGTACACGAGTTTTTTATGGTCTTGAAAGTTTCAGCATTATTTTCTTTTCCCTTAGGAATCACCAAAATCAAGAGAGATATTGTATTTGCTGCCAGCCTCTACTTATAGATTCAACATCAATCACCACCTGTCTGATCACAGTTGACTACAAAAGCTTACACATGTTCAAGTGGTTCTCCCATCTCAAGAGTTGGTTCAAGCATTTTATTGTATTTAAATCGGCTCTCATTCTAAGAAGGCATGTAACATACACATTTGTACATAGCATCTTTCAATTAAAAAAATGTACAGGTGGGGCAGTGTTCTTAGTGGAAGGCTGATTTTTTTTAAATCGGATTATCAGATAATCATTGTGTTAAATGTAACTATATACACAGGTAAAGTGGGTGTATCCAAGAGGTATAGCAGCAGTCTTGTAATGGCCTATACACCAGAAAGTAATATGCATCCTCCCACCTTCTGCCTCCATTTCCTTTACAAAGTTGGCCAGTTCCCCACACCCTTCAAGGATGGCGACTGCTCGAGTATGTGGTGGCGGTGGTCTCATGCAGAGTCGTGTGTGAGTCGTCCTCTTTTCTTTCTTTGTAAGCATCTCTGTTCTTGAAGAAATCTGATACATACACAACCTATATAGAAGAGGGCAGAATATTTAATGGTATATTATCATTTACATAAATCTAAAAATCATATACAAAATTTCAGGAAGCAATTAGGAACATAAGATAAAACTGGCTAGGCTGGTGGTAGTGATGTATACTTCAATACCAGCACTGGACAGCCAGGGCCACACAGTGAGCCACTGTCTCAAAAAAAAGAAGAAGAAGAAGAAGAGTGGCTAAAAGAAAAATCTTTTGAAGGAAATTCTTCCAAATGTAGTTGATTTTTAATAAATAGCTTCATTTAGCCAACACTTAAAAAAAACTCATTAAGTGAATTCATTTTCAATACATGCAAAAAGAAACTTGTTTATTCTAACTATATGTTTTTGACAGTAAAAGCACTAGGAAGTTTACAACTTTCACAAAGAAGTAATTTAATTTTTACCTGTCTGACCTATCCTGGAAGATTTTATTAACATTGGGAATCATTACCAGGCGTGGTGGTAAAGATGGCACAAGGCTTTAATCCCAGCACTCAGGAGGCAGGTGGATCTCTGAGTTCAAGACCAGTCTGGTCTACTACAGAGCAAGTTCCAGGACAGTCAAGGCTACACAGAGAATCCCTGTCTCAAAAAACCAAAACAAACAAAAAACAGGATTCTTACTCAGAATTATCGAGCCACATTTTCTACCCTGTCAGGTTTCTCGCTGAAGACTTTTCAAAATGTTTAGCAGTGTCAGCATGCAGGCTGCTGTTCTGTATACTTACAACTAATATTGCAACCATAGCTCCTTGAATGAATCCGATCAACACGTCACTCCAGTGGTGTTTATAATCAGAAATTCGAGAAAGGCCCACATATATGGATAAAGCGACAAGACCAAACTGCAGTGTGGGGCGTAAGAGTCTTGCCCAGTCTCCCTTCATCCTGGCTTGAAGATAAAGCTAATAAAAAAGGGGGAGGGGGAGAATAGTTCATTTAACAAGTAAGCAGAAAACCTGAGTTTCACCACACCTCTAATAGGAAATAGAACTTTAGGCAAGCATTGTCTAAGTTACTACTTTAAAGTGTGCGTGCACGCACACACATAGTGCCACAAATATTGCCCCAGAACTTGTATTTAGAAGAATTTATTGCCTATTTAGCTATTCCATGCCCTTCAATGTGTGAAGCAGGGCTTTGGTGTGACTCCAGACAGGATTTCAAGATAGTTCTTCATTTGAGTTTTAGTTAAAATTCTGGTAGTGTGTAATGTCATTTGTTCCTAGTGTTGGGATAAACTGGTAGAATTCAGACAAGAGTTTGCCATTGCTCTAGGCAAGACTTCTCTTGTTTCCTGCTTAGCTCATCTAAGGGCTGTTTGCTTAGCTAACCTGTTTACCCAAGAGTTCTGCTATCCTCAAACAAGAGCAACTATGTTTTCCAATAGTCTTAGGAGTCCTCCAAAGCTGTTGAAAACTGCTGCTCTAGTGAGTTCAGTGACTTAAGACAAGATCTCAGCAAGCCAAGTAGCACCAGTGAGTTTTAGCCTTAGTAACCAATCAGAATCCTCTAGAAATGCTGCATGGCCAATGGCCCTGCAGCTATGGTTTTATGTCAGGTATGGGTTTGTGTCCAAAAAAGCAGTTCTGTACCTATCAAGCTACTCTTCAGGTAAGATTCTAGAAAATCCTGGTGACCCTCCCTGCTTACTGCAAAACCAAGTGTCCATCAAGTTGGAGAAAAGGGAGGAAGACAACCTCTCTGCAGTCATTGTGAGAAACGCAGATTATACAGGCAACTTCTTCCTTAGAAGAGGCCTTGACCAACCAATAGTTACACCTAGAGAAGATGGTGAAGAAGCTGCCCAATCCACCTACAGACAAAAGTGCAGAGGCCTTCCAAATTCATGCTAACAGTAAAACACTGGGCCTTTGGGCTTTTTAAACATTTGAGACAATTTGGGTATTTTTCCCTTGCCTGTATTACCAAGGAACATGCCCTCAGATTCTAACACCCAAAGAGGTGATCAGGCCTTTGGTCATGGAGGCAAAGCCTTTATAAATGGGACCAGCGCTCTTGGGTGAGACTCAAAAGCTCCAGTATCACTTGCATCCTGTAAGGCTACAGCAGAAGTTAGTAGTGTGCAGCCAAGAGGAGGGTCCTCACTGGAACCTGACTCTGCTTGTGAAAGCTCTCTGTGTAATAGATTATAGCACCCCAACCACCTATAGCCAGTTGGGGCTACAGTCTAAAATTATATTTAGTTTCCACTAAATGATATAGTAATCTCCATTAGATGATAAAATCATCTCATCTGGAAATAAACTGGTAGGCTAAACATTTTGCAGCTAGTTTATTTCTGTTTTGCCCAATGGCTGACCGTATTAATATTGTTATTGTCCCACAGGTTTCCCCACTTCCCACTGTAAATTGGAGCCAAGGGGGTCAGTTATTTGGGGCCCAAGAATGTGTAGCTTAGTGATACCTGACTAATATGTGTATGTAATGGGGACTAGGTTTGACACCATAAAACAGGGAGAGCTGTTTTTAGAATGGAAAAAATAGATTTTAAAGTTAAATATCTGTTTTACCTTTTACCAAAATCCCCAAGCCCTGAACAACAGTATCAACACAAATACTTGCCCAACAAACTAAACTGTTTCACCTACATTTGAGAATGAGTCTGGTCAAGAGAAAAGTATAAAACAGGCATCAGTCTCTCTGCCATTCGTGGAGATCCTAATTCAAATTCGTCTTTGAGCTATGAATTCATGACCTGTTCCTCCATAGTGTGAAAACATCTTTAAGAAGCACAGTGCTAAGTGGTACAAGGTCAGTGCTCAATGACTACAGATTTCAAGGCAGGAGCTATGTGAGGGAATATGGGTTTAAACAGGCAGCCGCCTATACTTGAGAGGGGTCAGGCTGCTAGGAGAGATGTAAATAAACCTCCGTAAGATGGATCCACGGAAAACCTGATACATTTCTTGTTGCCCTCTCTCATGGCTACTATGATAGTCACACAAATGTGTGATTTTTTATTTATTTATTGGCAGCCAACCAGATTCAAGGGGAGTCACAGCAAGTGCAAAGCAGACCTGCCTGGGGCCCCTCCAGCTCTGGCACTGATGCTGCCTCCCTGAGCTCAGGTCTGGGCTACCTGCCAGGGCACAACAATAGTCAAAGGACGGGCTTTAGGAAAAAAATTTTAACTAGAAGTTAATTTGTAATTGTCAGGAATCTTCAGACTTTAAATGACTGTATCTCCACCCAAACCTGTGACTGACCTATAATGCCAAGATGCCCAGAGAAACAATATGAGTCACCGCCCCAGGAATGTGGGGGAGGGGAGGTTGTGTTGTATATAAATAGGAAAGCCAAGAGACACTATTTGTTCAGGGCAGAAGTCAAAGCTAAGCCTACATGTCAGTTAAGTAAATGTTTCTACTGTGTCAAGTCAGTGAAACCACAAGTGATTGGTTTTCTCCAGAAATGCTTTGGTCTATGGCACACCTTTCTACCTGTTTTCTCTTTGTGTACATGTATGTATGTGCCATATTGACGCCAGAAGTCTATGTTGGATGTGTTCCTCTATTTCTTCCCACTTGTGTTTTGTGTATGTGTGTTTTGCCTGCATGCATATCTGCATGCCTGGTGCCCCTGGAAGTCTCAATGGGTCTCCTGGGACTGGAATTTGAGCCACCATGTAGGTGCTGGGAATTAAACTCTGGTCCTCTGGAAGAACAATCAGTAATTGCTAAGCCATCTTTGAGCTTCAGTGTTTGAGTCAGGGTTCTCACTGAACCTGGAGCTCACAGATTCACTGGACTGCTGGCCAGTCATCTCCAGACATTCTCTTTCCTGTCTGCCCCAGTGCTACCATTACAGACACGTGTCAGCACACACAGCTGGAACTAAGGTAGTCATCCTTTCAGGCAGGCACTTCACTAACTTCCCCAGACTCCTGTCAAATACTTACATCTAAACTATAATGTGATTTGTTACCATATTATAGTTGTGAACAAATCCTCCAGTTATCCTACAGGACAAGCTTAGCCTCCCTCCACTAAGTCCCTCTCTAGGGTAATTCCATCTGTGTGACTTCCAAGGTTTCAGGTAATCAAAAAAAGCAAGTGCCCTTGATTGTCAAGAAATTGCAAAGCTCCACAGACCACAGCCCTTCCAAGGCCTCTTCCCTCTAGAGGAGCAGTCATTCCATACTTTCCCTACATGGAAATTACAACAAAGAGGTTTTTTCCTAGAGTGTAAAATACAAAATCATTGATAGCAGCTGAAGCAGAATCCTAGGTCTTTTCAAGGACAGAGACACTGACACTCAGCTAGTGAAAGCAAATCAGCCTCAAGTAGGTCTGGCTGAACACTACCAAAGCCCATCATGGCAGCCTACCACCTTATGCTCTGGACAAAGCCCTACAGGTGGGTAGACCAGGCTCTGGCCAGCCCAGCCTTCCTCAGAATCCTAGTTAGAAAACAAAACACATTTGGTTCCTTTGGAACAAGTGCTATTTTTTCCTAATAAGATAAAGAGAGGATGTCAGTGCTGTGTGCTGTTCTCTACCCTGAAATGAGTCACCCTCCATGGCATAGCTACAGAAAGATTTGAGTCTCTTCAAAGCTGTTGAGTCATAAGAGAAAGCCGGCTTCAGGTTGTAGACTTGAATATAACATTTGCATTTTTTACAGTTTTCTTCAAGTAAAAAAATTAAAGTTGATTATAAATTCTGACACCAAATTAACTTGGAGTACACTCAACATTCACATCAGAGATTGCCTTACATAGCTAAAGCTAGCTCACACTCCTCCCAAGTGCTAGATTATAGACCTATGTGACTACTGCAGCCATATAGTGGATTTTTTATCTTTAAATACTCATATTTAATACATGGTCCTATTAAGGCAAAAAACAGGAATCTGCAAACTTGCATGCATTACAAGTATATAAAAATTAACTTACAAAGAGAACTGACACAGGACCATCAAGATGGCTCAGCAGGTAAAGGCACTTGCCACCAAGACTGACCTGAGCTCAATCCCAGTGACCCACATGGGGGAAAAGAACACTTCAGCTGTCCTCTGTCCTCCACAACACACACATAAACACTAATTAAACACAATAAAAGCTTTAAAAAAAAAGAAAGAAGAAAGGAAGGAAGGAAGGAAACAATTCTAGCTAATCTGTAGGGGTAAAGGTTTCCCTCCAAATGCCGGAAAAGCAACATAGAGTGCCATAAGTAATTATGTGAGTACAAAAAATGTTATAAAATATAAAAACTGAGTTTGAGGCCAACCTGATCTACAGAACTAGTGCTAGGAGAGCACAGACTATACAAACCATATCTCAAAAAACCAAAAATACATAGTGGGGCAGTGGTGGTACACACATTTTATATAGTATGTATGTACATACAAACACACACACTGAACTTCAAAGATTTCTAGAATTGTACTAACTCCCTGTCTTACGTACTCATCATCTCTGGTTTAGTGAGCTGTGCACATGTTTATCTTTTCTAACTCCTCCGTGCCAACTTGGAATATGGCAGGTGTGCAAGTATCAAAGTCTCTGGGAAACACCGGAAACTGGAAAGATGACATGCCTGCTCCAACAGTAGCCACACTGCCTTCACTTCCATGGATCAAACTCCTCACAGGACAGTGCAGAAGGAAAATCATGAAGCTGCTGGGCCTCCAGCCCAGTGCCCTGCCCAAACAGTACAGAAGTACTGTACCCCCAAAGTGTCGGCATACAGCAGGAGCAGGCTTCCCGCATGTGTACTTTTGCTACATGCCACACGGGAAGGAAAACATCTATGTGCAGCGGCTGCCCCTGCCGCCTGAAGTACTTACTGCTGTAAACAGCATGCAGTACATAGAGAACGAAGAGTGGCCCGAGTAGAAGGACAACCTAGGAGAAAAGAAGAGAAACGTTAATTTTATTTCCTAGAAACTGAGGCTTTCCCCTCCCTTTGTTCTCTTCTGTTTGGTGCTTGTGATGAAACCAGGGCCTGTGCCTGCTTAGCCACTCCCCAGTCCTAGACTGTTCTTTATTGGCAGCTCCTTGGCTCCAGAGGTCGTAAGTGTTAAGAGATGGCAAAGGAAATAATCACTGGTAACTAAAAACCTCATTAAATGGAACGACACCATCCTTGTGAGTTTGGAGACCCGGTGTTAAATATTAAGAGCTGTGGGGGCTGGAGAGATGGCTCAGCAGTTAAGAGCACTTGCTGCTCTCTCAGATGACCCAGGTTCGAGTCCTAGCACCCAGATGAAATCTCAACTGTCTGTAACTCCAGTTCCAAGTGATCTGACACCCTCCTCTGGCATCTGCACCAGGCACAAGCTGGTGCACATACATACATGTGAGCAAAACACTGATACTCAGGAAATAAAAAATATGCTAAAAAAAAAAGATTACAAGTCACCCCAAATATAAAGATTTGAAGCAAACTCAATGAAAATTCTACCAAACGAGACACAAGGACCTACCATGGACAAAGAAAGCTTTAAAATGAAGAATAAAGGGACCTCGTTTTAAGACCTACAGTAAGGCTGCAGTATAATACTGGCAGAGAGAGGGCACATGGATAAATGGAACAGACTGAGCACTCAGCAGCAGACCCACATTTCAACAAAAGACCTAGTAAAATTTAAAATAGTGATTTAGCTGGGCAGTGGTGGTGTACACCTTTAATCCCAGCTCTTGGGAAGCAGAGACAGGCAGATCTCTGAGTTAGAGGCCAGCTTAGTCTACAGAGTGAATTCCAGGACAACTATACAGAGAAATCCTGTGTCAACCCCCTCCCTGCAAAGATGGACTTGTCAGTAATTCTGGAAACTGCCTAGTCTGTTGGAAAAATTGGATAATATTTTCTTTATATTATACACAAAAATAAATTCAAGGGCTGGAGAGATGGCTTGGAGGTTAAGAGCACTGTCTGCTCTTCCAGAGGTCCTGAGTTCAATTCCCAACACCCACATTGTGGCTCACAGCCATCTGTAATGAGATCTGGTGTCCTCTTCTGGCCTGCAGGAATACACATAGGCAGAACACTGTATACATAACAAGTAAATAAATTTTAAATAAATAAAGAAATTCAAATGCTGGACCTCCTGTAAGAGTAAGCTTAAACATGGATTTATAAAGCACAGGAGGGTATAGATCATTAGGATCCCCAAACCACAAACTAGGAAAGCAAACGCAACACAGGGTTTCATGGGAACTTAAGGGAGATGGCTCACACAGAAAAATGCTTGACACTGGAGCTTGAGGACCTGAGCCCTATAATCCGGAGGCTCACTGGGACTCACTGCAAGTCAGGCTCATGGAATCCGCTCAGCACACTCCAGAGAAGCTGGCTCAAACATGAGGTGGGGCATAACTGACAGACACACAATGCCGGCCTGGGCTCCACGTGCATACACACAAACAAGCTCTTAAATGTTCATGCTTCTATACTTCAAGGAATATCAGGAAAAAAGAAAACAAGCAACATATTTGGAGAAAAAAATGTCAAAACATGAAAATGTCTCCAAAATGACATTTATTAGCACAAGTGACTCACAATGCAGGAGAGCAAGGGACCCACTTTTTTTGTTTGTTTTTTAAAAATAAGAACAAGAGCTGAGTAGAGATTTCCCAGATGGCGGGCTGAAAGGACAAAAGCCACATAAAGTTACCCAGCAACTTAGGGACAAAATGCAAATGAAAACCACTGAGATATAGAAAACCTGCAGGATGGCCAAAACAAGAAAGACTAATAACAAATGACAACCAGGACTCTCACACATTCCTGGAAAGGATGCAAAATGCTACACCCACTGTGACACTTGGTGGCCTCCTGGAACTGTAACAGTACATACTGTATGCTCGGCATGTACACTCCTAAGTGTTCATTCAAGTAAAACAACAGGCATATTACATGCAGACAATGTTTATAGCATTTTATTTATTTCATTTTTTGAGATGGTCTCACTGTGTAGTCCTGGCTGGCCTGGCCTGGCACGCACTATGTAAACCAGGTTGGCCTCAACTCAGAGATCTACCTGCTTCTACCTCCCAAGAGCTGGGATTAAAGGTATGCGCCACTCTGCCCAGCTGAAGCTTTATTTTTCATAACCCCAAACTGAAACAACCTAAACGTCAGTCAACTTTCAGATGACTGGGTCAGCAATCTGTAACAACCTCCCAGAAGAACATGGACAAATCATGAAAACATGTTAGAAAGAGAAGGCAAATATATCGGGGTCCTCACCGAGTGATCTCACATACGACATCCTAGAAAATATGAAACCGTAAGGACAGAAAGTTGACCCAAGGGCTGCCACGAGTTCAGGTGAAAACCTAATACAATGGAAATCTTCAAAACCTTGACTTAGGGTGGAGAGAGCTCATGTGTAAGGATTACAGACCAGTAAAGCTATTTTAAAGGGTTGCTCAGTTAGTGTATACAGACTCTAAGTTACAATTTTGTTTCACTTCACTACAATATGAAAGCAACACTCATTGAGTAGAAACTACTTTTCTGATCTTTCCAATATACAATACAGAGTACAGAACTCTGAACCTAGGCACCAGTGGTTAGCCACAACTACCAGTCAGCCACATGACCAAGACGGAAAGCCAACTCTACTGAATCTAATCTACGTCACTGTGTGACATGTTTAGGCAGGGTACATATACTGAATACACATTTTACTTACATTTTCATTGTGCAGTGACTCTTCAAGACATAACCCTACTGTGAGTGAAGAAAGTTTGGCCTCTGAGCCATCTCTCCAGCCCCTGAACCAGTATCTTAAGAAAAAGTTACTGACCATGAAGTAAGTGGTCCAGGTTCATTTTGCATACTCATACATCATAATGAAAGGATTCAGTAAAATGCTCCTAAATGAACAAAAACCACCATGACCTAAACAGTAAATAACGAGCAAGAACTGGGTTTGGGGTGGTTCAGGATTTCACCCATTCCTTTGGAGTTCACGATTTCATTCCTCTGCTCGCCCTAGCTTCTCTTATCAAAGTGGCAATCAGCTCCTCTTCCAAGTCATCAAAGCCTTGTAGCCAATGGATAATATCAAAGTAACACAAGTATCAGAGACTACACACTTACCTGCCTTCTCTGATTTTTTCTGCATTCCCTCGACATATGTAGTTCTCAATATAACCATCACTGCAGTTGATTTTTGACCAATCAGGGTCACAAACAGCCAAGAAGTGTGGACGCAGTCTGCCTATAGAATACTTGGCAATGTCAGTCAGGGACTGGCTAGCTGCAGCTCCAAACAAAAAGGTTCCGATGGCTTTGTAAATAGTGGCTATATAGTGATTGCCAACAAAGGAATTTGATTGCAAGGCGTTAAAGTGAATAGACAGACTTTCTCCAGCAATCATCTGAAAAAGAAAAGACAGAGGATGATAAAACAACAAACAGGCCCTTTAAACAAGCAAACAGAAAAGCAAGTGCAAAATTGCAAATGATCTTTGTTCTAATCCCCCTTTAAAAAGTCAGTTTAAGACATCTGATTCTAAAGTAACCACAGCCCCAGGCTAACTGTAGGCAGCACTGCCGAGGTAATGGCTCAGCCAAAAGCAGTGTGCAGTCTATAAGAAGGAACAGCCCTGGTTCTTTTCCTGTATTCAAATAAACTGAGCTCCACAGCTACAGTGACAGATCCCCAAAGACAGCTGTGGCTCACTCAAATACAAACTCCCCAGTGAACATCTTCATATAACCATGTTTAAAATCTGCCGGTCTACATTTTTTCTCAACATTCATTTGAGTCAAAGACATCCATCATACTAAAAAGAGTAATTCAGTCCCATGGTCTTCAAGTTCTGTCTTCTGAACGACTCAGAGAAAACCAGACTCCTTGAAAAAGTCCTACTAAGAGACCAAACAAATACTTGGACTCCTTCCCGGGGTGATTTCAGATGATTCCCCCCTTATTCTTCACCACTTTAAAAAATGGGGTTAAAAGTCTTCCCATGAGCATCTGTGGACTGCTACCATGTCAGTTTGGGTGGTGAGCACACCAGTGTAGTGAGTGTAGGGCAGAACCACCTCACAGGTTCACCACCACTGTCCGGAGAAACCCAGATTCTGACTGCTTCATTATAAACACTAGCAATTTGCTGCTTAAATAAGACGAGAGGACACCCGCTTGCCTTCTCTACCTCATCTTAGACTTACATAAGCAGTCTTACAGGGAAGGGTTGTCTGTGGAGCCAGCATTGCCAGAGGTGAAATAAATAATGGCTGCCTCTTAGTGGAATCTCAAAAATCCGTTGCTAGAAATTCTTCCCTCATCTGGCTCCACAGCTCCTAGAAGCCCTGCGTCAGAGTCTTGCCAATGAGACTATGAACTCTATAAAGCTGGGTGGTTTCTTACCTCTTCAGTAGAGAGCTGAATTTGGCCCAGGAGCCTGGGGTCAATAAACTTTAATGGAAGGTACTGTCCGGGGTGAAAGTCAAACCCTTCAACACATTATACCTCACAAAAATAGTCTAGCTGTCGATGAATGCATAAAACCCTTCTTCTGAGACTTGCTCATAGGAGAAGGAAACTGGACTTGTGGGGTCATTGCACCTGCACTGCTGTGCTAAGGCCACCCTTACCAACGTTCAGTGGCCCTGGTTTAAAGACTATTGCCTCTTTGAGTCATTAAGGGCTGCTAGTGTGAACGGATTTCTCTAGCACATTATGGAGTTGATCTTTGGTGGCGGGAAACATACCAAGTGTATTGATCAACCACAGTTTAGCAGTGTGGCCCTCCATGCCTCAACTGTCAGCTGTTCCCATGAGCTCAGTTATGTTCCAGCACCAGGTGCACAGGTGGCACCAGCTGCAGGCACTCCACCCCGTCCTGCCACTGACGGAAGCAAACCAGCTCTGGTGTTCAGAGCACCTCCGCAGGTAGCATGATCTAACACTTGTCCTGGGGTGGCTCACAGGCTCTAATGTTGTCACATGCTTCGTCAGCAGACATCATTTCTTAAACTTACATGCTCTCCTCTTTAACAGAAACAGTCAGAAGAAGTTCTAAATCTAGTTTTCTATATTTGATCTACATAGGACAGTCATTCTTCAACTCATTTTGATACTTTGTCCTGACCTTTGATCCATTATACCTTGTTCTTAATCTTTGGTCAAAGTCTACACCTAAGCCAACTGTGGCCTAATTAATCCTATAACTCAAAGTACTTTCAAAGTACTTCTTGTGTTTCATTTACTTAAGACAGTAAGGATACGATAATTATTAATACAGAAGAGGCTGTCTCAGGGAAAGAGGCAGAACCCTTATATATTGCCGAGCCATCCCTGCGGGCCTATGCTCACAGCACTCTCTAACCACCTCCTTTGTGTCCCCACGAAAGACCCTGTCTGCACAGCATCTCACAGTGTTCTCTTTCATTCAGGGCCTGTAGCCCAAAGAAGTCTGGCATACTGGCGCACCGCCATATCGTCCACCCCTCCCAGACAGCTCTCCTTGCTTCTATTCCTTTATCTCCTCCTGATTCTTTCTCGAAAGCCAAAAATGAATTACTGGGTTGAGCAGATGTTTATCAACCTCACTTACTTCTCACTGACCGTTTCCTCTGTACTAAAACCCTCCCTTGGCTCTTGGTTCTCTCCGACGTACATCAGCATGATTAGAAACCATCTGCGAGCCATGCCAGAGGCTCGGGGCAAAGTCTCAATCAATGACTTTTTTTTTAGTAAGGTACCCCCCCCACCCACATATAATTTATTTTCTAATAAATAAAATTCAATGTATACAATTCTGATTAAAGAGTACTTGAAAAACTGAATTAAGTAAGCCAGAATTATTATTTTTTTATAGTTTCCATTTGTTGTTTATTTTGGCTTTTTAGTGAGTCAGGAAGAGGCTGCCAGTGCGGTACCTTCATGAGATTCCACATTAGAGATGACTGATGATTATTTGTTCATCAGGATGGAGCCATGTCCTGTGGATGATGCTGAACTACCTTTTTTTTATTTACTATTTTTTTATTAATTTATACAAATTTCCACTTCCTCCCCTCCTCCCAATACCCTCCCACTCCCCCCACTCCCTCTCCTCCTCCAGATTAGTACATGAAGCTGCTGCCCCAAGCAGAGTTTGTTTCTACTGATGCTAATTTGAATACTTTACTAAATGTAAAGATAACTTCAGAAAGACTGCTGAAAGGTTTTAAGTTTTTATTTATGTGTATATGTGAGTCTTTGGGTGTGCCACACACATGTGTATGTGTCTCCCTGGGCGTGCCACACATGTGTGTATGTGTCTCCATGGGTGTGCCACACACGTGTGTATGTGTCAGGTTCTAAGGTGAAGTTAGAGATGATTGTAAGCCACTTGACATGGGTGCTGGGAACTGAACTTGGATGCTCTGGAAATGCAGCAACCACTGAGCCATCTCAACCTCCTGAAACACTTTGTTAATAAAATTATAAAAGGTTCAAGTTAATAAAGTCTAATTTCCACTTTGGATGGTTGTGTTGGGCCCTGTAGGCACATCCACACCACACAGCCAAGGCACCTGCTCTGCCACTGCCCTCTACTCTAGTGGGTCCTACAGTGTCACCTGGGCACCTTTAAAGGGGCAGAGCAGAACTGAAAGAGCAGGGCATTAGCACTTTAAATGTGAATACAGGACTCTGGGCTGACTCAGCTGCTATGCACTGTAAGACCCAGGACCCCCTCCCGTGTTGTATGTGCACCTTTGTTCTATAACATTTGATCACATTAAGTAGTCTAAGCTGGCCTTGAACTTACACTCCTGCATCAGCTTCCTGAGTGCTGGGAGTATAGGCACACACCACCATGCTCAGGCAAGACTCAAAGGCTTCCCGGCACTCAGGAGGCTAAGACAGAAGGAGTGCGGAAGTGCACGAATCCATGCCTTCGCGCTGGGGCAAACAGGGAGACCCTGTCTCTACACAGATGACTTCCTCCTGCAAACCATCATGGGTTTGTTCACCTTGACTAGTAAAAATTCAGTGTAGAGATCTGGCCAGATGAAGGAGTTCCTGTTTCTTTAACCTCTGTCACACTGTAAGGCAATCGTGTGTTACAGTGCAGCCCCTCCACCAGATACTGACAACAGTTCCATGTAAGTGGCTAGAACATGCCGGGCTCCAGGACAGCCACTGAAGACTAGGACCGACAAAGCAGCATCCTTCCTCCCGGCATCTCAGTTTTACAAATAAACATGCATACAGCAGAAGGCTTTTTTTCACTAGTTGCCAACTACAGAGTATGAATTTTTTTAATTTTCATTACTAATCAGATTATGTGATGATTTGGATGCTCTTTCCAAATTAATTAAATGTTGACATTTACTTCGAAAGTTGACAAGGTACATGTTGTCATCTTGTCTTTTCTCTTGGGATCATTATTCTGCCTTTAACAGTGTTTACATTAGTACTGTTAAGTTTCTTTGCACAGAAATGTTGACTTAAGTAATAGAATTTCTGGATGTAAAGGCCACAGAAACAGCCTATCACTAGACTCTACCTAGAGCCACACTCCCTGAGCATCCTACTGAGATGCTGGGGAACAAAAGCTACCACACGGCTCAAACTGTCAGTGTTGCCTTTGGAGTTAGTAAGACTCCTTCCATGTTCACTGCTAATCACAGAACGGAAACTTTTTCTCTCCGTTTATGGCAGCGTTTAAAACTCTTCTAAAAAATGAGGTGAATGAAATTTTAACATAAGTTAGCAATTTCTCTTGTCTAGAACGCAGTACTAAAGAACAACACTCAGTTATGATCCCCAATGCACTATGTGAGAACACGCTGCTATAACATTCAACAATTAGTCACATATTTTCTGAAACAGAAGCAAATCAGAACCATAATACTCACAGTGACATAAAAATTAGCACAAAATCTACATATGAGTTAGACTCCAATTACATATTTTTTTACTCTTTTGACCTCATTTAAAATAGCTCCATACAATAAGCCTTCCACTAAAGTTAAACAAGTCCTGAGGGGATATACATTTAATCATTAACAAACCATCACAAGAGTAACTGTGTGCTCAAAAGTTAGAAACTTGGAAAAGCAGGTTTAACTTACAACGATAATACTGAATGGAATGATTATTCCACCTAATAACGCATAGGGTATGGTGTCTTCTCTGTAAGGGTACTTGATGGACTCATCATTACAGAACACTCCTCGCTGGAAGGGGGTATGCCTTGAAGTAAGAATTGCAAAAGGCAATCCAGCTAGCAAAAGGGAATAAATAAAAATATCATTAAAAATTATCAAAACTGATTCATGGCAACAACCATCCCAGAGACTTTAAAAATGCATTTGCTATGGAAGTAAGTAAGAGCACATGGAACAAGAAATGCAGACTGCATGCAGCGGAAGTTAGGAGGATCGCTCGCGATGGAGGGTGAGTGTGCTTTTCTACGGGAAACAACACTTCCAAGTCCTCTGTCAGCCACTTTAACACGGGGCATCTTCCAACCTTTGTTTCTGCCCGAATGCAGTCAATTCTGGGGAAATCTCTTCTCGTGATCGTCTTTAATCAGCCAGGTTTCCAGCACTTTCTCAACCTCTATCTGTCACAGACTTTGTTTTGAAGAGGAAAACATTTTAACCTTCCCTGTTTTGTCATTTTTCACTACAACACTTAGACAGGCCAAGGTCACAGCTAGCTTAGGGCAGTGTCTAAGTTAACTATTAATTTGTTTCTATCATCCAGAGAATATTTACAACAACTTTCTTCAGACAGACAATGGTGTCAAGCATGAACCACCTACACACATCCGCTTTATCCTTTGTTTTCTGTAAGAATTATGCCTCACACTCACCACTTAAAATGTTTAAGTTTTTCATGTATTAAATATGGCCATTTATTAATTACAGCTTACAGCTTTGTGAAGAGAAATGTAATTCAGCAAAAACCGTCAACAAGTCCACTTCGAGACTGATCCAAGAATGAAGGCTCTCCCTTAGGTGTCCCGTTCTGCATGCAGTGTCTCACCCGCTAAACTAGCCTGTCCAGTGCAGGTTCAAATGCTCCCTCTTCACGAGGCACCAAGCCCTGATGGTCACCTGAAGTCTTCGTTAGTCCACTACAGCCCTAAGACTGACAACCAAGCCTCCGCTGCTCTGTTTACATAGCATCCACTATGTCCAACCTACAAAGCAAGCAGATACTGTCACATTCTTTTCTGCGAGCTCTTCTACTTATCTGCCCGTTTTCACTTAGATACTGAAGAGTCAGAGTACATTACTTATGTAATGTACTTACATACAATTACATACATACATTGGCAGCCAATGACAGCTGCCAACGCTTTAAAAACCCATAAAATTCAACAAGATTCCCAAAGCCTTGCTTCTGATAGATGCTATTCTCTAAAAAAGTTACACTAGAGCTAACTTTACTAGCCCACCCTCTCACTTCAGGCCTCTCACTGAATCCAGGCTCACCTAATTCACAACATGCTTGCAATCAGGGTAATGGGGTGAAATACCCAGGCCTTCAATACATGTGCTACGGCTGTAGCACAACTTCAGGAGAGTTATACAAACGTCTCACTCTTATCAACTCATGAGTGCTAACTACATGCACTGGGTGGAGGCTCCACTGCTGCCTGTCCTGCACAGCAGCTGAATACTGACCCTTCCACCAATTACAATACTCGACGGAACGGACATTCATTTCACATTCACAAAGAACTATTACGTCTATGGTTCATTTTATTTGTAAGAACTCTACAAAAAAATACTGGAAACTTTTACTGCCTACACAGCACATTTCTGAATTGGTTGCATTTTTTTCTACTCAGCATTGCTTCTTTCTATAGTAAGATATTTAGTACAGAAATTAAATATATATCACCAGTATCCAAAACACTAGGTTTTGTGGTTTTAGTCTAAGGAAAATTTCATATTAATAGCCTTAAATATACTAAAAAGTATTAATATGCATACTGATTAATACTAAGTTTTTTTTCTCCTTTGACCACAAAAATCAAGTTAAATTACTCTCAAGTTTAGAGGAGAAAAAAATTATTTTTCTTAAGATGGAGGGAAAAAATTTACATACAAGTGTGATAAGTAGTCCACTTTAAAATGAAGGAATGTGTAATTGGGAAATATTCAATACACTGTATAAAAAGTCCTCAATGCTGCTGGGTATGGTGGCACAAGCCTTTAATCCCAGCACTCAGGAGGAAAAGGCAGATGGATGCCTGTGAGTTACACAGAGAAACGGTCTTGGACCCCTCCCTCCTCACAAAAAAAAAAAAAACAACAGAATCCTCAGTGCTATCAGGATTACAAAGCTAAGTACAGTACGGTACGTAATTACCCCAGAGAAGAACAGAGAAAAACCAGGGCAGTGTTACACAGGCTTGTCTGGGTGTTTACAGTGTGAGTCCCAATATGAAGGGGGATAGGAGGAAACAAGAGAACGGTGAGGCAAACGATTCCCATGGCTACAAAAGAGAAAGATAATGTGCAGGACATGTGACATGAGAAACAATCACAAAGTGACAGTGACATTACACGGACACTGAGGGAGCGGTGAGCTGGCAGGTCAGAATGGAGGGGCAAGGACGAGTCAGAAGAAAGGAGTGTGTCGGGAGGGGGGCTGTGATCGCCCTTCTCCAGGAAGGAGCTTTAACGGGGACAGAGGAGCGGGAACCCGACACAGAGCAGGAAGCCACCACAGGGGCACTCTACCCAAAATTTGAGTTCACAAGGCGTCAGGAATACTTTTAAGTTGGTAATAACCACTCCTTATCATCATCACAGAGACCTGTGGAATATATATTAGCCTAATTCAGTTTCATTTCCACTAATTTAGCTCAGTACAGGCCAGCCACAGGTGTTCACGACCCACTTAAGACTCAAAAGGATGCTTCTAGAACCTCTCAGAAATACAAGACCAAGTCCATGTGAGCTGGCACACAGCACTGGCACACACGTAAAAAGGCCGAGGACAAAGCCCATGTACTGAGAGAAAGAAGTGACTAACCTGACCCGCCCCAGGGCAGGATGGAAAAGGTAGCTTGGATTCCCCAGTGCCAGAAGGTCTCAATGGTCCCACTATCTCAGGCTGCTGAGTACCTTCTATCTATTTCAACAAACAAGTTTTACTTAGGCTAATGAGGAACAGTTTCTACCCCTTCCACGTCCCAGTCGTCCAACAGGGACAGCACAAAGGCTGCTTTTAGGTTTCTGGTTAATCGCTACAGTACAGAGAATACTTCCAATTCAAATCCTTGTTTGCATTCCTAATTATTTTCTTAGAATATTTTTATGTAAAATTAAAGGATATAAACGTTAACATTTTTTGACCAATTACTTCCCCCCAAATGTACAGTACTAATTTACTCTATCAGCCACAGTACACAGTGTGGAAAAACTGAACATTTTAAATAGACAGTTGATGCTATCTTTGACATGTATGACATCCAAGGCAAGAACAAAAGGATTGTCTATGTTGTCAGTTCAAATCAAACATCCTTTTACTTTTACCAGAAAGATTGCATCTCTTAAACAAATCTCTTTTCATAATTTTTAAATGATTGCATCTGCCAATATTTTCCTTAATACTCTAGCTGGGAAATTAATTTTAACTTCTCTCCTTCTGCTTTTAAAGATTTACATGTTTATCGTGTGTGTGTTTATCTATTTGTACACCTTGTGCATGTATATGGCCATGAAGGCCAGAAGAGGATATCAGTTGCCCTGGAACTGGAAGTACAGGTGGTTATGAGCTGAGAACTCACCCTGGTCCTCTGCAAGAGTGCTCTTAACCAGAGTCATCTCCATGGCTTTCTTCCCCTCTTTAATACTTAAGGTCTAACATCTACCATAAAGTCCATCTATTGTAAATCCACCACCACAATCACTACCATCTAGTCTTAGAGCATTCGTGAGCCTGTGTGCATTCCACCCATCCTCCTACACTAACCTAGAGCAACCACTGACCTGCTTCTGGCATCTCATATAAATGGAATCATACAACAGGTGGTACTTCCTATGTACTCCTATTACTTACTATAACGTCCTTGAGGCTAATTCATATTGTGCCGTGTGTTTTCCTTTATTATGCTACACTATTCTACTGTACATACAGAGCACATCTAGTTTCTCCAGGCACCTGTGTCCAGTTTGGGGATCTTATGACTAACACTCATACACGAGTCTTTGTGTGGATGTATTTTCATTTCTAACAGGAAGACACCTACAAGGAATTGCTGGGTCATGTGGTAAGTGTATGTTTAACTTTTTAAGAGGCTGCCAAATTCTTTTTCAAAGAGGCTTTAGCATTTTCATCCCACATCCCGATTTTTAATATGTCCAATGACCAGTCACAATGAACACATTTGAAGCTCAAGTCCTCTAAATAGAAACTTGAGATCATCCTTGAAATAGTATAGCTTTCTGCTTCTAATAATGAAAATCTTCAATGGTTCAAACAAATGTGTAATATAACAACTCCTAACTTGCACAAACTGCTGCCTACCACAAAAATATTCCCCCATCCTCCACCTGAGATAGTAAAAGACAGATAAACACACCAGGTTCTTTAACTCTCTTATACATATAGCTCAGGATCTTGGAACCGTAAGAGAAATATTTGCTGTAGTAGAATATTATTTTAAGATCTGAAACGTTTGCTGGTGTTGCATTCCTCACGCTGCATCTGTTTAACTCTGTAAGGCTGTGCTGCTTTACCTTTCTAAACACCTAATGGTCCAACAAAGACCTGAACGGCCAATAGTAAGGCAGGAGAAAGGATAGGCGGGGCAGCAGGCAGAGAGGGGAAATAGAAGGAGAAAAAGAGAAAGCAAGAGAGATCAAAAAGTGAGAAAAGATGGGGCCAGCCACACAGCCAGTCTCAGAGTAAGACTGAAAGTAAGATTAGAGAAGTAAGAAAAGGAAAAATCCCCGAGGCAAAGGGTAGATGGGATAATTTAAGTTAAGCTGGCTAGAAACAAGCCAAGCTAAAGCTGGGCATCATAAGAAAGAATAAGACTCCATGTATTTATTTTGGAACTGGGTGGTGGGCCCCCCAAAGAGCCAAAAGAGTAAAACAACCAACAAAAACTTCGAAACTGTTTTAGTCAGAACTTGAGCAAAGCTTAGAAACTGTTGTCTCTTATATGAAAAAGACTCCGGTCAACCTGCTCTACAGAGCAAGTCCCAGGACAGCCAGAGTTACACAGGGAAACCCTTTCTCAAAAAATAAAACAAAACAAACAAAAACAAACAAACAACCAAACCTCTTCTAATATTAGGGAAATGCAAATACTTTCAACAAGTTAATGTTTATGTAGCCTTGGCTATCCTGAAACTTGCTCTGTAGACCAAGTTAGCCTTGAACTGACAGAGATCCTCCTGCCTCTGCCTCCCAAGTGCTGGGATTAAAGACAGGCATCACCATGCCCAGCCTCTCTTTTACTAAATTTTAAAGACCTTTGTAACAATTTAATTCTAAATACGTTTAACTCGATTCAGTACACAGACCAAAAGACTGAGGAACTCCATTCATGTCTTAGCAATTCCAGACATTTAAATCTCAATTTTGTCAATATTAAGGTACATTTCATGGTAAAAACTACAATGGATCAGAGAGTGGGGTCTTAATGGTCTGAGGAAATCATCTTTAATTATTAATCAATCATTCAAATCTGCGCAATAATGAACTGAGATCCTACTTTGTATGGTCATTAGTTAGGGGTTAGCAACAAGCTGGCACTGGTCTGACTGTGGTCATTCCTAGATTTAAGCTGAAAGTAGCCAACAAGACTTGCTGGTAGACTGATTCAGTATGAATATATGAGAGAACAGCCAAGGATGGAAAGCAAGCTGAGCAAGCCATTTAGGGTTACACAGAGAAATGCAGCCCTGGAAATGGAACTGGGGAAAGGGATGAATCTGCCTGAGCTACCTATAGTAGACAGCAGACGTAATGCCTGCGACGTAGGGAAGATGTCAAGCTAAAGATGTAAACAACACACATGAGCCAGATGAGATCACAGAAGGAACAAGTCCAGAGAGAAGGGAGGAGTCCGTGACTCCACAGCACTCCGTATGAAACGTTCATGGAGAACAGGGCCTCACAGAGAAGAAAACGGGTGGTGGGGTGGGGGTGAGGGTTCAAGACAGGGTTCCTCTGCGTAGTCTTAGCTGTCCTAGAACTCGCTCTGTAGACCAGGCCGGCCTCAGCCTCCAAGTGCTGCAATTAAAGGCATGCACCACCAGCGCCTGACCTCAGTGCACGTCTTATTTCCAGACATTAACAGTAACATATACTTTATGTAGAACTTATACAGAGTGACAAAAAAAATTAGAACCGGGAAAAATCTGGAAAAAGAATAAAATTGGAGGAATCACTCTGAATTTTGCAAAACAAATCAGAACAAATAAAACTACCTCAATGGCATAATTTTTCTTTTAACCACTCAATTTTAAGCTACAGTATAAACTGGTGGTTCTGGTGGTACTAGACACAGGTAATAATAAAGTAGGGTGTGTCCACAAATAAACCCACACAGATATAGCCAACCATTTTTACACAGGTTAAAATATTTAAAAATTATAAAATGGGGGAAAGTCAAAAGCATCAAAATAATAAGGCATCTATAGACAAAACAACAACAACAAGAAACAAACAAACCACAGAAACAAGAAGAAATGCATCCAGATTAGACTCTCTCCGCCTGTTACAACACACGCACAGAACTCTGCGCAACTCCTGCTGATGTTTGGAATACAGGCACCACACTGCATAATTAGCAGCCATAAAAGGACTCTTCTCTGGAGATTTGAGAACCGGTCAACTCTTGAGGATTTTTAGACCTTTGAGGATTCTGGCAATGATGTGTGGTCAAAAGCAGAATCCTTACAGGGTCATAAGAACATACCCAACACCCCCCCCCCAAAAAAAATTCCATCCAGCCAGGCATGATGACACATGACTAACACCAGCATCTGAGGGCGAGGAGGCAAGACTGCAAAATCAGTGTCATTGTGGGCATAAAATAGGTGCCTGGCTGCCTGAGCTACACGGTGAGACCCTGTCTCAGGAACAAAAACAAGAAAATCATTACCCCAAGAGGTAATGATCCATCAAAGCCAAAAGGGTGGATGAAAATGATTTGAATTCATCCTTGCAAATGCTGGCCTGTGCCTACCCAACCACCAAAATTGAATTTCTGGCAAAATTGCACTTATCTGGGGGGAGGGGAAGGTTGGAAAGTCAAATGAAGAAAACAGAGCTTTCTGATACATATCTTTTCACATATCCAGAATAGCTAACTGTATTTTAATTGTCAGATTTGTTTTTATCTGATATACTTTTATTTATTATAGGGGTGAACTTATTCTTTATCTTGTAATTTTAAGATGTAACTTAGAAATATAAATATTGATCTATATGAATTTAAGTATAATTCTATATGTACACATAGATCTTATAACTACAATATATCAAACTTTAAAAGTTGCTTTTATATTTATTGAGAATTACACACAATATATTTTCTTCTCTCTTAACTCCTCCAGATCCTCTCCCACCTTGCTACCTACCCAACTTCATATTCTTTCTCTCTCTGGGGGAAAAAAAATATGAACTCCAATTTGTTTGGGCTGACTCCTCCACTTCTGAGCATGGGGCCTGCCCTGAGGGAATGCTTGATATAATCATTGCCACTCCATGGAAGAAACTGATTTTCCCTCTCCCAAAATCTACAATGGTGAACAGCTCCATGGCTAGAGGTGGGACACCGTGTCCACCTCCTCTCCTCCATGTTGGGATTTGGTTTGTCTGGAGCTTGAGGTCTTGTATGTGCTGTTGTGGTCTTTAGGTTCCCAGTGAGCATCGTCCCTGTGACATCTGAAAAGACTTTCCTTGAAATCATCTCCTACCACCTCTGCCCCCTCTTCCACAGAGATCCCTTAGCCTTGAAGGTCTTCTCTTAATCTTCAACAGCTAGACTCGGATTCATCATAATCTGTAACTGGTCAAAGAACATATAATCAAAAGGGCCCACACAACTTAACATACAAAATCCACAGACCCAACCCACAGTAAAGTCACTGGGGTACTGTCAGAGGTACACAAACTAACAGTTTTCTTTCTACAAGTGATAAAAGATCCCATTTCTTATGATATTGGAAACATGAGGCTGTAATACAGAAAACCTGCCATTCTGAAGACCCAATAAATGCAAAAGCTTAAGGAAAATTAACAGAAAGGTATTAAAGTGGGTTTTTGTCTGTTTGAAATTATTAAAAGATGGAGTCTCCACAGGAATTTGGCCACTACCTAGGATTGAGTAGTGTTCTAGAGAGCTTGGTGTGCAACATTAGACACCTCTAACTATGGAAAACACTGAGGGGCTGGAGAGATGGCTCAGAGGTTAAGAGCACTGACTGCTCTTTCTGAGGTCCTGAGTTCAATTCCCAGGAACCACATGGTGGCTCACAACCATCTATAATGAGATCTGGTGTCCTCTTCAGGTCTGCAAACACTGTATACATAATAAATAAATAAATTTTTTTTAAAAAAAAAAAAAAGAAGAAAGCACCGACACCTCTCCTGAGTGACTTCTGTGTGGTGTGAAAGAAAAGGCCCCAGAGGGAGTGGCAATTAAGAAATGTGGCCTTATTGAATGAAGTGTGTCACTGCGGGGACAGGCTTCAAGGTCCCTTTTGTTCAAGCTTCCCTATGTGACTTTCAGTCAACTTCTTGTTGCCTACAACATATAGACTCTCAGCCCCAGCATCACATCTGCCTGCACATGCCCATGCTCCCCATCATGACAATAGTGGACCTCTGAAACTGTAAGCAAGTCACCCCAATTAATGTCTTCTTTATAAGAATTGCCATAGTCATGGTGTCGCTTCACAGCAATCAAAGCCCTATCTAGGACAAAATCTTTTAGGGACGCTCTATTCACACACAAGGCTTCAAAAGCACCACACTCCATCTTTACTTCCTGGAGCTGGCTCCACGGTTGACCTTTAGCCATAGTCTTTCTCAACACAAAAAGATATGGGGATTTTTAGGTAATTAAAGGAAATAATAAATGATGCTAAAGAAGATCATCAGGACCGGCAGCAAGGGCCTTCAAGTGCTGAGCCCCTCACCAGTCTACCGCAGTTCTTTCAAAAACAACCGATGCCCAAACTCAACCTGAAATTGTGTCAAATCTGACTTGAACAGGTGATGGGGCTACCACAAACTTCACCCCATTGGCTGTAACTCGTCATGCTTTACTGGGGAAATATTGTTGTTTCTGGTTATGAGGTGCTGACTTAGGGTCTCATGAGTGTTGCTTAAGGCACGTGAATTATATTTTGAATAAATTTTAAAAGTTTTGGTTCCCAGAACTTCGGACTGTGGGTCAGTATTTAGAGAAAATCTTTACTATAGATGCTTCCAAATTCAACTTCTGCCTTACTTATCAGACAGAGGTCTATTGTATAACATTTGAATAGAAATGGCTTCTTGTAGTAAATGCACTAAAAGCCCCAATTTTTGAGACAGGATGGCCTTGAACTCACATAGAAACACCTGTCTCTGCCTCCTGAGTGCTGAGATTAAAGATGTATGCCATCAAAGTTAGCTATACCTTTTTTAAAAATAAATGTCACAACATTATAATCCTCTGGAGTTGCGATATTCAGATGTAAAAACACAAAACTGATGTTAAAAACTGAATTTCTACATTATGTTTTCCAAATTTTAAGTTTTAAGAAACAATGGTATGCCAGACAGTGGTGGCATATGCCTTTAATCTCAGTATTTGGGAGGTAGAGCTAGGTGGATCTCTGAGTTCGAGGTCAGTCTGGTCTACAAGAGCTAGTTCTAGGATAGGCACCAAAGCTACGGAGAAACTATGTCTCAAAAAAAGAAAAGAAAAGAAAAGAAAAGAAAAGAGAAGAGAAGAAAAGAAAAGAAACAATGGTAATGCCGTTATTAAGCTGTCAAGCACTCCTCTTTCGTAAGAACCATTAGGTCCAGGAGCCGGAGTTTAGAGGTAGAGGGCTTGCCCAAGAAACATGAGGCCTCTAGTACAGGGTAGGCTGGGGAAATAAAAGAACCAATAGCCTGAAGTTGGAATAAAAACTGTGTTAAATCAATACTAGGGCCACCTAGATGACTAAGTGGGTAAAGGGACATGCAGCCAAGTCTGATGACTTTAGTTCAGTCTCTGATCCCACAAGGTGGAAGGAAGAACCTACTGTCCCAAGTTGTTCCCTAACCTCTACACATATACTGCAGCAGGTGCACCAAACATATATGCTTAGTAATTTTATGTTTATTTAGTTAACAAATTGTACAAAACTCTAAAGCACATTTTCAATATCTTATCAGGTAATCTTACTCCTAGAAATTAATAATATTAAAATAATATTTTGTAAAATAATTACTTTTCTGTGACAAAGCAACACTATTTTATCAGACTATTAAATATGTATTTTAAAATTAATATTCACTGTGTATATGTTTATGCATGTGCATTCACATGGATAGAACCCAGGGCTTTCCATGAGACAGCAGGTACTCTACTAGTTTTTTATTTTTTAAAAACCCTTTTAAGTTTACTTAAAGCCTGAGCAGAAAATAAATACACACATACACACCCCTTCTACTATCACACTCCTTGTCTTATAAACACCTTACCTCGGCCCAACACATTTGATATAACTAAAGAACCAGTATTAGCACACTGGTAATAACTGCAATCTGTGGTCCACCTTAGGACTCATTCATAGTTCTGTCTGCATACATACATAGGCCATGCATCCACCATCACAGTGCCTGCCACCTGCACATAGAATAGTGTCACTGCCCTAAAAACCCTCTGCTTTAGGTGCCCCTTTTATCCTCCCTCGCCCCACTTAACTTTGTACTAGCTCTACAGTCTTGCATTTCCATAATATCATAGTTGACATCAGAAAATGCAGTCTTTTCACACTGGCTTCTTGTACTTAGTAATGTGCACTTAGAGTTCTTTCATGGTTCTTCATGGTGTGATGGCTTATTTCCTTGGATTTTGTTCTTTGGCTCTTGCAATCATAAGGACGCAACCCACAGCCTTGCCCATGCGAGGCAACTGCTCTAGCATTGAGCTGCATCCCAGCCCACTTGTTTCTGTGTGTCATCAGATATGAATATTCTATGTGTGGAACACTACAATTCCACAGCTTGTTACTAGCTGACTCTTACATTTAAATTAACCCACAATTCCATTTATGCTTTGCCATGTGACTCATGGCTTGTTACCTCATTTTCTGCATGTCCTGCTTGCTCAGTGGTTGGCTGGTGTCTCCTCTTACTTTGCCTTCTTCTTCCCTGTGTCCTATGGCTGTCCCACCTACACTTCCTGCCTGGCTACTGGCCTGTCAGTTCCTTATTAACCAATGCGAGTAATACATAGTCACAGTGTACAGAAGGACTGTTTCACAGCAAGCAATTATGAATAAACGAGCTACAGACATGTGTGTGCAGTTGTTGTTGTTGTTTTAATGTGACCAGTTTGCAACTCATTGGGGTAAAAACTTAGGAGCACAATTGCTGTAGCCTACGGTTAGACTAAATTAACTTTGTAAGAAATTGCCAAAGTATCTTCCAAAGCAGTTATACATTTTCTGCAGCATTTGACATTACCAGTCTTGAATTTTCACTGTTCTGGGGAGTGCAGTGGAGCCCCCGTTTGACTTGACACCGAGCACCTTTCACAGCCCGTTCATCCTGTGTCTGTCTTCCCTTCAGACCTGCAGCCCATTATCAGTTGGCTTTCCCTCCACTCCTCACCTTTTGGCCCCAGCTATGCAGCCAGGCCTGCCTTGAACTGGAATTCCTTCTGCTTTAATTTCCCAAGCCCAGAACTACAGGTTAATGGGTTGTTTTCTCAATGTTAGTTTTTTAAAGTTCTTAGTACATCTTCAGCCATGGTCCTTCATCAGGTTGGGAAAAGAATTTCAAAACACCTGTCTGTGCCATTACCGTTCTTTCTATCTTCCTTTCCTTAGGGTTCCCCTGTGCAGCCCTGGCTGGCCTGGAACTCGCTTTGTAGACCAGGCTGGCCCCTGCCTCCCAGGCACCACCACCACCTGTCACTTTCTTAACAGAGTCTTTCAAAGTGGAGCTTTTTCATTTTAATGAAGTCCAGTTTGCCCATCATCTCCTCATGGATCTACCTCTAAACCTTCCCTGTTGTATACCCAAGGGCAGAATTATTTTTAATGATCAAAAACTTTCTACCTCAACTACATGGCAGTCAGCTGGAGATATAAGGCTCTGTTTTTAAAAATAACATTTTTAAAGCAAATATCACAAATTCAATTTTCTAAGACATAAATTAAAAAAACGAAAAAAGGTGAAGTAGCTTCCTCAGTTGGCTTTCAAAAATAACATTTATAAAACAGAAAACAAGTTAATGGCTATCAATGCATATGTCTTTACTTGGCTTTTTCTAAGGTAAAATAAGAAAGACTAGCCCCTCCTGTTGTCCTAGACAGCTTTAACTGTCGCCTTGGCACAGCCAGGAGACACCCGCGAAGGAGTCTCAGCCGAGGGACTGCCCTGGTCAGACTGGTCTGTGGCAGTGTCTGCAGGGGCGTGAAGGAGGGTCTGGCCCTCCACAGGCAACATCACTCCCTGCAGGTGCTCCTGGGCTGCATGAGAGCGCTAGCTAAGCACCAGACTGTGGGTGAGACAGCAAATACTGTTCTTCCACAGTCTCTGTGCTATTGCTTGAGTTCTGCCCTGAATTCCCTCACGGATGGATTGTGACCTAGACGTATAAGCCAACTAAAACCTTACCGCCCCTAAGGCACCTCTGGTCAGAGTATCCGTCTCACAGCCCCAGAATGGAAACCAGAGCACACAGAAGCTGGAGCTAGACAGCATGCTGCCCACCACACTTGGGTTTCTTTTTAAAACTTTAAAAGAGAAAAATAAGTCATTTTTAAAATACAATATTTTTACCATCTAAGATCTTATTACTCATCAAATTATACAAGATATGTATATATAGCTATGTTAAACATGAATAATCCCTGTAAATAAAACAAAATATCTTCTATATGAAATATCACACACAAATTATTAAAACGAATCTATCCTAGAAACCATAAAGAAGTCCCTTTGCATTAGTTCATAAGGCTCCATCACATTAAGGCCCAGAAACTAGCTAAATGTTGCTTCTTCTAATTCCCTAAGTTTGTATTAACAAGGTTTTCCAAGTGAGTTCCAACAACAAACTCAAGAACCCATCACACCAAGTGTTTCTCGTTGCTCTAAAGAACACACACACCTGTGTCACCAGTCTCCATTTCCACTGTCTAACAGTTGGGAACCTATTCTGATCACTTGTTCAAAAATAGTTGTTAAATAACAAGGACACAAAACTGAATCTGTGTTTGAGAATGAAATAAAAACTGCCAAGCTGAGCAGCACTGAGGTGTGACTGGTTTTCAGCAGGCAGTAGACTAAAGGTCACTGCTTTTATTGTTGATCGACTTTCTAAGCTTTGTTCAATTCATAAACTATTAGATTTCTGTAATTAAGTTTTAAGAAAAAGATAAAATGTACCAAACCTTGCGATTTAAAGTTTACTTCCTGAGCCTCAAACAATACTGAACAAGTTGATAAAAACCTGATGTGGCAACATCTGCTTAAAACAATAACTACAACACAGACCTTCACTCCATCCAAGGACAGTGGCACTGCTCAGAGGCACTCGGTGACATTTCTACAAGATTCCCTCTGCACAGATCACAATCCTGGGGCCACAACTAGATAATGCCAGTTGTAGTGACACTGCTTCTCAGGGAAAGTACCCTAAAACTAAATTCCTAATCCCAATTTTTCACCCCCTTTTATTTTAAAGCTGTTAACTCATGTTTAAATTTTAAGTATACAGAAGTTTGTATCTTGGAATATAATAAAAGTCAAGGTCGTTTAGCCACTGGAATACTATTCTGAAGACTATTCAGGGAAGAAGAAAACTTAAAGTGAAAAAGACAAACTTAGATTCTGGAACTGCTAAAGCAAAAAAAAAAAAATAGCTTATTAAAAATCAGGAAAGAAAAGCCAGACAGTCCTGCTGGAGAACAGGCTGCTGAGCTGACTGGGACTCTAAAAGTTTACACCCACCTAAGGAGCTGAGCTGACAAGACCCAGGAGGGCACAGGGGAAATACACAGTGGACCCACTGCACTCAAAGACGTGCAAGAGGGTAAATCCTGCCCTGCTCCTTTTCTTCTATTTCCAAGTCCCATAAAAAGACACGTGCCTGAAATCCCCGGACTTGGTAAATAGAAGCAGGGGTACCAGATGTCTCAGGCCAGCATGGACTACCTGGAACTTATCTCAGACAGACAAAGACAAACGGTGAGGCTTAGGAATCAGAGCCAAGTATAAAGCAAGCAGGTGCAATACCCCAAGTGGCAGTCTTAACTCAGTTTGTCAATGCTAACATGAGGTGGAAGTCTCTAGTGACCTGAAACAGTAAAACCCAACACTACAAGTCAGCAGTCTCACATACCACAGCTTTAAACAGTGACGGCCTTACTGTAGTCTGCAGACTTTACTTACAATCTTGTCTCTGTCTTTTCAGACTTAGAAAGCAACATCTTTTTATGATCTTGACTCTCAGCCAACAGTGTGATGATAAGGCAGAACCTTGGCTTAGGCCCAGCCGTGAACGAGCTTACTGGGGCTGGGCAGTAGCAGGGCTGTCCCTCTTCGGGTGTGTTCTGAGGAGAGCTGGCCCGTCTTCAAGCTGTTTTAATAGTGTACACCTTTACCTGGAAAACTCACCGTTCTCCAGGAATAAACAGTGGAGCTCTTTCCTTCAGCAACCATTTTCCATAGTCACACTAGTGAAGGTAGGGCTTGAATTACTCCCACCCCAATGTCATCACTTCAACAAGCCACCACTACCTGCTCAGTAATTTACTTACAGAGGAAATGGGTAAGCCAAGCCCCACTATGACGAGCAAAACGCTTCTGACGGTACTGTCATGGTATGGATACTTGATGCTGTTGTCAGAACAGAAAAAGCCTCTCTTAAATGGATATATTTGGCCCAAATTTAGAACAGCCATAGGCAGGGAAGCTGTTGGGGAAGGGAAAAAAAAAGACACATATAATTACATTCAATTCACTTCCTTAGGGAGGAGAGAGTATGGGATATAAATCTTAACTAAACTCTGCCCTTTCTGGAGAGATTGATATCTCTGATACCCCATGGAAGGGTTAATGAGACCACGCAGCACCTGCGCGTTCACAACTGACCCTCTTGCTTGCGCTGACCTCTCTCGCCTTTGGGACAATCGGGAAAGGGACCACCAGGGAAAAGATCAAAATTGGTCCACAGAAAATAAAGCTGAGAATGCAAGCAAACTTTTTATTTTACATTCTATAATTAATTCCTATTTAATTTAGCATTTAATATCCTAAATATATTTAAGGAAAAAGACTAACAAGTAAATTTAATAACAGCATCATAATATTTGAAAGACAAAGAAGTAAATATTTGTTCCACATTAGAATAAAGTTCAAAAAAACCTTCTCAGTATATTTGATAATAAAAAAAAGAAAGAAAAGAACAAGCCCTTGTTCCCCAAGACAAAAAAAAAATGGCTTTCTTGGTCTTGGCAGGGTTTCAAAACGACTTTAACATGCCTCAGCCTCCCAAGTAGCTAAGTCTATAGGCACACACCATGTCACCTGGCTGGCAGTTTTTAAGTATGTTTAAATTTACACTGATTTGGGCTTTGCTTTATACAGTTCAAATACTGAAGCATCTGCTCACTCATTATATATGCAACACTAGGTTAGACCAGGTAAAGAAAACTAATTTGTACAAAACATGTTCAAGATCTAGGCTGTATGTGTAAAAATAAAACGTACACTTGACAGCTTGTTTAAAAAGGAATACCAACACAGACGTTTTTCAAGAGAAAGTAACAAAACTGTTCTGTAAATGAACTGTTCTGTTCGCTGGGCGGGGGTGGCACACACCTTTAATCCCAGCACTCAGGAGGCAGAGGCTCTCTGTGAGTTCAGGACCAGCCTGGTCTACAGAGAGAGTTCTAGGATAGTCAGAGCTACAAAGAGGAATCCTGTCTCAAAAAAGCAAATGCCAAAAACAAACAAACAAACAAACAAACAAAAAAACAAAACTGTTCTGTATCTTGACTGTGATAGTAATTCTATTAACTATTATTACTGCACACACATCCAAAGAGAAATACAAAGCAGAAATATACCATTAAAACAGAAGTACGATTATTAAAGTAGTATAAAAAACCAACAGAAATTCAGAGATTGTCATAAACTGAGACAGAGAAGAACACTGAAGAGGAGGTGACAGGAGGCAAAGGAGGGAGCAGAGGCACAGGGCGGAGCAAGGGCAGCACCAGAGCTGCAGGCACAGGAGCAGAGGGAACGAGCAGAGGGTCCATCCATCCCACCAAGAGAACGTCCCCACACTGCATGCTCACACACACCAAGCACCGGCTACCCAGATGAACTCAATCCTTAGCTCAGCTCGTGCAGCACAGATCACTGAGGTCACTACAGTTACTACTTACCGACGTTTTAAGTGGGACAGCCAGGATTCTAACGCCGGCTAACCACCCCCCCATCAGTGTGCATGTGTTCTCCTATGGGTAGAAGTGATCCACCTGCCGTCAAAGTTTAGAACTGTGTCGATGAAGGCAGACTGTAGGCAGTGGAGCTGTCCTTTTAAAGCATGTTTATTCAGTAAAATACATCTATTCATGATGAAACTTCACAGTGAGAGGAACATCTTTGCTGCTAATTATCTCTGAATTCTGCAAGTCTGAGGTTTTAATGACAGTATGAGGGCTTCCGGTTGTGTTTATTAAAGGACTGTGAGTTTAAAACACTGCCTAAGAAAGAATTTGTCCTGTAGGAAATAAAAGCCAGTCTTCTTTTGGACAAAGTCAGTAACATAGTAAACTAAGCATTTTAGAAATTAACAGTGAGAGAGAAAAAGGAAATATTTAACACATCTTTGAAATAATTCAGAAGTTGAGTGACAGAGTCAACTGTGAAGACAGAAGAGGAATAATGTTCTGAACAGGAGCGACACAACCCGAAGGCTGCCCGCAACTGCTGAGGCCAACGTGAAGTGACGTTTGGGGTGGAGAGACTGGTCACCCTAGACAGGAATGTGAAGTTGTAAGGCGGAATAATCCATGGGGAATGTGCTAGCTCATTGTGGAGAGTACTGCCTTTGCTTCACTCTCCTTCCTAATGGCTATCAGCCTTCTCTTCCACTCCTCTCACAGCCCTTAAGGCTCCAATCACACTCAACTACTATGCTTTTGAAACCCTGGGACTCTCCATATATTATCAGTCTTCTGTTGGTGACAGCTGCCCCTCCCCTCCCCTAAGCCAGGCCGTCCCTTACCTGCCCCATGCACTGGAGACAATTACCCCGCTTTTCTGCGCATCTTTCAGCAACACTAGCAGCAGATACTATTTCATTATTGTTTACCCTTTGAATCAGGGTATAAATAATTAGAGCTGAATAAAATTTTACTAAATAGCTAAATAAATAAATAAAATTCAGGATAGAGATGTGTAAGCATTCGAAATTTATAACTTAAAGAGGATAAACAGGTCTCAGAGAAAGCACAAAGCCAAGACTAATAGAGCAACCAGTCAAGAACTAATAGTGTTCATAAAACCATGAAAAGAGACTATAAAGAAGGAAGAATGGCTGGTTATACACTCTAGAGCGCAGGGAATGTGTCTCTCTTGTTCGGTAGCATAGAAACCATTCTCTGAAAACATGAATAAACACTAGAAAAGGACAATGTTATACTGCAGAAGCCAAAGCTTGAAGTGTCTCGTAACTACAGGTAATGCAGGGTGTCAAATGTCCACATTAAGGAGAATGAGAACTCAGTAAAGACCATGAGGTCGGAGGGGAAGGTCATTAACTCAACAATGTTCCCTTTGGAAAGTGGCTTCCTAGTCTTTGACAGTTTCACACATGTATATGACAGACTTTGGTCATTGCCACCTCGCACTGCTCTCTCAGCGCCCTCCTCCCACTGAAACCCTTCTTCTCAACATGTCTCCCTCCTCCTTCCATGTCTGCTGTGTGAGTGTCATTATAAAAACATCTTTTCTGAAAGTTATAGTACAAGTATTTCCCTTACTCTTCATAAACGTTCCATGTCACAGGGAGATGGAGAGAAGGAAAAGGGACAGAGATTCATCCATCTAAACAAATGCCTCTATCTGCACATGGTGGCATAGGCCTACAAGTCCCAGAATTTAGGGGGCTGAGGCAGAAGAATCATGAATTCAATGAAAGTCTGAGTTACACAATAAGATCCTATCTCAAAAATAAATATTCTTGCTAAGCATGGTTAAGTACACCTTTAATCCCAGCATGCTGGAGGCAGAGTAGGAGGGTCTCTGTAAATTCAAGGGTAGCCTGGTCTATGTAGTGAATTCCAGGCCAGTCAAGATGATACAATGAGAACCTGTCTCAAAATATAATTTTTTAAAAGATCCTTTATTCGCTCTAGAGATTATCTTAATATTTTAAGGGCATGAGGGAGAGTTGCATGTTCACATCAGTGTCACAGGAACTCTTCCTTCTCTAAACAAACTCCATAAAGGACCTTTCTTTCCTTACTACCTAAAGGATATAGATATTCTTTTTAAATTTTAAAAAATTATTTGTTTTATGTGAGTGAGGTTTTCCCTGCATGTACATGTGTACCACATATGTGCCTGGCACCTAGACAACTGGAAATGGAGTTATGGATGGTTGTGAGCTACCATGTGGGTGACGACTCAAACCTGAGTCCTCTCCAAGAGCAGCAAGTGCTCTCAACCACTGAGTCATCCTCCCAGTCCCCACAGACACTGACTGACACTAACAATAACTCTAGACACTTTTCTCCTCATTAAAAGTTCCGTAACAGAACTCGTTTAAGAATCCTGCAGTACTCATATATGTGCTATTATCTGTTACAGTACAGATCTGCAGATGTCTTCTCACTCTCCTTCTCCATTCTTCACTCAGCACAGGATGCTGCACACAGACAACCCACAACTCTCTCCCCTCTGCCTTCAGTTAGGCTTAACCAACAGGGATGGAGATGCTGGCACTGGCAAAAGCCACAGGATGGGAGCACAGAGAAGGCAGGTATTTCTCTGGTTCCCTCCAGCAGGCTTACCATGGGTTTTAATCCCCAACATGAGACCACAGCTGCTAGCCAGTCACCCCCTACACTCAGATTCCTTTACAGAGCTCCTAACTCAACCACTCTTTCTCTGAAACGTTGGTTTAAAAAAACCTCTGAAGCCCATGATAATCTTGTGTAACAACAAGTATATATCCTGAAAAGTGTTACATGATTTTCCTTTATTAAAAGGTGCAAATTCAAGCCAGGTGTGGTGGCATGTGCTTTTAATCCTCTCTGAGTTCAAGGCCATCCTTGTCTATAGAAAGAGTTCCAAGACAGCCAGGGCTACAGAGAGAAACCTGTCAAAAAAAAAAAGTGCAAGTATAAACAAATCATAAAAATGACCCAGCAAGCAATATGAAACTCAGGAATAGGCTGGAGGTGTGGCTCAGTGTCAGAGTACTTGCTGAGCATACACGAAACTCTGGTTTAATTTCCAGCAACACTGCACATATGCATGTATACACACACACACACATACACACACACACACAGGAGGGGTAGGCTGTGCAAGGGGAGCACTTCCAATTCTATGCAGTGTTTCTTCGCAAGCTTGTTTTCCCACTGAGAACAAACTGCTAACAAAGATGAACAGACTGAACAGAGCCATGTTAATTACTAACGCAAACTTATAATTTACAAATTCCCAGAATCTTGAAGTCAATTTCTGTAGAGCCCAGCACGGCCTCTGAACAAAGCTTCAGCTGTAACTACTGCAGTGCTTCCCACAGCAGGAGCCCTTGCTCTTCTCTCAGGGACTCAACTGCACCTTTAGTGACCCTGAAACAGAATTCTCCATCCTCTGAAGGGAAGAAAGAAAGCAGACCTACACATGAGACAGTGAAGAGCAACAGTAATCCTGCTTCAAAGTGAGACCTAACAAGTAGACGATCATCTCTGGTATTCTCCAGAAGCACAGAAGACTGGATTACAGCACATGATACATATTATGACTGTATCTAATCTATGCAGCTCAAGCATTCCGCCCCTCCATGCAATTTCCAATCTCGGCATTCATCCCACATGTTCAACAATTCAACAAGGAAACTACATTTCTATAACTTTATTCCAAGACTCCGAAAGTTTCACATGGTCTCATGTAGTACATGAGTACATAAAATTGTATATTCTGTGAGTAAAACGTGTAAGTCTGATTGTAGTCACTTCTTGAAGCAAAAACATGTTTTGGGTTTTTAATTCAGGTATTTATTTAGAATGCATGTGAGTGTTTTGCCTGCATGTATGTTATGTGTACCACATACCTATTCTAGGGGTTTTGCTCTCACAACTTTTGAGATCTGCTGCATAATTATAACCATAATAACTGTATCACCTAAAAATAATAATCAAAACAGAAAAGCTAGCTCATGCAAACACGCTTATACAAAAGGAGAAATCATCTTGAGGTTCAACAGGTTGGCAGAATGGGTGACTTTAGTCAGCACTTCTTGAGTAATCTTCTA